>NC_133399.1:39752041-40055071 GCF_047511655.1 Castor canadensis
TCCAGCACTGGTGGCTCACGCCTGTAATCCTAGCTATTCAGGAGGCAGAGATCAGGAGGATTGTGGTTCAAAGCCAGACTGGGCAAATAGTTTGCAAGACCCTATCTCTCAAAAACCCATCACAAAAATAGGGGCTGGTGGAGTGGCTTAAGGCTTAGGCTCTGAGTTCAAACCCCAGTACCACAAAAAAGCAAAAACAAACAAACAAAACAAAAAAACAGATCACTAACAAAATGCAGAAAAAATAGCAGTACTCAAAAGATCCCCAAGACCCTTGTTTACAGTATGAGAACTGAAACAAGAAAGCAGAGCCCCACCCCATTCAACCTCAGCTGGGAACATGCAGGCGGCTACTAAAAATTTTTCTGCTCTAATAAGCAAAACAACTTCTGGCATAAACATATAATGGAATATCACTCAGCCTTAAAAGGAAGGAAATCCTGACACCTGCTACAACATGAAGGGACCTTGAGGACATGACGCTCAGTGAAATGAGCAGACACTGAAGGACAAATGCTTCAGGACTCCACTTACAGGAGACCCCCAGAGTCGTCAAATCCACAGAGACAGGAGGTAGGATGGTGGTACCAGGGGCTGGGGGAGGGTTTGATGTTTAGTGCAGTAGGGACAGAGCTTCAGTTTGGCTAGATGGAAAGTTCTGGAGGTATGGATGTGCTCAATGCCGGTGAGCTGTGTTAAATGTACATTTTATATTATGTATATGTTGCCACAATGAAAAGCAAAACAAAAAGGAAAGTGACAGGGAGCCCAGCTTGAGTAGCACGCGGGGCTCGCGGGCGGTGCTTCAGCACCCGGGACAGCTCCCAGGGCGCTCCGCAAATGCAGGACCTTCCCGCAGGACCGAATGACTTTCTCCTTCCCCACCTGACTCCTACTCATTCCTCAGAGCCCAGCTCACATCGTCACCACCCGTCCCACCCTAGGAAAGATCCCAAGGGCCCCGCACACTGCACGGCTTGAAGACGTCTGAGATTAAGTGCGGAGCCATATGGCTCCTGGACGCAGTGTCTTCCTAGGGCTCCACTCTCTGGCCGGGCGGAGGGCGTCCAGACCCTCTGCCTGAGCTCTGGTGTCTTTCCTCCTCCATCTGGGCTTCCTGCCTGTTCTGGGGGGCAGGTCGCCTTGCTGCTCTGGTTCAGAAGGGCGCAGAGCCCGAGGCAGTGGCGGAGGCAGCCAGCTGAGTAGCGCCTTGTCTAACGTCCAGGAAGAGAGCCTGCTCCAGCGATCTACTGTGGTTTGAAGATGACTGTGACCCCAAGGGCCATCGTGATTAAAGCTTGGTCCCCAGAGTCGTGCTGTTGGGAGGCGCTGGGACCTTTGGCAGGTGGAGCCTATTTGGAGGTCCTCAGATAATGGAGGCGTGTCTTAGGTCATGGGCGCTACCCCTGGCAGGTAGTTCTCATAGGTGTCCTTGGGGTTCTCTCCAGAGGGATGTTTTAAAGCCTGAGCTTGGGCCGGAGTGCAGCTTAGCGGTGGAGCTCTTGATAAACATGCTCAGTGGAAGAAACCAGACACAAAAGGCCACAGCTGAGGAACTCAGTTTTTAGGAAATGTCCAGAACAGGAGTTGCCAGGGGTTTGGGAAATGGAAAGTCACTGTTAATGGGACAAGGTTTCCACTGAGAGTGATGAGAAAGTTCTGGAATAAGATCGTGGTGATGGTTACACCATGTAAAATTTACATTACATGTATTTTTACCATGATTTTGAAAAAGTCTATTATACTAAAAAATCATGGTGAGGAATGGGATAGAGGGGTGAGTGAGTGGCAGGGTGGGTAATCAGCTATCTGAGGAGAAAACTTCTGAACTGGCACATGAATAATCCAAAAGTCAGGAGAAGAGCATATCTAACAGGAAATACAGCCTGTGCAAAGGCCCTGTGGTGGGAGTGAGTTTGATGTGTTCATGGAGCAGGTGGGAAACCACCACAATAACTTGGGGGGAGAAGAGACAACAGAACTCAGTTCCCACTTGGGGTCATGTACTTGATTATTGAAAAAGTACCCCAGACTGGAAGAATTAAAACAAGCATGTATTCTTCTTGGTCTTGGAGACCAAAAGTCTGAAATCAAGGTGTCACTAGGGTTGGTTCTTGAGGTCGGAAGGAGAATCTCTTCCCTGCCTCTCTCCTCTACCTTCTGGAGGCTGATGCTGGGAACCCTTGGTTTCCTTGGCTTGTAGGCCCGTCACCCCATCTCTGCCTACATCTCCTACACGGCTCTCCTGTCTCCTGTGCCTCTCCCTTCTTCTAAGGATGGCTGCCATCAGATTTCGTGCCCACCCTAAACCAGCATCCTTAACCTGACTCCATGCACAAAGACCCATTTTCCAAACAAGGTCACATGCTGGAACATGACTGTGTCTTTGGGGGCTCCATTCAGCCCTCTATAGGATCTCAAAATTAAAAATAAAAACAGCAGCGGCAAGAAACATTTACACAGCCTTTCCCATGCTCCAGCTTTCTTGGCACCATCTCATTAAATTCCAAAAAGCCGGTGCCAGAATTTCCGCACTTCACACAGGGGGAAACTGAGGCCTGGCGGCAAGGTGACTGCTCCCTCGGGTTCCCCATGTGGAGGGTGGCTCTGGACCAGGGTCCAAACTCTCTTTGTGTCCCTCTGAGCGTCTGAGTTCTTGGCCCTGTCTGGGTCCACCAGCCTCTGCAGTTCCTCCAGGCGACTGCAGGGGCGCTGTTTCCCGGCGGCCCCAAGACACCGCATCTGGGGAGCGGCTGCGTCCCCAGCGCCCCGCGTCGTTCAGGGCACCGAGCCCCAGCGTGGCGAGGGCCTGCCGCACCCACGAATCCGAGGACGGTCTTTCCCTGCCCGCAAAGACGGCGTGGGCCCCCGCCAATAACACCTTCCCCGGCCGCAGCCGGCTCGGTATGGATCCCGGCCGCGCCGCACTTCTTTATTTGCCCCGCTTTTGGTTTTGCACCTGCGATGCGCCATCGGAAATCTGCACCTCCCCGCGCGCCTGTGGGCGGGGCTTTCCCTGCAGCCAATGGAGAGCGCGGATGCCGATGGGGCGTGGCTTCCGCAGCAGGCCTGGCCCCGCCCCGCCCCGCCCCGCCCCCCGCACACAAAAGCAAGGCTTTAAGCAGCAGGGCGGCTGACAGCTGTGAGCGGGAGGAAGCGGGGACCTCGCAGGCGGCCCGCAGGCGGCAATGACAGTGGACAGGGCGACTGCGGGGACCCGGGGAGCCCCCCGCTGACCAGCGCCGCCCTCCCCGCCCCCGCCCTCGCGGCCCCGGTGACCTTCGGGTGCGGAGCCCGCCCCGCAGCGCCCGGCGATGCTCTGAGGCCTGGGGACCGCGCGGGACGCCCGCTGCGCGGCGGGGCTCGGCTTTGTCTGCCGCGGAGGTGAGTGGAGCCGCGCGGGGCGGGGGAGCGGGGAACCGCGGTCTCGTGACTCGGCGCTGCTCCCACGCGGGAGCCGAGGCCCCGCAAGCCCGCGCCCGCCCGGTCCCGCCGCCCACCCGCAGGCCGAGGGTCGCCCCATTTTCAGCGCCGTGCCTCGGCCGGCTCGCGAGCTCCCGCCGCCTCCGCTCGGCTCCTATTTATGTCACCGAGGGAAGAAGGCCAGCCGCACGGGAAAAGTCTCAGGACCGCGACGACCAGGGTTTGCGGGCGGGGAGGAGAGGGGCGGCTGGAGACCAGAGTCCCCTTCTGTTTCCGAGTTTGTGTGCGATTGCTCCCAATTCAGCACCATGGCTAAATGAACGTCTCAGCCTTTCCTCGTCCCTCCCTGTCATTTGCCGTCCCCAAGTGGGAAGCCGGGATCTGACATCGGGAGGGTCCAGGGCCGCAGGCGACCCGGCACACCCCACAGTTAGAGGATGTGGTTTCAGCCTCAGCCTGAGGGTCCCCCTGGAGCTGAGGTCGCGCCCAGCTCAGGATGAGGAAAACAGACGCAAGACCCCCCCCCCGTAGGAAATGGCTTCCACCTGAACTTTCCCTCGCAGGAGCGGCTGGCGATTGCTACTGCCTGTGGCATCCAGAAGGAATTTTTTTCCTCCCATTCTACGTCTTACTGTCCCTCCTCCATGAGTGAATGACGACATTCAGGACCGCAGAGAGAACTGAGTGAGAAGCCCCCCACCTGCAGCCAGAGCGGGTCTGATCTCAGCCATTGCCCCTTCCCGCAGGTGCTCACCTGGCTCAGGTGCCCTCTGGGTTCTCCCTGACCCCAGCCACAATCTCAAATTCAGACTCGCTAATTAAGCACTTTCAGTGACACACCCAAACTGCCGCTGCCATCCTAGCTCTGCAGGGGGCAGTGGGGTGTCACTGAAGTGGTGCAGGTTAAAAAGGGAACCTTCAATGCTGGGCAGTGCACAACCAGAGAATAGGAGGAATAATGGGATAACAGCGTGTATGCTGTTCCGTGATGGCTTCTGAACTTGGCCCTGAAATCGCAAATATGCAAATGTGGAGAGAAAGTGCTATTTCCTTTAAAATAGGAACACTTGGGACCAGGTTGTTCTTGGTCATGGAATGTTGTCCTAGGTATTTAGAGTATTAAGCAGCATCCCTGGCCTCCACCCAGGAGCACTTCCTCCTGTCACTCATGACATCCCAAAATGCCTCCAAATGCCAAAGGAGAATTGCTGGATGTTCCTGGTGTGTGTATGGTGGTAGTGGGTGTGTGTGTGTGTGTGTAAGAATCATCCCCAGCTGTAAACCACTGGGTAAAAGTATGAAAAAGTGGTGTTCATTGGGTCAGAAGATATCACAGAGGTCATCCCTAATTCATCTCATTTACAGACAGGGAAACTGAGGCCCAGAGAAGTGAAGGTCTGGATGTTTCCATCTGCCTGGGCATTTCTGAGCCTGACTCCAGCAGCCTAGCTCTTATGCCACCACCCAGAGCCTCAGAACAAAAGCAAAACTGATAATGATTACAATGTGACTTACATCTCGGCTTCCTTTCATGCTACCCTCTCAGCTCTCAGGTCAGCAGGTGGCCAAAACTTGCTTCTTCCTTGGAGGACAGAGGGGCAGGGCAGGTGGTCTGAAGCAGCTAGAGGTGGGTAGGAGTGGACCAGATCCTCTTTGAAAGTGTCAGTCTGTCCAGGGAAAGTTAAGTATGTCAGTCATTCACACTTCAGTATGAATGTAAAAATTCACTGCTTCCCAGTTGAGGTCCAGTGAAAGAGAGGGGTCATGGCCAGCTCTGGGGAAGGTGTACTCCGGAGCTCCCAAGAAAGGGGATCTTGCAGTTGGAGGCTTAGTCTCTCACTTGGGTTCAAACTCTCCACTGACCCAGGTGTCCTTGGCTCTCGACGCCTGTTTTCTCATCTCAACTGATCCCAGGACTGGGTGATGATTCAGTAAGACAACGGGCCCCAGAGCTCTTTGCAGATCCGTTGCTAACATGCCGGAGGGTTATCTTGCTGATTAGTCTATAAAGCTCATTCCTCCACCTTCTGTCCTCCTCCAGGCTCATCCCACTTCAAGCCAGCCCCTGTTTTTGGCTCCCATGGGGACCACCGAAGCCACACTCCGGATGGAAAATGTGGATGTGAAGGAAGAGTGGCAGGATGAAGATCTTCCCAGGTAGGACCTCAGGTTCTGGGTCACTATGGTCCTGGCATCTCTCCCAAGTGGGGTGCAGTGCACGCAGTCCATTGCCATCAATGTTGGAGTTGGGCGCCAGGGGCTCATGCCTGTAATCCTAGCTGCTTGGGAAATCAGGAGAATTGTGGTTCAAGGCCAGCCCAGGAAAAACGTTCATGAGAACCCCATCTCCAAAGTAACCAGAGCAAAAAGGACTGGAGGCATGGCTCAAGTGTTAGAGTGCCTGCTTTGCAAGTGCAAAGCCCTGAGTTCAAATCCCAGTCTCCCCCTCCCCCCCTCCCCCAAAAAGGCTGTTGGAACCACTTCCAGTCAGTGCTTCTAAGTGGGGACTTTTGGGGGCTGACCCAGTTCTGATCCACTCAGTCTCTTCTCCCATGCTCTCCTTGAGGTCTGAGACATCTCTGCGTCCTCTCTGTAGCCTCACAGCAACCAGTAAGGACGAGGAGCACAATGAATATTTGCTAAATTATCTAAGAAGCATATCCTGTCCCTGAAAGCTCCCAGAAAAGCCCCCATGTGCACATTTAAAAGATTCGAGTGCCTTATTGAACCATCTCACAAACATTCCACTGTTGCAGTATTCTCACCTGAATTTTACCTGCAGAGGCCAAAAGGCCTGTGTTCCACCTCCACCTAAACACCCTCGGGTAAACATCCATCCCCATTGCTCTGGCCTCTCTATATCCTAGTGACAGCAGCTTCCTTTTCACACCTTCTCCTTGGCTGGCTTACTCTTACCTTTAGGCTTTTTCATTGGCTGTTCCCTGTGCCTAGAATGTTGTTCCCAGATGTGAAAGAGGTGATGGAGGCAGGACATCTGTGCCTACCACACAGGTCGCCTTCTCAGAAACCCCTGACCCCTTCATGACCCCCACCCCTGTTTCTTGAATTGTCTCTGTCCTGAATGACAGGTAAATAAATTTCTTTACCCCAAGAGATACCCATCTCCTAATCCCTGGAACCTGTGAACATTGTCTTCGTATATAACTCTGGTTAAAGATTTTGAGATTGGGATAACGTGATGTTGTAAAGCGCCAAGTTCATGGTGGTTTGTTACAGCAGCTGTAGAACCATCTAATATGCACCATCTAATATGCTGTACTAGTCTATTTTGCATTGCTACAATGAAGTTCCAGAGGCAGCAAACTTTATAAAGCAAAGAGGTTCATTCAGCTCACAAATTTGAGGCTAGAATTCTTTTTAAAAAATGGAGTAGTTTCAGTCAAAGGCCCCTCTTGGTCATGTCACCTCATGGTGTATGGCAGTGGCAGAATCACATGTGAAAAGAAGATATAAAGCAAAACAGGAAGCAAAAAGGTGGTGTCTGCCTGTAATCCCAGCACTCACGAAGCAGAGGTAGGACTACTGAGAGTTGCAGGCCAGCCTGGGCTAATTATCCATACCCTGTCTCAGAAAACCAAGGGGGAGGGTGTGGTTCAGTGGTAGGGCACTTGCCTGGCACATGCAAAGCCCTGGGTTGCAGTCCCAGGACTGAAGAAAAATTAATCAAAACAAAAAACAGTAAGTCAGAAAGACTGGGTATGGTTGGGCTTTATAACAGGTTTTATAACAACCCTCTTTGAAGAGCTAACTGACTCCCAGGATAGCTCCCTTAATTCCTCCCAAGGACATACCCCCAGTGACCTAAGGACTTCCCTCAAGCCCTGCCTCTTAAAGGTCTCACCACCTCCCCACACTGAGGACCAAGATTCCAACACAAGAACCCTGGGGGACATGCTTGACCCACAGCATATACTGAACACTTCACTTGGGTATTTTGTCCACACCTTGTGCCCACACAAAATGGAACACCAAAAAGCAGGAATCTTTGTTTTGATTGCCCTGTACCCTAGCCTGAGGACAATGCCTGGCATGCAACCAGTGCTACTAGATATTGGATGAGTGGGTGATGCTCCTGGTAGGAATAAGAAGTTGTGTTGGAGGAAGCTGTGCATGCATTCACTGCTACTGTGTCATCTGTTTCATTGGCTGGACATGGCTGGTCATCTCTGTCCCCTGCTGGGCAGGGAGGTTACTGGCTAAGAGACAACACCCCAAGCCCAAGCAAATAGTTTGTGAGACCCTATCTTGAAAACACCCCTCACAAAAAAAGGGCTAGTGGAGTGGCTCAAGGTATAGGCCCTGAGTTCAAATGTTTGAACCCCAGTACCATAAAAATAAAAAAACAAAAAAGAACAAAATAGAGTGGATGTAAAAAGGAAAACAAAACAAAAAAACCACCCAAGAGTTTGTCTATAAACTATTAGGTGAGGAACAGTTCAGAGGTAAAGAGAATTTGAAACCAAATCTGGGCATGGTGGTGTACGCCTATAATCCCAGCATTCACCAGGTGAGTTCAAGGCTAGCTTGAGCTCAAAAAAACAGACAGACAGACAGACAGACAGAGAGAGACAGAGGCAGAGACACAGAAAGAGAGAGGGAAATGCAGAGACAGGGAGAATGTGAAAAGAATCTCCCTTCCAGAAAAATCTGGAAGAAGCCTGAAAGAGGAGCAGTGTCCCGCTTGGAGGGAAGCGGGCTGACTCAGGAGGTCTCGCACTTCCTGTGCATTCATGACCAGGCAGAGGTGGACACTGATGGAGCTGCCCCACATCTGAGGACTTCAGCCCTGAACCTAGGCATTTCCAGACTTTGAATCCCACGCATCTATGTGTGCTTATGGCAGGAGGTGCCATGTCTCAGAATGGCCAAGAATCTCTTGTCTGTGGGGGGTGGGGGGGTGGAAGAACCACTATCTACAGGAATTTCTACAGGGGTCCCTCGGTATCCATGGGCATTGGTTCCAGGACCCCTGGGGATGCTCAAGTCTCTTGTATCACTTGGCACTGAATTTGCATAGAACCTGTGCATCCTCCAATAGATTTAATCAGCTCTAGATGACTTAGAATACCTGACAAAGTAAATGCTGTGTATATAATTGTTATACTGTATCATCATCAGTAGAGAAGCATTTTTGGGGGGATGGGACTTGGGTTTGAACCCAGGGCTTCACACTTGCCAAGCAGGTGCTCTCCCACTTGAGCCACATCTCCAGGCCATTTTGCTCTGGTTATTTTGAAGATGGGGTCTCAAGAACTGTTTGCCTGGGCTGGCCTTGAACCATAATCGTCCTGATCTCAGCCTCCCAAGTGGCTAGGATTACAGGCATGAGCCACCAGGAGCCTGGCTGAGAAGCATTTTTGTTTAAACTATATCTATTTCTAATCCTTGGTTGGTTGAATCTGTGGAGTGGAACCCATGGATTCAGAGGCCAGCTGCCAAGGGCCTGACTTTTTAAGTCCGACAGCCACATTTCACATTCCAATCACTCAGCCACCCATGCCAGCCTTTTGGACATCTTTGTTCTTCCATTCTTTAGTCTGCAAAATGGGTACAACAGTCCTTCACTCAGGAAGTTGTCCTCAGGTTTCAATGAGACACTGAGATGGGCCGTCCATGTGACAAAAGCTGCCTGCACACCTGTAGCTTGTTCATTTTGTTCCCTTTCCCTGCTGCTGCTTATATTGTAAACTACCCATGGCTGGGTGTGGTGGTGCCCACCTGTAATCCCAGTACTTGGAAGGCTGAAATAGGAGGATCACAAGCTCAAGGCCAGCTTGGGCTACATAGCAAAGCCCTGCCAGAAAGAGAGAGAAAGAGAGAGAGAGAGAGAGAGAGAGAGAGAGAGAAAGGAGGAAGAAGGAGGAGGAGGAGGAAAGAAAAAGCCACACCCCCTCACAAGACTTCCGGGGGCAGAAATGGGGCCAAAGGCAGCTGCAGACAAGACAGGAGAGCAGGCAATTGGACAGGGGACAAGGGTGTCTCTCCAGTGAACTTTCCAGCTGCAGGCATCCCCCCTCCCTCCCCCTGAGCACCCCCCCAACTCTCAGCAGCTCAGTGTTGGTAGGACAGTGGCCTTACTGTGTGTCCCAGGCTACCATCTGCCCCCTTGCCAACTGGCACTGTGCCCCCAGGGCTGCTATCTTCCTGGGCTCTGGGGGGCTCATGTGTAGTGCCCTGAAGCAACTCCAGCTGTGGCCACACAGAGGCACCTCTGTGTACCACAGGCAACTGAGGCTCTGTCCTTCCAGCTGTGACCCCTCCACGGGGTCTTTGTGCTTCCCCCATGAAAGTCACAGTCCCAAGCCCACTATGCTTCCTGTGTCTTTCCTAATCCCCTGCCCTTTTGCAAATTCCAGTGGAGCCAGAGGTAAGGGCAGCTGCAATTGCCTGGCTTACTGCCTTGACTTCCCCATTTGCTCATTTTGTAAGAACCACAGTGGCTGGATTTAGGGCATACCCTCCCCAGACCTCATCTTAATGTAATTACGAAGCAAAGACCCTACAGTCATCTTCCCTCATCTTTGAGGGGCACGTCAGGAACCCCAGTGGATCCCTGAAAGTGAGGACAGTCCTAAACCCTATGTACATAGTAATATGATTTTTTTCTATACCTGCTTGCCTATGATAAACTCACCTCTCCACTTAAATGAATCAGTTTACAGCTTCTTTTTGGCATATCTAAATTTCTAGCCTCACTACTCTTGGGTATTAGGGTCATTATTAAGTAAAACAAGGGTTATTTGAACATACTCTGAGTGACTAATGGGCAGGTAGCATATACAGGGTGGATACGCTGACAAAAGGACACTTTGTGCACTGGAGCAGGATGACGCAAGATTTCATCATTCTACTTAGAACAGTGTGCTTAAGACTTATACATGATTTCTAAAATTTTCCATCTACTATTTTCAGGCTGGTAACCAACTACAGAAAGTAAAACTGAGAAGGGAGGTCTTATTCCCAAAATGCCAGAAATTAGGACTTGAACATATCTTTTTTTTTTTTTTTTGGTGCGGGGGACAGTTCTTCTCACTACAAGAGACTGAAGTCAAATTGCATATTGAGGAAACCCCACTTTTAACCTGGGCTGCCCATCATGGCCTTTGACAGTAAGAAGGCCATCTGGGTGTCCCCTTGGGGCCACAGGGGGACTCCTCAGGCATGCACAGTCTTGAGGTTCTCCTTAAGGTCTCACTTGGCCTTGAAAAATGCAGTGTGTGCATTTGCTCCACCAGGGTCAGGAGGCAGCAACCCCTACTTCTGGGAGCCTGGACCCAGGCCAAGACTACTTCTCAGGTTCAAGGGGCTGCTTTGAGGGATAAATCAGCAAATAAATAACATCATGCTGTGAACACTCTACCGTGATGCCTAGTATACACAGTGGACACACTGTACCTGGCATAAATGATGATTCTAGAATAAGAGGAAATTTAATAAGATCAAATTTAATAAGATGAATGAAAGGAACTAGAAGGAAATTCTGACCATCAGATTTGTACTGGACACGAACTGCTGCCAGTTTGAAAGGAAAGGTTTTCTACAACACGAAATGGGTATCGAGACTTTTGATGTCATAGTTCTGATCTGACAGCAAATTTCAAATGTTTTATTTTGGTTTTGGTGAGACTGGGAGAGTTTTAACTCAGGGCTTGGCATTTGCAAAGCAGGTGCTCTACTGCTTGAGTCACACCTCCAGTCCATTTTCCTCTGGTTATTTTGGAGATGGGGGGGTCTCATGAACTATTTACCCAAACTGGCCTCAAACCTTGATCTTCCCAATCTCAGCCTCCTATGTAGCTAGGATTGCAGGCATGAGCCACTGGCGCTTGGCTTCAAATGTTTTTAAGTGCTGTGTGGGCAGAATAAAGCTAGGTTTGGTGCTTCTGTTGTCGGTATGTGATTTTTTTTTTTCTTTTGCAGTGCTGGGGTTTGAACTGAGGGCCTGCACCTTGAGCCCTCTACCAGCCCTTTTTTGTGAAGTACTTTTTTGAGACAGGGTCTCTCAAATTATTTGCCCAGGCTGGCTTCGAACCATCATCCTCCTGATCTCTGCTTTCTGAGTAGTTAGGATTACAGGTGTGAGCCACTGACACCCAGCTCAGTCTGTGATTTTGTAGCATAATTTTAAAACTTTGCAAACCCTGGGATTCTGGGAGTTGTTGAATCGATTCCTCAGCCCTCATCTGCCTCTTTAAAATCTTCTCATGATTTTACTTGAATATTACTTTTTTTAGGAAATTGGGGTGAAATTCATATGACATGTATGAATCATTTTAAAGTACACAGTTCAGTGGGCTTTAGTACATCACAAGTTTGTGTAACCATCACTACTGTCTAATTCTGGAACATTCTCACCACCCCAACAGGAAGCCCTGTCCCCATAAGCAGTCACCCATCCCCTCCCCAGCCCCTAGCCCCCACAAGTCCACTTCCTGTCTCTGGATTCTCCTGTTCTGGATGTTTCCTGTCAATGGAGTCACTTGTTGTGGGGTCTTGTGTGTCTGCTTCTCTCGCTGAGCACTAGGTCTGCAAGGTCCCTCCATGATGTAGCGAGGGTCAGAACCTTGCCCCTGTTCGTGGTTGAATAATATTCCAGTGTGTGAATGGAATTCCACTTCTGGGCTTTGATGGCTCCTGCTGCTGTGAGCATTTAGTAAGACTTGTTTTTTGTTTCTGTTTTGTTTTGTTTTGCAGTAGTGGGGTTTGAACTCAGGCCCTTGCTCTTGCTAGCAGGCACTGCTGTACACTTGAGTTTTTGTGTGGGCAGCCATTTTCCTTTCCTTTGAGCATCTGCTCTCTTTTGACCTTGAGCATCCATGAAATTGGGCCAGCTTTTGCTTCACCCCACACCTCCAGGACCCACCCATGTACCAAGGACCCAGTGGTTAGTCCAAAAACATTGTGAATGAGAAGAGAGGGAGGGAGGGGCACCATAGACTCCACCCGGAACAGGAGAGGGAAGAGCTGTCCACCTCTTTCCCATCTAAACAGTCCCGGGCCAGCCCCTCCACTCTGGCCAGCTGGGATGAATTTATCCCTGCAGTTCCAGGATTGCGGGAGACCCAGGGGCCTCCCTGCAGCTCCGTGTTCAGCCCTGCAGCCTTCACCCGGGAGCTCAAGGCTGCACTAAAGGGACCCAGATGCTGAGCTGGCCACATTTCTTTTTCCCTAATGTCCCTTTCACTCTGAAGATGCCATCCAGGATCCCACGTGACATGCTCTTAGATATTAACTGTGGTCGGTGACAGTTCTCCGACCCTCCTTAGTATTCATGACATTGAAGTTCTGAGAGGGACTGGTCAGCCATTCTGTGGAAGTTCCATCGATGGGGATTTAGCTAATGTTTTTGTTCTGATTCGACTGATGGATGGGCTCAGGAAGGAAGACCACAGTGGTGAAGGGTGCTCTTATTTGTTACATCATATCAAAGGGACCTGCCAGCTGAGTGTGGAGTCACCTGCCTGTGATCCCAGCTACTCGGGAGACAGAGGTAGGAAGATCTCAGTCCAGGCCCGGCCTGGGAAAAGTTAGCATGCAAAATAACCAGAGCAGGACTGGTGGAGTGGCTCAAGTGGTAGAGCACCTGCCTAGCAAACATGAGGCCCTGAGTTCAAATCCCAGTACCACAAAAAAAAAAAAAAAGAAAGAAAAAGAAGAACATACTTGAGCACAGTGATTGCTAGGAAGTCAATGCATTTTGTCTCTCTTGTTTTTGCCTCATTCCTGTTGGCTGAACCTGTCCATGTCATACCTTGTTCCCTTGGCTGGATTTTGGATGTCCTCTCGGCTGGGTTGGCAGGCCGCTTCCAGAAGAGACTGGGATGGAATTGCTGGGTAGTCCAGCAGAAGACACATCCTGTAAGTTTCCTCATGCACAGAAACAAGAACGTGTTTTACAGGCTTCGGCTGTGCCCCAGCTGTCACTGCAGCAATGTCAAGAGGCCACACGCACACTTGGGGTAGAAAGTTGGGGGAGGGGTTGTTCTGTGCCAAGAATGGCAGAGGAAGCAGGGTGCCAGGGAGAACAATCATGACAACCACACCAGGTCTTGCTGTGTGTCCTCAAGCTGGTTACTTGGCCTCTTGGTGCTTCCAATGCTGTATCTACTAAATGCAGGCAGTGAGCTTTTTAGAGAGGGAGGATGCAAGGATGAAGTGAGGGACACATGCATAGGACCCAGTGATGCCACAAGTGAGGTCAACTCAGCCAAGGGCAGCCAGACTGCTCTGAGGGGCTTACAGGCCGAAGATCTAAAGCCACAGCCACTAGAATTGGGGCTGGGAGTCCTGGAACTGTAGCAAACCTTGTATTCACCTTGTGGTATCTCCTTGCTGAGCTCTGCTGGACTGCTGCTCTCCTGTGTCACCCGTCACTGAGCCCACCCATAAGGAAGAGACTGATCGGAGAGGGACATGCATGCCCCTGAGGTCACACAGCAGGGAGAGCTGGAGCTGCCCAACCCCGTGCCTTTCCCTGCACCACATGGGCCCCAAGAGGCAGGCAGGGGCCTGGCTTGTGCCAGCTTTCTGGGAATGTTCAGGGTGGCTGGCCACAGAGAAGTCAGAGCAGCTGGAGGTCTTTACATCTGGGTTCTGCACTGAGCAGTTGGTCTCACAAGGTGCCTTCATGGTCACGTGAGACTACTCCTTCAATATTCTCGCTCTCTCTCCTTCCCTCCCTCTCTCCCTCCTTCCCTCCCTCCTTCCCTCCTTCCTTCCCTCCCTCCTTCCCTCTCTCCCTCTCCCTTTGGCCCTGTTTTGGAAAACTCCAATATAAAATTATCTTGGACCCTGGATCATCTGGGGCCCAGTGTCACCACAGGGTCCTCATAAGGAGACAGCTGGGCTCAGGCTTGGTGGCTCACACCTGTAATCCCAGCTACTTAGGAGGCTGAGATCAGGAGAACCAAGGTTCGAGGCTAGCCTGGGCAAATAAATCTTGAAACACCTTCACCCATCTCCAAAATAACCAGAGCAAAATGGACTGGAGATGTGGTTCAAGCAATAGAGCACCTGCTTTGCAAGTGTGAAGCCCTGAGTTCAAACCCCAGTGCCACCAAAAATATATTTTTTTAAATGAGGGGAGATGGGGCATGAGGTCAGAAGCAGAGAGAGACTGGGAGAAGCTGTGTTGCTTCTCTGAAAAGGGGAGCCAGGGGTTGCCTTCCTCCTCTCACGAAATCCTGGGAGCCACACTTAGGCTGTGGCCCAGTGCTGAGGGCTTGCCTAGCATGTGCAAGGCCCTGGTTCCCATCCTCAACACTGGGAAAAAAGAATTCTGGGAAGGTCAGGGATAATCAGGCTCCAGGGGCAGCGTAGCCTTTGTGGATACCCTAGAGCAGTGGTCTCAGGGTTCTCCAGCATGGCCCCCAATGACTAAGCCCAGCTTCCCAACCCTTCTGCCAGGCAGCCTTGACCGGGTCCCAGCTCCTGGTCCCACCCTCTCCAGGACCCCAGGCCCCAGCAACTATAAAGAGAGGTCCAATTCACGATCCTTGAGTCCTTGATCCTTGATTGGACCCACGGTGGCTTCCATAAAGAGAACGCCCTAGTTGGATAATGGGCAAAGGGAGGGAGGAGGCCCACATGGCAAAGCAGCCTGGGAGGGGAAAGAAAAAGGGTGTTTGCCAGGTCCCCAAAATGTGTTCAGCCCTAGCAGTCACCTCCCAGCCCCAGGCATGTCATTTTCACAAAAGGCTCTGTGGCCTTCCCAGGGCTGCATAAGTCTCACGGACCCCACAACTGAGGCCAAAGTCCAAGGTGCTGGTCCTTCTGAGGCCCTGAGGGAAAACATGCCCCAGGCCTGTCCCCAGCATCTGATGGTGGCCTGTGAGCCTCAGTGTCCTGTAGAAGTGTCACCCATCTCTGCCTCCGTCGCCACACAGCGTTCTCCCTGTTTGCATGTTGTAACTGACTGGGGCGAGACCCACCAAGGCTGCCCTCACCTTGACTTTTCCATCTGCAAAGACCCCGTTTCCAAAGAAACGCTCATCCTGAGGTCCCAGGGAGAGGATTTGAATACAGATTTGAAGGGGACACAGTTAGACCTGCCACTCTCCACCCTCGGGCCTCTCCACACACCATCCTTCCCCTGCACAAACATCGCCTTTGCAACATCCCATATCCACAGAGTCTTTGCTCTTCTAGCACCAACGTCAGCCCCAGTGTCATTAAAACTTAGACACAGGCAAAACTCAGGGATGGCGGTCTTGGGGGATTCTTTTCCTGCCACCAGCCAGGAAGCCAGCACCAGCTGTCTGCAGAAGGCCATGGGGACAGGACAGAAGGAACAGGGATGGGCAGGATGGGTGGGACAGGTGTCTCATTCCCCAGGGAGGGTGGCTCCCAGGTCCTCACAAGCCCGAGCCCTGGCAGGGTAAATTCCGGTTAAGGTTTTCCTTTTTTTTTTAAAGAAGAAACTCCATTAGATTTTTGTCGTTGCTTTTGTTTGACTCTTTTTTTTTAGTGGCAAATGCCATTCCATTTTTTTTTTCTAGTTCTTTTTCTTTTTTAGGTCAAATTGCTCAATTTTTTTCTTTTCTTTTTGTTTCTTTCATTGGAAAATTCTATTTAATTCTTTCTTTGTCTTTTTAAAGGAAACTGTATTCAGTCTTTTTTCTTTCTTTCCCTTTTTCTTTTTTGCCATATGGGGTTTGAATTCAGGGCCTCACGCTTGCTAGACAGCTGCTCTGCCACCTGAGCCACATCCCCAGCCCTTTTGCTTTGGTTATTTTTTGAGATACGGTCTCGCTTTATGCCCGCTCTGGCCTGAACCACGATCCTCCTATTTGTGCTTCCTGAGTAGCTGGAATGACAGGTGTGGGCCACTGCACCCAGCCATTGACTGAGATGGGGGTCTCTTGAGCTTTTTGCCTGGTCTGGCCTAGAACTGCGATCCTTCTGATCTCTGCCTCTGGAATAGTGAGGATTACAGGCGTGAGTCATTCAGCCTGACCTTTTTTTTTTTTTTTCATTTAGAGCAAATATCATTCCATATTTTTTTTTCTTTTTTAGGGGCAAATTCCACTCAATTTAAAGGCTTGAGAATAATCCTCTTTGGCTCAAATCTCTGTCCTCCCAGCCCACATGGTGGGGGTTACTGCCTCCCGACTTCCCTACTGGTGACAAGTGTCACGTCCACACCTCAATTTTGCTGTCTCTGGGTGCTGTGACCTTCAGCTGTACCCCATCAGGAAGAGAGAGCCAAGTTTGTATTAAATTCATGGAATATAACACCCTCCTCCACTTCTGGTGAAGAAGGGGTGAGCGGAGAGGCCCGGGGTCAAGCCTGAAGCTACCTCTCACCAGCAAGGTGGCCCTGGGCCAGTCATAGCCTCACTGTTCCCTTCTGTAAAATGGCTCACACTTCCTGCTGCGCAGTCATGTGGGATCTTCAGGCACAGGCGTTTGGTGAAGTCTGACCACTGCTTTGGTTTCATTTTCTGCCATAGTGCATGTTTATATCCATCTCCAAAAGCAGTTCTGACCTGCTGTCTAGGGACCAAGAAATTCAATGGGAAAATGAGAAGAGTCGACTGAGTTAATGGCAGATAAACAAGGTCCAAGGTGCTCCTTTGGGTCTTTCACTGAATCTGCACTGGCCACAGAGTGACACTGAGGTCACCTCCCCTGGTCTCTGGACTCTTTTTCTTGGACATCATTTTAGGGACAGGTGACCACTTCTCTCCCAGACTCACCCCAAGGAGCCAGCCCTGCTCTTTCAATCAGATTAGCTTTAGCCTCTGCTGGTGGTGGGGGGAGGTCTGGGGGACAGAGATCTCCAGAAAAGGAGACCAGGGGACGTCCACCCTCCCAACTCCAGAAAGGACCTTGTCCTGTGCCTCTGTGCTGAGTTTGCTTGTCTATTAAAGGAGACAGTAGGGATGTTGGGAGGTTGAGGGATGTATGTGCCCAAAAAGAGTTTAGCTGAGACCCTGGCCATCCAATGTCTGGAAAAATCTGACAAAAATCTAGCAAGATCACTGTGTGTTAGTTTGCTGGGCACAGTGGCACAGCCTGTAATCCCATCTGTGAGGGAGGTGAAGGTAGGAAGATTAAAATATAAGATCAGCCTGGGCAAAAAGTTAGCAAGATCCTGTCTCAGTTAACAAGCCAGGCATGATGATCCACATCTGTGACCCCGGCTATGCAGGAGGTGTGGTAGGAAGTTCGAGGCCTGAAGCTGGCTCCAAGCAAAATGGGAGACCCAACCTGAAAAATAACTAAAGCAAAAAAGTGCTGGTTGGGGCTCAAGTGGTAGAGCACCTGCCTGGCAACCATGAGGCTCTGAGTTCAATCCCAGTACTGCCAAAAAAATACACATTAGTCATTGAAAAGTGGAACAGGACATTCCCAGCGAGCCATATAAGGTAATTGCTGTGCGATTTCACAGTGGCCAAGAGCACTCTACCTGGGACTGGGTGGGCTGCCCACGGTCTAGGTACCACATTATCCATGGGAACTTGACCGACTCACCCTCCTTAAAAGGCCCATTTTTCAGATGGCAAAACCGAGGCAGGCTCAGAGAAGGGTTTTCTAGGATCTTGAAGCTAGTAAGCAGCAGTCAGGCTTTGAACCCGGCACTGCCCAACATCTGAGCGTATGCACTTGACCTTTGAGGCAGGCCAGAGGTGGTTACAGTACTCAGCACTGTAACTGAACACTACAAAACGGTGTCCTGTGAGTTCTACCCACCATACGGTAGGATCCATGCAAGAGGTGTGTAGCCCCACACCTTCCACCAGGTCAGAAACAGGAAGGGGATGTTACGTGCAGGTTTGAAGTGTGAGCAGGTGTTGAGGGTTCTTGCCTTCACAGGCCAGAGAACCGGCTCATGAGGCAGTCGACTTGTAAGCCAAAGCTGGTATACAAAGTAGGATCTATTAGAGAGAAAGGAAAGGCTACAGCTAGAGCAGTTCAGGGAGGCCCAGAAACCTGTAGCTCCCTGCTCAGGTGAAGGCTGGGGCTTTTATGGACGTAGTAACTCTGGGTTAGATGAGTTCTTTTCATTGGCTGTGGATTCATGGGCTTTCTTAAACAAACTGGTCAGTGTGCCTCTTATTGGGGGAGGGGAAACAATCTTGAGGGCATTTTGCTCATCAGCCCAGTGGCAGATCTATCAGGCCCTGCATCTCCTGTTCAGAATGCAGAAATGCAGCTTTACAATTCCTTCTCAGGGTACAGGAATCCAGATTTACAACTCCTTCTCAGGACGCAGGAATTCAGGTTTATAATTCCTTCTCAGCATGCAAGAATCATAGTGCTCTCCATGGGGGGATGGAGTACTCACTCATCTGCCTTAGGTCTCCAGACCCAACAGGGAGAGAGAGGGTGCCAGCCACTGGGATTTTGCATTTCTGGTTTCCTGCAGCACCTCCCAACACACTGAACTTCAGTGGAGCCCACCGGAAGAGGAAAACGCTGGTGGCCCCGGAGATCAACATCTCCCTGGACCAGAGTGAGGGCTCTCTACTGTCCGATGACTTCTTAGATACCCCTGACGACCTGGACATCAACGTGGACGACATCGAGACACCTGATGAGACCGACTCACTGGAGTTCTTGGGAAACGGCAATGAACTTGAATGGGAAGGTAAAGACCAGGGGTCCCTGACAGGGGCCCGGCCCAAATCTGGGTCCACATAACTTCTGATTTTGTAAACCATGTCCTGGAGGGTTCTGTGGCCATGGCTGTATCCCCACAGACCAGAGAGCGGCCTGTGGTGCAGACCTCTAACCTGGGGACACAGGACAGCCCATGGAGGGAGCATCAGTCCTGCCACTGGCTGTACATTTTTCTTGTAGACTTGTAGTTTTTCTGGGGATTGTGGCTTTCACCAGAGGTTCACAGGTAACTGTGTGGACTCCATCTGATTGCATTACCCTGGGGCTGGTCCTAACTGAAGGGCTGTGGATATGGCAGGAACCAGACAGAAATAGATGGTCCCCAACCATGTATGGGTCGTCAGAAAGACAGACACTAAATAACAAAACAGATACGCGCGAAGACCTTGGTCCTTGGTGCTTACAGGAAAATAAGGTGATAGAATGGGATGGGGTCCCTGCCCATGGGACCCTGGCCATGTCTGGGGACATGTGTGGCTGTCATGACTAGGGAGCTCCTGGCATAGAGTAGGTGGAGCCAGCGATGCTGCTCAGTGCCCTGCAGGGTCAAGGACACCAATTCAGAATGACCCAGTCCAGTGTCCCCTGTGCCCAGGGGCAGAGACCTTGAGCTACGTAATGAGGTATGGGGTCCCTTTTAAAGGATGGTGGGACAGGCCTCACTGGGAAATGTTACCTGAGCTGAGATCCTGTGTGACTGGGGTGGGGTGAGAAGGGAGGCAGCTCCTGAAGGACTTAGGAGGCCTTGAGAGAAGTCCAGCTTTTATTCCCAGGATGGTTAAAACCTGTAGCAGAATCAGCCAGATCTGATTTCCTGCAAATGTCCAGAACAACAACTCTTGCACTGGGGGGCAGGGAGGCTGGAGAGGAAGCAGGGGACCTCCTAGGTGGTGGCGATAGCCATGCAGGTGTACCCTACTGAGCAGTCCTGGTCAGGTGACCATGAATTACAAAGTGGAGGAGGGCTCTTGGCCTGAGCACTGGGCACAAGGTCACACCATGTCTTGAGGCAGAGGGAGCAGGTAGGATGGTGGTGGTCACTTCAAGAGTGGTTAAGAAGCCCAGAGACGGAAATACTGTGTGCAAGCTCACACAGCAAATCATTTGTAGAGTTGAGTCCAGGTCTGGCAGAGTGGCTCAAGTCATAGAGTGCTTGCCTAACAAGTGTGGGGCCCTGAGTTCAAACCCTAGTGCTGCCAAAAAAAAAAAAAAACCAAAAAAACCTGGGTCTAGGTTGCCTGGCTCCTACCCCTGATCACTTTCCCATGTTCTGTGACTTAAGTCACATTTAGCAGTGTAGGATAAGTTGTTTTGCCTGAGATTCAGGAGAGACAGGGACAGCGAAATGCCCAAAGGACATTTCAACCCTACCTGGTTGAACACAGGTAGGGAAGGGGGTGACAGGGCTGCTCCTTGTAGTCCTTGGCTCCAGTTGCTCACATCTGTTAGAGGATGACAGAAATACAAAGTGACCATTAAGCATGGAAGGGACAGGGTGGGGCTGGTGGGAGAGGTGCAAGGGGCCCAGGGCAGCTGCTGGCTGGGGGTGCAGTCATGGATGGCTTCTTAGAGGAGGTGGCATTTGTGACAGAGGAAGATAGGTGAACAGGGCAGCCAGGAGGAAGAAAGTGAAGGATATGTGGCCGCTGGCAACAATGACAGACACAAGAGGGAGGCTAGGGGGAGTCTGGAATGAAATGTCTGGACTTAGGGGTCTGTTCTGCTTGCCCCCTGGCCTGCTTCTAGACGATACTCCGGTGGCCACTGCCAAGAACATGCCTGGGGACAGTGCAGATCTGTTTGGGGATGGTACAGCAGAGGATGGCAGTGCTGCCAACGGGCGCTTGTGGCGGACAGTAATCATCGGGGAGCAAGAACACCGCATTGACCTGCATATGATCCGGCCTTACATGAAGGTGGTCACCCACGGAGGTGAGCGCACCTCATGCTCCTCCTCCCACTCCGCTCAGGGAACACTGGGAAACTGGGGATCTGTCAGTGCTCCTCTCTGGACCTCAGTCTCTTCATCTGACCCGCACGGATGTTAACCCTGAGGAGGGTGGGCAGGCCGTGGACGAGACATGGGGGTGCCTGTGAGGGTGGCCGTCATCCCCCACCAAAGCAGAGACTGCTCAGGAGGCACTGGCTCCCGTGCCAGGTGCTGGGCTCAGAGCTGTACTCTCCTGAGTGTGTGGGTGGTGGGACACGATGGCCAGCCATAGGGTAGACATGGGACAGATGTCATGCATGCGGCAGCTCAGAGCTAAGAGACCAACCGCCCCGTTGTTGCCTGGAGTTATTGTGCTGCTCACAGGCTGCCTGTCCCCAGGGTACTACGGCGAAGGGCTCAACGCCATCATTGTGTTTGCTGCCTGCTTTCTCCCGGACAGCAGCTCCCCAGACTACCACTACATCATGGAGAACCTCTTCCTGTGAGTCGTTGCCTGCGGGGCAGCCTTGGGGCTCTGAGAGGCGCGGGCTGGCCCTGGGGAAGGGCGTTGTGTCAGCAGACCTGGATCTAAGCCTCTGTTGTCCACTGCCTATGACCTTCCTTTGGGGTCTCCCTGTCCTCATCATTGTCATCTTCACCATCACCACCACCATCATCACCTCCACCACAACTATCACCACTATCACCACTACCACCATTAATTATCATCTCCACCACCACCATCATTACCACCATCACCATCACCACCATCACTGCCATCACCACCACCACCATCATTGCCATCACCACCATCACCACCCCCATCACCACCATCAACATCACTACCATCACCACCACCATCACCACCACAACCATCTCCACCACCACCACCACCACCACCATCATTGCCATCACTATCACCACCATCACCATCATCACTGCCATTACCACCATCACCACCTCCACCATCACCACCCCCATCACCACCATCAACATCACTACCATCACCACCACAACCATCTCCACCACCACCACCACCACCACCCTCATAGCCACCGTCACCATCATCACCATCACCATGATTTACTGAGGAATTACTAAGTGACAGCCAGGAGGCCAGGTGTTCCGTGTGTAACCATACCCCACCTTTACCACAACCCTCTTGCCTCCCACTTTTCAAGCCAGGGATCTGGACACAGCACAGTTAAATCCCATGCCCAAGAACACCCAGGTGCAGTTTGTTATGACGGATACAGAGAAAACATGGAGCCGGGCGTGGTGGCTGCACTCAGGGGGCTGAGGCAGGAGTTCACAGTTTGATACCAGCCTAGACTACATAGTGAGACACTGTCAGAAAGAGACAGAAATGGAAAATAAGAAAGAATAATGTAAAGTCCCTGGTAGATAGTATTAGGAGTTCAGTAAAACTTAATTACTCTTTTCTTTTGGGGTGCTGGGGGTAGACCCCAGGCCTTGGGCATGCCAGGCAAGCATTCACCCTTGAGATCCCCCCAGCCTTGTTACCTCTCCTGTCATTGTTACTGCTAAGATTTCTGTCTCATGCAGTGGGACTCAGCTGCCAGGTTGGACCCCAAAGGACAGAAGGGACAAAGAAAGAAGTGGTCTGGGCAGTTGGAGGGTGCTCCACGCATGGAGTGGTAGAGGCCAGGGATGCTGCCCAGCGCCTGGCACGGCCCAGGACATGCCCCCAGGAACGAGCCAGCCCAGTGTGCACAGGGAGCAGGGGACCCTGTTCTCACTACTGTCATGGAATCAATCACCGCCATTCCTCCATCCCTAACTCTCCACCCATTCGCCAAGCAGCTCTTGACACCCAGCTGGGCCTCCGTGGATGGGGTGCAGTTACCCCTAAAGGTCTCACGGCTGGGGGAACAGCCCACTCCTGAGCCTCACCTCCCCACCCAAACAGCTGCCACGCTGTGTTGGTTGGCTCTCCATGGAGGGCAGACACATGGGCCTCAGGCGACAGAAGGTATACATGGACAGTGAGAGCAGAAAGTGACCAGAGACACCACGGAGCCCAGTCTCTCCCGATGGGGAGGCAGCAGCCTGGAGGGGAACATTTACCTGAAACCATGCAGGGAGAGGCGGACCCCAGGGGACGCGTCTGCTGTACCTCCAGCCCTTTGCGGGCACCTGTTCCCTGCTATAGTGAGGGCTGACATGCAGCTGTCAGCATTGGTCTCAGGAGATGTCAAGTGAGATAACGCATAACAGACTTTGAGTCTGTTCCCGATAAAACTATGGCCACAGATACAGATTAGGGTGTGTGAGGGGTTCCACGTCTACTTCCCTTCCACAGTGCACCAGACACACACCTGCACAGGGGTGCCATACCAGCCCAGGAGTTTCCATCCTGTACACACCTGTTCAGGTGTGACTGGCCCAGTGAGAGCATGGGTGGGCCTAGACAGGGCAGGTGCCGCAGGCATCCTGACACTGAGTGCCTGTGTGTTGGGTCCCCAGCTTTGGTCTCTCCACCCAGGTACGTCATCAGCAGCCTGGAGCTGCTGGTGGCCGAGGACTACATGATCGTGTATCTGAATGGAGCCACCCCCCGGCGGAGGATGCCGGGCATCGGCTGGCTGAAGAAGTGTTATCAGATGATCGACAGGAGGTGAGGGTGGGAGGGGCGGGGAATAGCCACTGGCGTGAAGATTTCATCCCATGATTTATATATCTTCTCCAGAACCTTCCATCCTCCCAAACTGAAGTTGTGTCCCCATTCAACACTAACTCCCCTCCCCAACCCAGTCCCTAGCGCCCACCATCCTACGTCCTGTCTGTGTGGATCTGTCCACTCTAAGGACCTCCTATGAGTGGCGTCCTGCAGTGTGTTTTCTTCTGCATCTGCTCATTTTACCTAGCAGTGTCCTCAGGGTCCATCCACACTGAAGCAAGTGTCAGAATTTCCTTCTTTTTCATGGCTGAGTAATATTCTGTCACGTGGATGGTCCGCGTTGTGTTCATCCATTCATCTGTCACTGGGCACTTGGGCTGTTTCCACCTTTTGGTTGGTATGAATGGCTTCAGAATCCTTGTACCCAGGCCAGTGGAGAGGGGTTCAGAAGCCCACTGGCCCCTGGTCTGGCACCAGATGGTGACAATAGACTCAGCTGCTAAACTCACATAGTCCAACTGCTCTGAAGTGGGGGTCTCTCCCTTACTCCCTCCCCAGGGTGGGACCTCTGGAATTCAGAGGCTGTGTGCCTACCCATCCCCATGGAGCCATGACTCCTGGTTGGGGGCAGGGTTTGGACCGGCACCTGGAGCCCATGGTTGGAATGAATGAATGCAGAATGCTTGCACAAGGCCCTCCCTCCCTGCCCCTGTCCCTCCCCAGGCACCCTTCCCCAGGGCTTGCCGATGAGACTGTGCCCCCCTCCCCATATAGGTTGCGGAAGAATTTGAAGTCCTTGATCATCGTCCATCCCTCCTGGTTCATCCGGACCGTGTTGGCCATCTCTCGCCCCTTCATCAGGTGAGACCAAGGGATGGTCACCTGAGACCTAGTGGGGTGTGTGTGTGTGTGTGTGTGTGTGTGTGTGTGTGTGTGTGTGTTTAAAATGCATTTCCAAAACTCAGAAGGATCTTGAGTTCTAGATCAACCTGGGCTACATAGTGAGACCCTGTCTGAAAAAAAAAATGCAAGCCAAGTGCAGTGACTCACACAGGATAATCCTAGCTACTCTAGAGGCAGAGGTCAGGAGGATCATGATTCGAGGCTGGCTCAGACAAAAAGACCCTGTCTCCAATATAACCAGAGCCAAGAGGGTTGGAGCTGAAGCTGAAGACATAGAGTACCTACCTAGCAAGCACAAAGCCCTGGGTTCAAATCCAGTACCACCCCAAAAAAAATGCATCCCATTTTTCTCTACAATGAATATGCGTTACTGCCTTAAACACCAATTTTATATATATATATGCTGAGCACCCCAATCCAAAAATCTAATACCCAAAATTCTCCAAGATCTGAAACGTCGACCACCAAGCATTGACAGCACAAGTGGAAAATTCCATACCTGACCTCAGGGGACAAACCACAGGCAAACACAGGTGCACTAAAAATATACACTCAATGCCAGGCACTGGTGGCTTCTGCCTGTCATCCCAGCTATGAGGGGAGTGTAATTAGAGAATAGTGGTCCAGGCCAGCTGGGCATAAATGCCAGACCCGATCCAGAAACAACTGAGGACTGGTAGAGTGGCTCAAGTGGTAGAGTATCTGCCTAGCAAGTGTGTGAGGTCCTGAGTTCAAATTCCAGTACCACCAGAACAAATTTTTTAAAATAAAGAAGGGAGGGAGAGGGAGAAAGAGAGAGTGAGAAAAGGAGAAGAAGGAGGAGGAGGAGGAGGAGGAAAAGAAGAAGCCAGGTGCCAGTGGCTCACGCCTGTAATCCTAGCTACTCAGGAGGCAGAGATCAGGAGGATTGCGGTTCAAAGCCAGCCTGGGCAAATAGTCCTCAAGACCCTATCTTGAAAAAACCCATCACTAAAAAGGACTGGTGGAGTGGCTCAGGTGGTTAAGCACCTGACAAACAAGTGTGAGGCCCTGAGTTCAAACCCCAGTACCTCAGAATCTGTGTTGAGTTAGACGGTACATAATTTGCAATTTGTGTGTGTGTGTGTGTGTGTGTGTGTGTGTGTGGCAGCACTGGGGTTTGAACTCAGGACCTCCCACTTGCTAGGCAGATGCTCTGCTACTTGAGCCACACCTTCTCAGCCCTTCTGCTTCAGTGTGTTTTCAGATAAGTTCACATGCTTTGCCCAGCCAGTCTTGGATCATAATCCTCCTACCTCTGCTTCCCAAGTAGCTGAGATTACAGGTGTGTGTCATCATCCCCAAACCCCTTTTTTTAAGGTAGGGTCTTGCTATGTACCCAGACTGGCTTCCAACTCATAATCCTTCAGTCTCAGCCTCCCAAGGGCTGGGATGACAGGTGTGCACCTCATGTCCAGCACAATACTTTATTCTCTAGGAACTGTTAAGTGCCCTACTGGGGCTTATTTCCTCATCATGCAAATAGTTCATGCTTATTTGCATGATGTGGTGATGCTATTGATTGCATATTGTGCAAATGCAGTGCTTATTTTCATGTTGAGCAAATTGTGCCAATGATGGATCGCCCAACAAAGCGTTGAACATACACATGGCTCTAAGAGAGCTGTGTTTTGTTCTCTAGTTCTGTAATTGGGTAGAGTAAATTTGCCTTTGCAAATTTGTCCTCAGATTTCTTTGCCCGTGGAGAATTGGAGCGTGGCATTTGGGGCTCTAGAATAAGGAGTAGGGGAGCGAGGTTTTCCATTTAAAATTGAAGGCCAGGCGCTGGTAGCTCACTTCTGTAATCCCAGCTACTCAGGAGACAGAGATCAGAAGGATCATGGTTTGAAGCCAACCCAGGCAAATAGTTTGGGAGACCCTATCTCAAAAAACCCATCACAAAAAAGGGGCTCAAGTGGTAGAGTACCTGCCTAGCAAGTTCATGAGGCCCTGAGTTCAAACCCCAATGAAGGAGGCTTCAGACAATGTATGAGCTGTTACGTCATCCTGAGTGCCTGTGGCTGTAGCTAAAGGGAAGCTGCTATGATCTGTGACCCTATAAACATAGTTACAGACCCTTGGCTAGAACTCCGCTCCTGAGAGCTCCCATTGAGACTCACATCTCCATCTACAAACACAGTGGGACGAGACGCTTAGAAAGCTTTCCAGCAGTGACTGTGGTAGGTGTCACCACATTGTATCATTTTGTCACTTGTGCCTGTGTTTAGAGACCAGTGCTCTGATTCACAGGTGTTGGCTCTGTACGTGAGTTTAAAACTTTCTAACCAGAGTGGCCATTGTTCAAGTCCTCTGGACCCGATGCATTCAGGGACATCCTGCGCAATGCCAGCAAGATGGTTGGAGCAGGATTGTCCTTTCTGTCTGAGATTTACTCCTGCTCGTCCTTTTACCCTCCCTCATGCCAACTGCAGGGAGACCTCCACTCCAAGGATAATTGGTGCTTTGTCACTGTTTGTTTGTTTTCTTGCAGTACTGGGGCTTGAACTCAGGGCCTACACCTTGAGCCACTCCACCAACCCTTTTTTACAATGGGTTTTTCCGAGATAGGGTCTCGCAAATCGTTTGCCCAAGCTGGCTTTGAACCCCAAGCCTCCTGATCTCTGCCTCCTGAGTAGTTAGCATTACAGGCGTGAGCCACTGGCGCCAGCCCTGTACCTGTTGTTTTAAGACTGTCTCCAGGCTGGCCTCACACTTGCAATCCTCCTACCTTTGCCTCCCAAGTTCTGGGATGACAGGCATGGGTCACCAGGCCAGATAATCAAGTAGGTTTTTCTAATTCTAAAAGTACATTCAAGGACTGGAAGTGGGTTCAGGCGGTAGCAAGTGTTAAGACCTGAGTTCAAACCAGTACCACCAAAAAATAATACATTCGAGCTGGGCACAGTGACATGGGAGATGTAGATCAGAAGTATTGCCATTCGAGGCCAGCCCAGGCGAAAGGAGTTTGAGATCCCGTCTCAGCCAACGGCTGCAGGTGCAGTGACCCATGCCTGTCAGCCTAGCTGCAAAGGGAGGAACAAACAGGGTTCATGGTCCAGGCCAGCCCAGGCACAGTGAGACCCTATCCAAAAAACAACCCATCAAAAGAGCTGGAGGCCCTCAGTTCAAGCCCCAGTCCCACTGCAAAAAAAAAAACAAAAAAAAAGGAATAGGGCGGTTGCCACACGGTCCTCTCCTTGTACCCCACTGACCATTGGTGTACCCCTGAATAGTGACCTGGAGGACAAGCGACCTTGGGAAAAATTGCCAGGGCGATTGTTAGCGAGATCACCATCCGGTAGCATGTCCTTGTCTCCTTCCTTACACCAGACCCCCACCCCTCAGCATAGCCAGTGCTGGGCACACAGCCCTTGCCAGGGCTGATTTTCACCCTAGGAGCACCAGGGCACCCAGGGTGGCATTGGGCAGGTCGGCAGGTTGGAACTAAGGTGTGGGGATGCTGGAGTGGGGCTGTGTCACCATTGCTCTGGACCCCTGGTGGCCACCCCATGGCTGCCCTCAGACCCTCCCTTGTTCTCCTGGCAGCGTCAAGTTCATCAGTAAGGTCCAGTACGTGCACAGCCTGGAGGAGCTGGAGCAGCTCATCCCCATGGAGCACGTGCAGATCCCAGACTGTGTCCTGCAGTAAGTGACACCCTCACCTGCCCCACCCCCGCCCCCAGTTCTCATGGCCCAGTCCTGTGAGCCCATGTAATTTATTCCATGGACCCCTCGGGCTCCACCCAGAGCTGGGCATGACGGGAGCTGTGTGTTCTGTGCTTTCCTCATGAAGCATTTGTCATCCACATCCCCCATCTCTCCACGCCATAGAAATCTCCTTTGCATCACTGTTTCAAATTGTGGCAAAATATGCATCACATAAAATTGACCATTTTAATCAGGCACCTGTGGCTCACACCTGTAATCCCAGCTGCTCAGGAGGCAGAGTTAGGAGGATTGCAGTTGGAGGCCAGTCCCAGGCAAGTAGTTCACACCACGAGATCCTATCTCGAAAAAACCCATCACAAAAAAGGGCTGGTGGAGTGGCTTAAGTGGTAGAGTGCCTGCCTAGCAAGTTGAGGCCCTGAGTTCAATCCCCAGTGTCACCAAAAAGAAAAACTAGATCATTTTAACCATATTGAAGTGCATGTTGTAACAACATGGCACATTAGCATGGTTGAAGCTGCCCACACTGACCATATCAAGAACGTTCTATCTTCCCTCTGTCCCCTCAACACCAACCCCGCCCCTCCCCAGCACCCACCATCCTGCTTCCTGTCTCTGGCTCTGACGACTCCAGGGACCTCCTGTGAGTGGCGTCCTGCAGTGTGTCCTTCTGCGTCTGCTCATTTCTCTGAGTGTCCTTAAATTTCATCCATGTTGTAGGAAGTGTCATAAAATCCTTCCTGGATTGATTCATTTGTTTGTTGCAGTACTTGAGATTGAACCTAGACCTCATGCATGCTAGGCAAGTGCTCTACCACTCAAGTCACAGCCCCAGTGTATTTTATTTTATTTTGTTTTTAAGATAGGGTCTCACTAACTTCTCGAGGGTGGTCCTGGAACTCAACATCCTCCTGCCTCTGCCTCCCATGTGGCTGGAATTATAGGCAGCCCTCCTTCCTTTTAAAGGCTGAGTAATATTCCATTGTGTGGCTGGATCACATTGTGGATATCATTCATCTGTTGATGGATGCTTGGGGTGGATATCTTTTGGCTTATTGTGAATAGTTCTGCTATGAACATGAGTGTGCAAATACCTCTTTGAGACCCCACTTCCAATTCTAGTGGAAATAGACCTGGAAGTAGAAATGGTAATAACTCTAGGTTTATTTTTTTTCTTTTGCATTCTGAGGCTCAAGCCCTGGGCCTTGCACATGCCAAGCAGTCTCTGACCACTGAGCCACACCCCCAGCCCTTGTTTTTGCTAGACAGGGTCTCTCTACGTAGCCCAGGCTGGCCTGAAACTCGTGATCCTCCTGCCTCCACATCCCAAGTGCTGAGACTATAGGTGTGTGCCACACCTATCATGTTTGATGACTGCCTAATAGTTGACTACCTAGCAGGTATAATTCTCATAAGACCAGCTCCCAAAGAAGCAGAGATCTTAAGTGCAAAGCAGCGGTTTGCAAGCCATGAACCTTTGCTTGTTTTAATAAAGTTTTACTGGCACACAGCCATCCCCCTTCACTTACACAAACATCGGTGACTGCGTTGTACTATAGTGGCAGAGTTGAGTGGTTGTCACAAAGACTGATCTTCAAGGGTGAAAATATTTACTCCTGCCCCTTTACAGAGAAAATCTTCCAGCCCCCACTTGGAACAGCAAACGGTCTCTGCTATTATTGAGTATGCGTTTGTGAGCAGGAGCTGTCCAGTTGCCAGTGCTGAATTAGACAACTGTCTGCAGAGTGCGTGTCTGCAAATGCTGGGGGACATTGGCTCAGATCTGCCCTGCCCTGGGTGCGCTTGCAAAGTAAACTCAGGGCAAGGCACCTGCCCCAGCTGTCATCTCACGCTGTTCCTTACTGCTCTGTGGCCTGCTGTGTGCACAGACATGTCTACAAAGGTCTTTATTGGCTCAGAAAGGGTAGGAAACTCCCCCAGAAAGTGTGTCTACAGGGGAAAAGCAGGAATATGCTGACGTCTTTTTCCTTCTTTCAGGTATGAAGAGGAGAGACTGAGAGCCAGGAGAGAGAGGTGTGTGTGGCAGTGGCTTCAGTGAGGGCTACTGGGGATGGGGGCTGAGCCAGGCTCTCCTATGATGGCTGGTCTGGTGGCCTGCACTCAGCAGAGACCAATGAATGCCCACTCATGGCTCAAGACCCTGCTCTATGGAGAGAGCTTTGGAGTCAGTCCCAGGTTTGAATCCTAGCTCCCCCATTTAGAGCCAGAGTGATACAAAGCAAGTAAAATATTAACAACTGCTTGGAAGTTATGGTGAAAAATCAGGGACCCACTTGACTAAAAGAGTGGCACAGACTTCACGTTCAATGACAATAATGGTCGTCACCCCAACAGTATCAAATTCTCCCTTGCAGAGTGAACACAACCTGAATCCACCCAGCAGACACGTTAATGTACCTTCGCTAACTGAGAATGATTTTGTTTTAGTGGTACTGGGATTTGAACTCAGGGCCCCATACTTGCTAGGCAGGCACTTCACTACTTGAGCCACTCCACCAGCCCTTCTTTTGTGATGGGTTTTTTTCAAGATAGAGTCTGGAGAACTATTTGCCCAGGCTGCCCTTGAACTGAAATCCTCCTGATCTCTGCCCCCTGAGTAGCTAGGATTACAGGCATGAGACACCAGTGCTCACCTAATTGAGTCTGTTTACTACTGATGTAATCATTAAGGTGCTCAGAATTTTGGTACTATTTTGGCCTTTCCCACTTATGGAATTTTATTGGGGTTTATTTTTGTTGTTGTTTGTTCTGTTTTTGTTTTATTTTGTTGGATAAGGGTCTCACTGTGGAGCCCAGTCTGGCCTGGAACTCATGATCTTCCTGCCTCAGCCTCCTAAGTTCTGGGATTACAGGCATGAACCACCACACCTGTCTGATAAGGGTTCCAATTTCTCCACATTCTTGTCAATAGTTATTTTCTGTTTTTATGATAGCAGCCATCTGAATGGGTGTGAGATCATAATATCTTCCTCTGTCTCTCCCTTTCCATCTGAGATGTACTCCCTACCTTCTAAGTCTCAGCTTAGACATGAACAAGATAGGTAAGCCACCCCGCTTCCAGAATTACAGTCATGGAATAGGAGCCCAAAATGTGTCAGGTGCAGTGTTGTACACCTGTCACCTCAGCACTAGGCAGGCTGAGGCAGCCTGGGTCATATAATGAGGCCTGTCTCAGAAAGGAAAAGAAGTGCCTGCCTAGCAAGCACAGGGCCCTGAGTTCAAACCCCAGTCCCAGAAAAAACATGCAGCTGAGGATAGCTTAGGGTCTTTCCTTCCCCACAATCCATTTCCTCCCCACACAGCCGCCCCATCTTTATTAACTCTAATGGCCATGTCTTTCCCAGCCTGGACAGCAGCAAATCATCTCTGCCCCCCTGGACGCAGCACTTCCCAGAGGCAGCAAACCCATCTCCAAACTGTCCCCAGGCCACATCTGCACAGGTTACAAAAGCCCCTGGGCACAGGGCAGTTAGCCACTCCTTGTCACCTGGCTCTCTCTGTCCACAGCGCAAGGCCCCAACCAGAATTCCTTCTGCCCAGGTCTGAAGAGAAGCCAGAGGCGGTGCCAGAGGAAGATAGGTGAGTGTGTAGGGGACCATGGGGCAGGAGGGGCACCATCTGCTGCTGGATCCCCTGAGGGATGCTGGGGGATAAGACAGGACCCATTTGAAGGGCAGAAAATAAACTAGATAATCTGGAAACCCATGAACAGATGGACATGCAGCTGTGCAGTTTCCATGTTGATGGGCTCAGTTCCAACCAAATCCCACCAACCACATGCCCGGGCCTCTGAGGGCTGTGATGCTGGGGCCCCTCCCAAATTATGCCACGCATGACCACAGGAGCCCAAACCACAGTGAATGGGGCACCGGGGGAACCAAGAATCCCCAGGGAATCCCCCAGTGAAGTTGGGGACAGGCCCTCCCTGGCCTGTCACATCCCTCAGCCAGAAGTTTAAACACATCAGCTTCCAGGTAGGCATCGTGTCCATCTCTGCCTGCCCATTCCCAAGTGTGGCCGTGGGTATGTGTGTCGTGGCCCTGGCCCCAAGGGTGGTCTTCTGTCAAGGTCAGGCAGACATTTGAGTGTAAAACCCACTCGATTTTAAAATGGACATGAAATTCATGCATTGCAAAATTAACCACTTTATAGGGACTGATTCAGTACATTCACCATCTGGTTCCAGAACATTCTGTCACCTCAGGTGGAGATGCTATCCACACCAGCTCTCCATTCCCTTTCTCCCTGGTCTGGTCAGTTGTTGGTGTTTTGTTTTGTTTGAGACAGGACCTCACTGTGTCCTCAGACTCGTGAACCTCCTGCCTCAGTGCTGGGATGAAAGGCATGCCACCACACCTGGCCAGTTTTGTTTTTCAAGTGGAGGAGGCATTACTGAAAGTCCTTTAGCCTTGCTTTGGCATGTGTTGACAAGCCCACCGTGGCCCTCACTCTTTATCTCTTTAGTGAGGTCATCCTCCTGCATTTGATCCCTGTCACGCACAGCCTGGGCCTGTCATGCCTCTCCTGCCCTTGTTTCCTGAAGGCAGGCACTCTAGCTAGTGACATCCCCTCCTCCTCCTCCTCCAGCACACACTGAGAAACCAGGTCCTGCTCTGCAGTGAAGGTTCTGGAAGGTGACCTTTGTCCCAAGTTCCAGTGCATAGGCTCAGCCCTGTCAGAGGCATGGTGAACCCCAAGCTACATCATGGTTTCATTTTGTGGCAGTGAAGGCCTTGGCTGGTTTCCTTGCACCCACTTGTTCTGGCTCATCTGTTACACAGCAAGGGCATGCTGACATCTGCTTTGTACCAAACTAAGACAAGGCAATGTCAGCCCTCACGGGTGCCACAACCTCAACCAACAGGTGGACAATGTCCAGGCTCCCTAAAATAGGCAAATAACGCCAAGCCTTCTGTCTCCCACAGGTCTGGTGAAGTTGCAGAAGACCAGGAAACCAGGTGTGTGTGACACAGGGCAAGTGTGGGAGCCGTTCTTGAAAAGTCCTATGATTTACTGGGAGTGAGGGAGGCGGTGGCTACCAAGTAGTCAGCCTCCTGTGCACAACTCCAGGGGGCGCTGTTATACAGACCATGGTGCCAGTTCCACCCTATGCTGTGCAGTAAGGCAGCCCTGATTGTGATACCCAAATACAGCCAGGTCCCCCTAACCCAGGTACAACTCAGTGAGAAGATGCAGTCTGCCCAAGGCTGTCTCAGGTCCCTCCTGATTCTGGATGTCAAAAGAAAGTCTCCTTCTGTGTTACTGGTCCCCAGGGCCAATGGTTTGCTAGAAGGACTGGCAGAATTCAGTAGAGCTCTTACATTCATGGTTATGGTACAACTAAGAACCAGGGAAGGGAAGAGGTGCATGGGGTGGGGTCCAGGTGAAGACAGGTAGAGGCCTCCAAGTGTCTTCTCCAAGTGAAGATGGGACTACACACAGTGCTGCGAAGCAGGGAAGCTCACACGAGTTCTGGTAGATTCTTGAGTGACAGCCATGTTTACCTGGCTGACCTCACCCCCCCATCACTGACCTTAGTCTCCAGCCCTCCCCGGAGGTCCAGCTGATACCAAGAGAACTGGGCTTCACCCTAACTCACGTTGTCGTAGACTGTCGGTCATGAGCCAAGGCCCTAGGTAGTCTTATCAGGCAGGAGGCTCCCGGGGATTAGTCACAGGGACTGAGGTAGGGGCAAAGCTTCCTTTCTTTTCTTTAGTGAAGGTGATAGTAATGTTTATGAGGAAAAGAATGCACTGCCAAGAGACTAAAGTGGTCAGCTCTAGTGTGAGGATGACCCCAAAGCTTTCTTTAGAATGTGCAGTGTTAATCCATCAGAAATGGCCTCAATGCCTCCCCAAGGCACAGAGCAGAAATAAGCACTGAAAAATGCATAGCTGCAAAGACAACCTGGACCCACACTCTCTGGGTAGGTCACGTGCACAAACCCAAAACACACAAGGAAGTCATCCACCATAAGCCAAAGCAGATACAAAAGATAGCAGAATTAGGCCTTCTCCTAGGGAATCCCTAGGTAGATCCTATTTCCCTGGGATGATAGAAATAAGCAAGCTTACAGGATTAAAAATGCAAAATGAGAAATCATGGCAGGGGCGTGGACAGAAGGATTTATGGATGCATGAGTGGATGGATGAATGGATGGATGTTGGATGGGTGAATTGTTGATGGGTAAGTGGGTGGATGGATAAATGTACTGATGAATGGATGGATGGGTGGATGGATGGACTGATGTATAGTTGATGGATGTCTAGGTGGATGGGTGGGTGGGTAGGTGGATGGACTGATGTATGGACAGTGGATGGATGGATGGGTGGATGGATGGACTGATGTATAGTTGATGGATGTGTGGGTGGGTAGGTGGATGGACTGATGTATGGACAGTGGATGGACGGATGGATGGATGGATGGCTAGATGGAGTGATGCGTATATGGTTGGGTAGGGTAATGGATGGATGAGTGGGTTGGTTGAAGCCTCCCTCCACTCTGACTGAGACCAGGAGACTCCAGGACCCACGCTGTCTGGATAGGTCACGTGCACATCCCCACCAGGAGAGATGCCCATCAGAACCACACTGGGCACGTAGGTGGCAGGTGGCCAGCCCTCCTGTTAGGAGCTGGTGAGATCACTCTTTTGGATTCCACACATGTGGAAGAGCATCTTCCTCTTACGGAAAGTAAATGAGTGCTTGCTTCGGCAGCACATATGCTAAAAGCAAACAACACAGAAAAGATTAGCATGGACCTGTGCAAGGGTGACGTGTAAATTCATAAAGCATTCCATATTTAAAAGAAGGAAGGAGGGAGGGAGGGAGAGAGGGAAAAGAGAGAAGGGTGAGGAGGGGGAGGAAAGGAGGGAGGGAGGAGAGGGAGAGAGGAGAGGGAGGGAAAATAAATGACCCTCTTGGCCTGTGTTTCTCCCTCTCTAGCATGTCCTGAGGTGGCGCCAGCATAGAAGAGGACACAAAAGAAGACTGCAGACACCAAGAAACCTCCATCAGACGTCCTCTGGTCCCAGGTCTCATCCCACCTTATCCTGCGTCCCAGTTTTCTGAGGGTGCCACTCTCCACCCACCTCTGGAACCTTGTGTCCATTTTAGCTGCTTGAAAACATGTTCATTTAAAAAAAAAAACAAACAAAAAACCACAATGCAGTATTAGCACGTTTGGGAAAGGAGCAGGTTCTCAGCCCTCCATCCTTCCACACTCCTGAGCTCCCGGCCAGGAAGGTAAGACGTGCAGGATGTGACCCATGCTCCCAGCCCCCCATGGCCACAGGACACCTCTTGCTTTCCCAGCTGGCCCCTGGCTAGTGCTGACGCAGGGTTCCAGATCCTTCTCTCACCTGTCTCCTGTCCCAGGTGGGAGCCATAGACACCTGTCAGCACTGGTCGGGCCTGGGTGTTCCTGTGCCTTTCCTCTCAGAACATGGTCCCTGCAGTGTGGCCCACTGGCCTGGACATTCAGCCCCTCCCAGCAGGGCAATGCCTCGGGACGCCTCCTGGCCTTGATCTCATGTTCCAAATCCTCACCCTGGCTTGTCATTGGATAGCCCTTCACCTCTAAGGACATCACTTTCCTTGGGAGCCTTCGAGCCCATTGCACAAGTGAAAACTGATAATGGTCAGCCGTGTCACGTGGTTACAAAGACACCCTGTCCCAATCCAGAACATTCTCAAGCCCCTTTACCTCGGATGCCACAGCACAAGGCAATCACAACCGATACCTCTTCCCAAAGGAATGAATTGTGCCCACCTCCCTGTCCCCCCACAGGGCTGGAACACACACTGTGGGCTCCCACCAAGAGGGGAGGCTGAGAAGCCTGCTCTGAAATACGCAAACTGAGAAAAAGGAAGATACAGGGTACTTACTGAATGCTGTGGTGTTTCAAAGGTCACTTGAGAAAATAAATCCCAGTGAACTAGACGTTGTGGTCCCCTGATTTCCAAGCAAGAACCCGTGGATTCTCACCCAAGAGCACATTTCCCTAGGATGAAAGTCAGACTGTGCTCCTGGGCCCTGAGCAGCACTGGGGAACTCCCACACAGTGAGCCCCCACCCCCCGACTCTGGGGACATTTAAGAAGAAGGAGGACGGGGTTTGCAGAGAGTGGTCTCCTGTGCCAAGTGTGTCTGTGTGGTTGAGTCTGAGCAGGCACATTCTCCCTGCCCCGGTACTGGGCTCTTGGTGAGTGCTGCGTGGTCAACCAACTCTGCAAGAAGATCGTTGGCCTCCATGAAATGTTCGATGCTCCCAGACCTGGGACGGCTGGAGCATGCCTTTTGAGTTATCTGAACAGCAAGAGGGTGCTGGTGGCATTAGCAGCAAAGAAAAAAAAAAAAAGCAGAGATGCAAAACAGTTTGCCACAAGGGACAGGGTCCTCTGTGTCCTGTGCCAATGTGCCAGCAGCTTCTGCGCTGAGAAGGATGGGGTATCCCAGCGAGTCTGGACCTGCAGACTCCACCATGGAGCTACAGATTAGGGCTGGGGACATCTCTGAGTCCTGGTGAGGCTGGAACATTAAGGGGTCTGGTGTTTTGTTTTTTTATTTAGGTTTCTCAAATGGTAAATAAAGGATAGGAGAGAGATGGTGTCCCGGCTCCCCATGGGTCCCCTGGAGCCTGAGGGAGCTGTGGCTGGTGGACAGGCCTCTCTGGGCTGCCCTCAAAGACCTCCACGCCCCAGGCCCAGCCCTTTCCTGCTCCTTCTCTTCTGACAGGAGGTTCTGTGGTTCTGGCCTTGTGAGATGATACCACATGGCCCAGAAGTCTCCAGGCTGTCCCTTCAGTGAATGGTGACTCCACCAAAGACACACAGGATACTGGAAACTGTCAGGCCACCCTGAGGAGGGCACCTGTGGCAGATGCCAGGTCTGGCTACCACAGTTTGTCCTCATTGACCAAAGGTACATGGTCTACCATGAACCTTTTCTTCCTGTCAGTGATGGTGAGCCTTCAATGAAGACCAGGGACCCCCCCCCAAGTCAAAAAAAGGAGCCAACGATAGAAATAAATTCATTCTACCCAGTCTGACAATTAAAACCGAGTGCCTACAGTGGCAGGTGACAGAGTGGCAAGACCCCATCCACCCTCAAGGAGCCAGCAGGCTGAAGATCCAGGCCACCAGGAAACTCTGGTGGGGACCACCTGCTCCACAGCTATGGTCTGCCGACCACCCCTTCTGGATCACCAGCTGCCACAGGGGACAGGCAAGCGGCCCCAATTTGGCTGCAGCAGACCTCCAGAGAGAAGAGGCCCCAGCAGGCACCCCTGAGACAGAGGCCACCTGTCTGCAGGTGTGATGTTACACAGCTCTGGTCAAATGGGGGCACTGTTCCTCGGCCAGTGGATCGTCCAAAAACTGGCTTTGTGATAGATTTGTTCTGGGGGCCAAAAGGCAATGGAGCCCGAGCCTTCTTTGAAAAGGGATGCTGGGTTTCTCTCTTGGGACACCTGGGATGCGTCCTAAAACCTCCTCAGAGGGGCCGTTTGTACCCCACCCTTCCCACGGCAAGACCTGCAGGTTTTGAATGCAGAAATGACTGTAGTAACTGCTGTCGTGATGTGAAGATACCATAACCGTGAGCTTTGGGGATTTTTATGTGAAATAAATAAAGTGTAACTAAGAGAGGAGACTTGAACCCTTTTACTGTTTTCTTGGCACCGGTGTGGGCACAGAGTGGAGAGAAAGCCTCAGACAGTGAATCTGGGTTTGAGGCCTGAATCTAAGACCCATAGCTAGTGACCACTCCCTCCATAACTGGGGACACAAGCCACCAGCCAACTGCTGGAGAATTGTGGGTGCCATGCCTCCCAGACAGTCAGAGTCAATCTGCCAAGGTCAAGGACGGTAGGACTCCATGATGAGGACTTTGGGACTCAGTGGGGTAGTAAGGATACCAAGGCAAGTGCCACAGGTCTCTGCAATGTTCTCACTGGGGGTGGTGGTTGGGAATAGGCAGGTGTGAGCTCACCTGGCTGTACCATGCGCCTCGAGGGACCTCTGACAAGTAGCCCCTCCCAGAGAGGTGGCCTCATGGGGCTAGGAGAAGGTGCCCAGGCCAGCAGAGAAGAGAAGGACTCAGAGCTGTGCTGGAATCACAGAAGCTCCTCGGTTTGGGGGGAATAGGGTGGTCACCCCCATTCCTACCTCACTGAGGCTCTGATTATCCTGCGGGGGTGCCTGAAGACCTCACAAACTCATCCATTTACTTGTGCACTCATTCACTCATTTAAGGGCTCTCAGGGGACCAGCTCCTCACATGGCTCCCGTTCCAATTGAGGAGTGCAACCTGGAGACCCAGGGTCTCCGTGAGGACCAGCACAGGCCAGGAAGCCTCCCTTCCTGATCCAAGATTCAATGGTGAAGTAGCAGGGGCCAGGCCAGGCCAAAGGAAGGAAAGGTCCCCCTGTGGCAGCAGAGGTAGGTTGGAGCTGGGAGTAGTGCAGGACATAAGGTGAGCGGGAGAAGCCAGAGGAGGGCCTGGGACCGGCCAGCTTTCATGAGTGAACAGAAGCCAGAGCTCAATGGAGAGACTGTTCTTTTTGGTTTTGATTTTGATAAAATGAGTCACTTCACATAAAGTCAGCCATTTTTAAAAGTGCATTCAGCATGGGCAACCAAACTTTGTCTAGTTCCAGAACATTCTATCACTACAAAAGGAAGCACTCCCCCCCATCCCCATGAGCAATTTCCCTGTTTCCTCCCCAGCCTCTGGCACCTTCAGCCCACCTCCTGTCTCTGGATTCACTTGTTCTAGACATTTCTTATTAATGGAGTCACACATACTGTGTGACATTAGGGTCACTGGTTAATGTCATCGGCCCCCAGGCTGTTTAAGGCCCTGAGCGTCTTCCTTCTCCCCTGGCCTGTGGGGAGGCAGGCATTGACCCTCAGGTCTCCCAGGTCTTCATCCAGACCCATCACAGTCATCTGGGGCCTCCATGGAGGCTCCCAGAAAATCCTTGCCTCCCAAACTGGGCCAGAGATCCAACCCAGGAACTAGGCTTTCCTGGCGGGAACCTCAAGCTCATAGACTCAGCCACCCACCCAGCTGCCCAACCAGGCAGCCCAGAGAGGGACAGAGTGGACCCTCAGCCTGGGTGGCTTGGCTGGAGGCAGGAGGGAAAGTGAAGGTCCAGCTGGGAAAGACCACAATGGCAGGCGCTTAGCACGTGGCCCCAAGGCCACCTTCCTCCCCTGACCTCTGCGCTAGGTCCATCCCACCTGGGGCCACTTAGGGATGCCAGACAGAAGTCTTGATTGACATTTATCAATGATTACAGCATTCCAGGGGTGATCCAGAGCAACTGAGGGGTGTACAGGCCCTCTAGGTCACAGGAGGGCAGAGGGTAGGTTGAGGCAGTTGAACTTCTTTTAATGCATATGGAACGGAAAGAGTGTTTGTTTATTTCATGGTTTTCTGTTTGTCGTGGTAGTGGCCAGGCAGGTGCTCTACAACTGAGCCACACCCTGGGTTTTACAAAAGAAGAGAAGAAATACAAAGGAGGACTGGGCTGACCTGTAAGCCCCCAGCAGCCAGGAAGTTGGTATGTATTTCCTGGGGTCCCCACAAACTGGCAGACCAGAAATGTACTTGCTCACAGTTTTGGGGGCCAGAGTCCAAAATCAAGGTGTCTGAAGACTCCAGGGAAGAGCCTTCCTGCCTCTCCCAGCTTCTGGAGCTGCTGGAGTTTGAGTTTGTAGTTGCATCACTAAAGTCTCTGCCTGCGTTGTCATCTGGCTGCCCCCTCTATCTATGTCAAATTCCCCTCTCAGGAGGACCCCAGGATGATTCATTCCTTCTGACAGCATTTCATATTTATTTGTTTATTTGTTGGGTTTTTTTTTTTTTCTTTTTTGAAACAGGGTCTCTCTATATAGCCCTGACTAGCCTGGAACTCGCAATCCCCCTGCCTCAGTCTCCCCAGTGCTGGTATTATAGGTGGGTACTACTGTGCCTGCCTTCTCAAGCATGTAAATGTCAGCCTAGCACTTTTGTGGGCTCCTAACCTCAGGGAACTCACTGTGTGTGGGGGAGAGGGGGAATCCAGAAAGGCTTCCTGGGAGAGGCGCTGTCCAAGATGACACTCAATGGCCTGGGCAAAAGGAGTCAGAGGGAGGAAGGAAAAAGGGTAAGAAGACACTATGCAAAGGCCCTGTGGCAATGGCTGGCTTCTGAGGGCCTAGTGGGCCAATGGCAGGACCAGGGTTCAGCCTAACATTCTTAATGTGTTTCTGTTAAGTGCCAGGGGACTTGACACTTGATAGAATGTCCCTAAGATCCTTTCAGGAGGTCCCCAAGGTCAGTCACACATGGACAAAGATTACTTAAAGTATGAGATACATCAATAGATTTATTTATTTATTTATTGGTGGTACTGGGGTTTGAACTCAGGGCCTCACACTTGCTAGGCAGATGCTCCACCACTTGAGCCTCTCCACCAGCAGATCAAGAGATTTTAGTAGAACAGAGTATGAAAGAGACCATAAACCTCCAGTGGTCCAGCAGGGCTATAGAACAAAAAACAGCCTTGATTATCTGGAAAGAAAAGAAACTAGTCAAGCCATCTTCTCCTTTCTTCCTGTGGGGAGCAGGATTTTCTTCCTACACATCATCCAAACAGCCTGTCAAGACAGGCTGAATGAAGAAGCAGATAGGAAACTCTTGCTGTCTTCTGCTAACAGACATTTAAGATACTTGTAAAGATGGAGAATCAGGGCTGAGGTGTGGCACGTGCCACCTGAGGCCCTGGGTTCATCCTCAGCACTGCAAACAACAACGTAAAAGTTATAGTTACTAAGTTGAGTGCTGGTGGCTCACTCCTGTAATCCCAGCTACTCAGGAGGATGAGATCAGGAGGATCGCAGTTTGAAGCCAGACCAGGGAAACAGTTCATGAGACCCTATCTTGAAAAAACCCTTCACAAAAAAGGGCTGGAGGAGTGGCTCAAGGTGTAGGCCCTGAGTTCAAACCCCAGCACCACAAAAAAAAAAAAGATAGTTAAAAATAATGGATACTTATTTATTTTATATTGCCTTATGTTATTTATTTAAATAGCTTTAAAAACAGTTTCATGAAAAATAGTTATTTTTCATTTTAAAGGTCAGGTTAGGCTAACTACTACATATTATATTTAAATGTTAATGAATGCTTTAATTTTTTCTGTTTTAATTGGTAGTGTGGTAAATATAATCAATGACTATAATCCACTTCCTCAAAAGCTCCTTGGAGCCCTGAGACTTTGTTTTTTTATTGTCGTGCTGGATGTCGTGTGGCATTTACACAGGTTCTTACAATGCATCAAATATGTCACACTTGAGCTCCCCCTCCCAACCCCGAGTCTTCTTAGAGTACCCAGATGCGTGTGTGAGTCAGCTGTCCATTATGGTGACAAGCACCTGAGGCGATCAGCTCACAGAGGAAAGGTTAATCTGGGCTCATGGTGGCTGAGGCTCCAGTCCATGGTCAGGTGGCCCCGTGACACGTCAGTGCATCATGGCCGAAGCATGTGGCAGAGTGAAAGTGAAACCGGACTTTTGCACCCAAGACCCAAACTCCTGAGATCCCACATGCCAGGTCCGGCCACCCACCCCTTAAACATCAAATAAAAAGGCATGGTGAAGACAGAGAAAGGAGTTTATACCCAGCTCGGAACACGCTGTGGGAAGAGACAGAGTAAGCACTCAGTCCATCCTCAGCCATCTTCGGGGGACAGACATGAGTTATGGGTTTAAATAGACAACTGGGGACAGGGACAAGGTATAAATAAACAGTCCCAGTCCCAGGTGTGTTCTGGCTGACCAGTATCTCAGTCCTTGCTCCACGAGCAGAGCCCCGCAGGTGGTCCATCCTGAGGAAGGTCTACAGTTGGGTGTAGTTTTTCTCCCTTGCCATGAAGCTGTTACCTGTCTTTCTGGAATCCAAGGTGATTGCAAAGTGACTGCAAAGAGACTGGCTTAGGGCATAGACAGACACAAAATGGAGGCAGGGAAGCCAAGCTTCTCCTGTTTTTAGTTAACTCCTGGGCCTAAGTAAGGAGTCAGTGCCTTTCAGCAAAAGCAGTTTGAGCTCCTGTTACAAATCACTCACTGCTGGCCAGAAAGCGAAGAAGAGAGGAAGGGTTGCCAGAGTCTCCCTGACCCAGGCAAGGCCACGCCCCCAAGGAGCTAAGCCCCGCCTCTTAAAGTCTCCACCACGTCCCCCCAATAGCACCATGATGGAGACCAACCTTGAACACACAGACTTCTGGGGGTACCTCCTGACCTGAACCACAGCAACACGTCATGTCATGAGCTCTCGCCGGGCATGGGGTGTGACTCCTAACCCAAAATCAACAGCAGTTTGAACCCGGATGAGCAGCTGATGGTTGCATGGTTCTCAACCACAGGCTCCTTGTGGGTCCCAAGAGCCCTTTGGGCTCAACCTCCCCCCACTTCAGTATCTGATCACCCTTCCTATCTAACCAAATTCCTCCCCTCTTCCTCCACCCCAGGTAACATCTGGTCACCTGATTCTTTAGCAAGAATGTCATTAGACTAAAGGTGGAAATGTGGCAAGGTGACACCCACCTGAGACAGGAGGATCAAGAGTTCCAGGCCAGCCTGGCCTCCTTAGTGAGACCCTGTCTAGAAACAAAAACAAAATAAAACAAAGAAGAATCCCATTGTCCCCTTGGCCGCTCCTGGACTCTAAGGTATTCTGGGAGCTTGCGTCCCCTCTCCCTGTCCTGTGGCCAAACCCCACTGAGGCAGTGGCCTCTTGTTTCTGTTTTGAAATGTTTTCACAGTATTGCCCAGCTGGCCTTGAACTCGTGATGCTCTGTGAGAACCAGTGTGCCCCCTCTTCTGCCTGTTCAATTTAAGAAGTTGTAGAACTTTCTTTTCCTTTATCAATGACAGAGTATGAACAGGGTACCCCTCCCCCAAGTAGGGGTCTGATCCAAGTGGCTCAGGCCATGCCATCGGCAGGCAATAAATGACCTTGGTGTCACGCTAGGATTTTTCATCCAGGCTGGGTGACCAGCACAAAGCTGTCTTGTGACTCACCACTTGGGATTCTAAATCCACTTTAGCTGTTGTGTGTCTGGAAAGGAAGTTCCCTGCTGCGCTGGGCAGGGCAGGGTGGGGCTGGGGACAGAGATCTGGCAGTTGGTGTGTGTGGTGGGGACAAGGGGGGAGTGAGCTCCCCTTTCTTGGCCTCATAACAACCAGTCTTAATGTCAGGGTCAGATCAGGGGACACACGCAGGCAGGCGAGATATTTTTAGGGAGGGGGGAAAAAATGAGTGACCCGAGTTCTCTGGCCAAGAGAGGGGAGGAGGGAGAGCGACCCAGTGAGGAGGGGAGGGAGGAGGCAATGCTGATGGACCTGAAAGAGGAAGGAGGTTGGCCTGTGACTAATTTAGGCAAAAGGCATTCTGGAGCTATTTCCATTATGTATCCAACAGGTGCATCCCTATCTCCCTCAGGCCTCCTCCCCCGGGACGGCCTCCGGGCTGCCCAGGGCCTATAAATGCCCTGGTTTTGTCAATGGAGCTGGGACACCCAGGAGTGATTGCACAGCAGGGTTTCACCAGCTGGGCTGCCCGGGAGGCAGAGCAGCCTTGGAGGGAGCTGCCCCAACCCCCCTGTCCACCTCCCTGCAGACATGAAAGTGATCGTGGGCATCGGAGGGTGAGCAAGGAGGGCCTGGGGGGTGCAAAGGAGCAGAGGGGATGAGGGCCGTGGGTGCACAGAGGGGATCAGGGAATGAATGGAGGGCTGTCGGGGCCTGAGGTTGGTGGCCCACTGCCCAAGGTCTGAGTGCCTAGAGATTTCTCTGCGTTGGACATGAGGGGCTTCCACACCCCAGCGGAGGCAGGGGGCTGGAAGTGGGACCCAATAGTTCATTTTCCAAATGGAAATCATTTTCCTCCGATTTTACCCAGAGCCACGTATGGTGGCCAGGTGTGGTAGAACACACCTGTAATCTCAGTCCTTGGTAAGCTAAAGCAGGAAGATCGGGAGGTCAAGGCCAGACTGGGCTACATAGGGGGACCCTGAGTCCCAAAACATCAGTAATTAATTTAAAAACCATAGGAAAAGTATATCAAGGGTAGGCAGCCCCTGATAAAGTCATAAGGATACATGGGGTGGGGTCCCCAAAACATCATTCTGCCTGACAAGGTAAACCCTTCTGTAACAACCTAAATCAATCCCAGGCATTCTTGCAATATACTAGGTCCCTTTAGAAGGCTGCTGTCTGATACCCTGTCCCCATACCTAGTGTATGTCAGATCCCTGGCCAGCTACAAACTGGGGCAAAGGTCACTGGCTTCCAGAAAGTCTCTGATTTGTCTGTGGTCCTTGGTTGATCACCTAAGACCCAAGGTGACCCAGCCTCTTTGTCATAGGGTGACCCATTGTCCTGGTTTCCTCAAGACCTTCCTGGGGATGTGGGAGTTCCAGAAACTCCCAGGCAACCTAGGACAAGCTGGTTAACCTATCTTTCATTTGAATTTTCTTCTTTTGGTTTGAACTAGGGTGTGCATTGTTTTGTAAGTTGGGGGCACTTTTTCCCCTCTTTGCAGGGCTGAGCATGGAGCCTAGGGTCTCGTGCTTACCCAGGTGCTCTGCATCTGAGCCACACTTCAGCCTGTGTCATATTGCTCCCACTTTCAGGATTTGGTTCAAACTGCTAGTTTTTTCCATTATGAGGTTTTTGGGTTTTTGTTTTGTTTTGGTGGGATGGGGTTTGAACTCAGGGTTTTGCATTTACAAAGCTCTGTGCTTGAGCCACACCTCCAGTCCATTTTGCTCTGGTTATTTTGGAGATGGTGGAGGGGTAGGTCTTGTGAACTATTTGCCCCGGCTGGCCTCGAACCTTTATCTTCCCAATCTCGGCCTCCCAGGTTGCTAGGATTACAGATGTGAGCCACCACACCTGGCTCAGACTCATTTTCTCTATTTAAAAGAATAAAATAAAGGCTCTTTAGGGGCTGAGGTGTGGCTCAGTGGTGAGTGCTTGCCTAGCATGCATGAGGCCCTAGGTTCCATTCCCAACCCAATCCCCCCCAAAAAATGGTGTCAGCTCAGGGCCAGCATTCTCACTCCTCCTCTCTCTGCAGAGTGACCAACAGTGGCAAGACCACATTGACCAACAGCCTGCACAAGGCATTGCCCAATTGCTGTGTGATCCATCAAGATGAGTTTTTCAAGGTGGCACCCTCAACTGAGGTGGACGGGGCTGGAGCGGGGGAGGGGTAGACTGCCCTGTCATAGTCCCTACTCCTGGTCTGACCCTCCCGGGTTGCCCTGGGCTAGTTGGGACCAGGAGGGGACAGTGTTCTCATTGATAGCATGCATGTAGCCCATTCCCATGGGACACCCCTACAGTGGGGAACACCTTTAGGCCAACAGAAAGAGGGGGTCAGCATTACTGTGGCCTTCTGGGGGGTTCTCCATAACCCCTGTGCTCCTTCACGTTTCCATCTGCGAAACGGTCTCTCACTTGCTGCTTCACGGAGGGTGAGCGAGAGTCTCCCAGGGGCAGCCTGGACCCCGCCCTCCTGGGACCTCAGAGCCCGTATGTAGGGGCACCCAGCAGCCCCCAAGAGGGTGAGGTTGGCTAGGCAGGACCAAGAGCTGATCCCAGGGCTTGGGTTCCTCTGTTTCAGCCCCAAGACCAAATAGCGGTTGGGGAGGACGGTTTCAAACAGTGGGACGGTAAGGACAATGATCACCTCCCTGTCCCCTGCTGTCCCTCTACAGTCCCCTGGGTCCCTGGCCTTCCCTTGACGTTTGTTCTCCCTGTTCCCAGTGCTGGAGTCTCTGGACATGGAGGCCATGCTGAGCACAGTGCAGGCCTGGGTAAAAAGCCCCCAGAAATTCGCCCGTGCCCATGGTGTCAGCGTCCAGTCAGATGCTTCAGACACCCACATCCTGCTTCTAGAAGGTTTCCTGATCTACAGTTACAAGTGAGCGTCTGCCCGCGCTCCTGCCCTCCCTGAGCATGGCCACATCTCTGCTGTGACAGACAGAAGACCAAGGGCTGGGGGTGGGGGTTCAGCCATAGACCCAGAAAGCCTTCTAGAACCTCAGCCTTGTCAGGTAGAGTAGCAATCTGGGCTGGACACCCTGTGTTCCTGTGTGACCTTGGGTACCACAGCATCCGTCTCTGTGCCTGTCCAAACTGGGGGAGCAGGAAGATTCCATTCCCAGGGGTTGACGAAGGAATGCTGGCCAATCCCCGTTCCGTCCAACACTGACTGTGTCCCCCACCCCTTGCCCAGGCCCCTGTTGGACGTCTACAGCCGCCGGTACTTCCTGACTGTCCCATATGAAGAAAGCAGACAGAGAAGAAGGTGGGCGGCAGGTGGGGGCGGGCTGGGCTGCAGACCCTGTCCCGGTTTCCCAAGTGGCTTTGTGGTGAGTCCAGAAATGCCCACTGGACGCAGGGCCTCCCCAAGCCAGCAGACTGCAGACAGCGTGAACTTGGCTGGTTCATGGTCTGTCACAGAGCCCTGAACCCACATCCACCCGTTCCTGGCATCTCCTGAGCCCGCAGGGAAAAAAGTTAGAAGTCGGGGCCCCCAGCCAGGGGCCTTGATTTAGAGACCATCCCCCTCCCCAGGGGTAATTGGTGGTACTGGGACCTGCTTTGGGGTATCCCCAGGATCTGCTCTTGACACCACCCTTGCGTGACCAGCCTGTTGCTCCTTCTTGCCTGGCTCCCTCTGCAGGACCCGCAAGTACGTGGTTGCTGATCCCCCAGGCGTCTTCGAGGGCCATGTGTGGCCCATGTACCTGAAGTATAAACAGGAGATGGAGGCAGATGGTGTGGAAGTGGGTGAGTCCTGGAGCCAGACGAGGCTTTGCACTGGAAGGCTCAGATCCCAGCCTCTGCCCATGCTCTAGCCTCCGATCCTCGCTGCTTCCATTTGGGAAACCTGGAAGTCCTTCCTTGAGTCTCATCCCTAGTCTTTCTTGCTGTCAGTTCCCCAGACCGTTTTATCCCAGCAGCCTGACTTGGCAGATCAGCTGCTTCCTGACCCAGCAGACCATCTGTCCCCATGTACTGACTGCCTCCTTCCTGAGGCGACCCCGGTGACCTCTGGTCTCTTATTCCAGTGTATTTAGATGGCATGCAGCCCCGGGAGGAGCTGGTCCACCAAGTCCTGGAGGACATTCAGAACATGCTTCTAAACTGCTCCTAGGTGGTGTCCACCCTGCCGGGCTGCAGGGACTCTGGGCACAATTCTAGCCACAGAACAGCCAGGCCTGCAGTGATCAGGTTGGACACTGTGACCATTTCCCTTTGAGGAGTCTGTACATAGGACGGGGGATTGGGGAAAAGCATACTCCCACGCGGTGTCTCAGGGCCCTGGGACCCAGCCCTGGGATGCTTTGCCACTTCACCACATCTTCATATTAAACTTGGCCCAGTTTTTATAACTCTTGGGGTCTAGCGTATTCTGTACAAGGACCTTCTGCTCCTCCGCTGGTTCCTGGTGGCTCTAAGGATGCTACTGACAGAGAGCCCTGGCCACTCACAGTCTCCACCTGTTGAGAACTTTGCCAATGTGACCCTGGGGACTCAGTTTACCTAAACAGGAAATTTCCCGAGCTTTCAACCAACAGCTGGGGTGACACAGGAGGCCTGAGCTTTTCCCTTCTCTTGGTTGAGCCTCACCTTCTCCTGTCCAATCCTTGTCCTTTCTTTGTGACTAAAGCTGTACCTGCTTTGTAGGGTCATTCAGATTTTTCCATGACCTAAAATACCCATAAAGCACACACGTCCTGTCCAGGGACCAAGCCTGCTCCCTCTCCAAGAGAACTCATGCTTCCCTGAGCCCTCCTGGCAGCCTCAGCGTGACATGTTATTATTTTTGCCCATTCAGAGTAACTGGGATTTGAACCTGGGTCTCCCTTTCTGTGGACATTCTTTTTGCCTGCAGTGGCTGAAAGGTCTGTGGAGAGCCCAGGATTGGAGGGGTGGTGATGGGGCACCTGAGGGAGACACTCCATGGCCACCAGTCCCCACCGTCAGTCCAGAAAGACAAAAACAATTCCGCAGTCCAGAATGGCATGAATGGGGGAAATTATGAATGAAAAAAGGACAGAAAGAATGAATTGCCATATAATTGAGCAATTCTATTCCTTCAAATATACCCCAAATAATTGAAAACAGGTGATCAAATGAAAACAGGTACACAAATTTATCACAACAGGCAAAATGTGGACACAACCCAGGTGTCCATCAATGGACAGGCGGACACACAAAGCATGCTCCATCCACACACTGGAATAGGACGAGGTTCTGCCCCACACTACAACATGGAGGACCTCAGGACACGGTGCTCAGTGAGAGGAGCAGACACACAAGCACACAGCATGTGACTCCATTGATAGGACACGTCCAGAACAGGATCAAGGGACAGGAAGTGGACTCGTGGGGACCAGGGCTGGGGAGGGGTGGTGGGACTGCTCATGGGGCAATGGAAAGTTCTGTTCAAGAACTAGATAGAGGTGATGGCTGCACAGCATTGTGATGAGCTGGACTGTGCATTGCACCTTGAGAGGTAAAGCGCAAGAGCGGGAAGGAGGGAGGAGGAGGCACGGCCCAACGCAGGCACTGATATGATTTTAGGCAGGCAGGATAGATCTGCAGAGGCACAGGGGTCCCCAAGTGCAGGGAGAGTCCAGACAGCTTCCTTGCTGTGTTTGTAGTCAGCAGGATGAGGAGAGGCTGTAGGATGGGAAGCTTGGGTGTCCAGAGCCTTGTCCCCCACATGGCACATGGCCAGGTCTGTCACCTCACTGTCTGCCTCAGCCCCACTGCCCCTGCTTTCTACATTGGGGGTCTGTGCTATGGGGTCTCCATGAGCTTTGAAGCTCCCTGCCTTCTTTCAGGGATGGGTCAGGTGCTGGGTCAGTCTTATAAGGTCTGTCTCTGTGGGTGCCCCATCTTGCCTCTGTCCAGCCTTGGGTTAGGGGACCCCAACCTCTGGGAAATTGCTAGCTTCCTATGTCCAGTTGCCCAGCTGTGACCCCTTCTAAACACGCCCGTTCTGCAGCAGAAATAACCCTTATCAGCAGACAATGGCTACACTTCTTCACACGTTGGGCCTCAAAATCAGGCACAAGGCAGGGCATGGATGAGAATGTAAAGCAGACAGACAGATGGACAGATACAGGGACAGACAAATAGATACATTGATGTAGGCAAAGATAGGTAGGAGGATGGATGGGTGGATGGGTGGATGGATGGGTGGGTGGATGGATGGGTGGGTGGGTGGATGGTGGATGGATGGATGGGTGGATGGATGGATGGATGGATCGGTGGATGGATGGATGGATGGATGGATAGATGGTGGGTGGATGGATGGATGGGTGGATGGATGGGTGGGTGGGTGGGTGGGTGGATGGATGGGTGGATGGGTGGATGGGTGGATGGGTGGATGGATGGATGGATGGATGGATAGATGGTGGGTGGATGGATGGATGGGTGGATGGATGGATGGGTGGGTGGATGGTGGATGGATGGATGGGTGGATGGGTGGATGGATGGATGGGTGGATGGATGGATGGGTGGGTGGGTGGATGGATGGGTGGATGGATGGATGGATGGATGGATAGATGGTGGGTGGATGGATGGATGGGTGGATGGATGGGTGGGTGGGTGGGTGGGTGGATGGATGGGTGGGTGGATGGTGGATGGATGGATGGGTGGATGGGTGGATGGGTGGATGGATGGGTGGATGGATGGGTGGGTGGGTGGGTGGGTGGATGGATGGGTGGATGGGTGGGTGGGTGGATGGATGGGTGGGTGGATGGATGGGTGGGTGGATGGATGGGTGGGTGGATGGTGGATGGATGGATGGATGGATGGGTGGATGGATGGATGGATGGATGGATGGGTGGATGGGTGGATGGGTGGATGGGTGGGTGGATGGGTGGATGGATGGGTGGGTGGATGGATGGATGGATGGGTGGATGGGTGGATGGGTGGATGGATGGATGGATGGATGGGTGGATGGATAGACGGTGGGTGGATGGATGGGTCAGTTTATGGATAGATAAAATGTATAAATTAGGCAAAGAGACCAACTGTAAATAACAATAAAATAGAATAATTATAATTATATACCTTATTAAAATTTATTTTAAAAATTACAAATTTTCTGAAATTTTCCAATTTATATATTCACACTGCAGTTGACGTCAGGTAACTGAATCCACAGAAAGCAAACTTTCAGACCAGGGGAGGGAACTAGACATGGGTCACTTGACTATAGCCCACGTTTCTGCAGTTTGAGAACTAAGAATCATTTTTATTTATTTTTTTGTTTTTGTGGTGCTAGTGTTTGAACTCAGGGCCTCCCATATGCTAGGCAGGAGCTCTACCACTGAGCCACACCCCCAGCCCTTTTTCCACGTTAGTTATTTTTCAGGGAAGGGCTCAAATTTTTGCCCTGGGATTGGCCTCAGACCTCAATCCTTCTACCTGTGGCCTCCCATGTAGTTGGAGTCACAGATTTGCATCACTACTCTGGGCTTATTTGTTGAAATGGGACTTCACTAACTTTTTCCCAGGGCTAGCCTTGAACCTCAGTCCTCCTGATCTCCACCTGTCTAGGAGCTGAGATTACAGATGTGAAGCACTTTACCTGGGCCTATCTTTTTATTTTTTTATTTCTTTACGTCTCTGGTGGGCCTGGAGACGGAACCCTGGTCCTCTTGCATGCTGGGCAAGTGCTTACCTCTGAGTTACCTTTTTACATTTTTAAATGATCAGAGAAGAAAAACCAGGACTAAGTAAATTTTCCAACACATTCAACAGATGGAATTCAAATCTCAGTGTCTATAAATAAAGTTTTATTGGCACACAGCTCTGCCCTCTTATGTACATGTGATTTGATACTGTGTTGTGCTATTAACAGCAGAGATTGTCTGGTCTGCAGAACCAAAAATATTTGCCATCTGCTCCTTTGCAGAAAATGTGTGCTGACTGGTGTGGCGTATGTAAGTTCTAGAGTGGAGGACCACGGGGACACATGCAGCTTGTGACCAGGCGATGACTGAGGACCCTATGGCCCAGAGGGCAGGAAGAGTTGGCACCAAGGAGAACTGCAGACTTGCCAAGGCTTGCCCTTTGCCACAGGCACGTAGTGTGATCAGGCTGATCTGTCTGTGCCCAAAATAGTCCAGGGGGAGGGACTGGGACATGGAAGAGGTGGCCTTAGGGCAGCCAACCTCCTGCCTGACCACTATTACACTCTGGTTACTGTTGAGATAGAGAGAAAGAGGCAGGCGGGGGTGGGGAGTGGAAGAAGCAGTAGCAGTAGAGTAACAAAGTCAGAGAAGGGGAAATGACAAGTGTTGGTGAAGATGTGGAGAGATTGGCCACCTCACGTGTAGTTGGAAATATACCATGGCAAGCCTCTGTGGGAAACCATATGGAGGGTCCTTGTGGTGTGGTGGATCACACCTGTAATCCCAGCACTCGGGAAGCTGAGGCAGGAGGATTGAGATTTCCAGGCCAACTGAGGCCCTGTCTCAAAAAACCCCACAAAACAGCCAGGCGTCAGTGGCTCACACCTGAAATCCTAACTACTTGGGAGGTTGATTGAGATCAGGAGGATCTCAGTTCAAGACTACCCTGGGAAAATAGTTCAAGAGACCCCATCTCCAAAATAACCAGAGCAAGTTGGAGAGCCTGCTTTGCAAGCGGGAAGCCCTGAGTTCTAACTCCAGTCCCAGCAAAAAGGAAAAAAAAAAAAAAAAGGAAGAACAGAGAGAGTGGGGTGCGGCTTAGTGGAGCTGGAGGCCTGGGCTCATTTCCAGCACCCCTAAAGGAAATCCTGACACCTGCTACAACAAGGACAGACCTGAAGGACACAGTGCTCAGTGAAATGAGCAGACCCAGAAGGACACACACTACAGGACGCCACTCACAGGAGGACCCTAGAGTCACAGAGACACAGAGCTAGGAAGCAGGATTGTGGCGCCAGGAGCAGGAAGGGGAGGGGAGTTAGCGTTGGATGGGGACAGAGAGCTTTGGTTTGGGGACATGGAAGGTTCTGGAGATGGATGGTGGGGACAGCAGCACAGCCACGTGAGTGTGTTCAATGCACTTAAAATGGGACATTTTACAATATGTGCATTTTATCAATTTTTTTAAAAGAATAAGAAGAGTACCAATGGAACTTTTCTGGTTTTAACCCTGGAAGTCCTGTGTTCCTGCACACCAGGAGTTTTGGCCACCATGATGGGGACAAACTGTGGGTCGCTATTCCATGACCCACGCCTGTGGAGTTCAGAGACGAAGGGTTCCTTGTCCAAGAGGACACTTAGCACACAGATTTGAACTCAGGTCTGCTAAATGCCCACCCTGCAGCCTTCCCTGGCTGAGGGAGCAGGGTCAGGCCATTCGGTCCTCTTGCTGGCTTCCGTTTCTCTGCCATGTGCTGGGAGCCCTCTAGAGGGATTGGAGGGACCTTCATGGCCTCAGTGACACTGAGCTGAACCAGGAAAAACCCAGCCGCTCCAGCAACCCAGACTCGTCAGATGCGTGTCCCTATTGCCCCCGGCACCCCAATTGTAGACAAGATGCCCTGAGACAGGTAACCTGGAACACAAGAAGGTGCCTCTGGAATCTAGCTGCCTCCCCGGGGCAGGTACCGGCTGACTTAGTTTCCTCTTGTCTGCTCGGCATGGTGCAGTGGTGTTCTTATTCACTATGGTGAGCAGCCGAGGCCAGGCGCCATCCCAGACTGGTCCAGGAGAGCAGGGAGGCATTTACACCTGCCAGATGTGTGCTGGAGCTCAGAATTCCCTCCAGCACTGTGTGATGCAAGGATCACAAGTTCAAGGCCAGCCAGGGCTACATAATGAAACCCTATCTCAAAATAAAACAGAAAGAAAGGGTGGACTTGCATTCAAGGCCAGGTTGTCTAGACCAGGAACCTAGGCTGCCCACTGCCTCTGGTCTCCTGGAATTGCTTCCCAAAACCTTCAGCAGAGCCAGCGCCCCCCTGGTTTGGCCCTTCTGGGTCCCTTCCGCCTGCCGCCGGGACAGGAAGCTGAGGCCACCGACCCACCTCCAAGCTTGTATTTGCTGGTTTCCTCTTATTTGACTGATTTTTAACCACATTCACTTGATCAGGAATTTTCTGATACACATTCAAATAATCCAGAGAACTATTAAAACTAAATCCTCTTGCTCAGGAATCTTGTCATTTCATCTCCAAGGACGCCAGGCACGAGGCACTTCCTCCCTAAACCGTTCAAGGTCGTGAACACTTGAAGCTCAGTGGGCCTCACCTGGGGGGCAATTTTGTCCCCCTGGGAATCTGTGCCATATCTGAGGACACCTGTGTCTGGCGTGACAGGGGAGCTCCTCTCATGGAGTGGGTGGAGGCCAGGGACACTGCTCAGTGCCACACATGGCCCAGGTCATTCTGCCCCCGCCCCCCAAGAATGACCCAGTGTCCACAGCACCCAGGGCAGAAACCTGCTCAAAGAGCAGTGATGGCTCTAGCCCTGTCCCCTGCCCACCTCCAGGAGCCCCAGGTGGGACATATTTTGCCACCAAACCCTGCGAGAGGCTGAGAAGCCACAAAGTTTCCCAAGCTTGACAACAGGCTTGTGTCCAGTACTCCTCCCGGCCCAGTCATCCCCCAGCCCTGATGAACTTGGCCTGGCTCTGTAGATGGTCCACTGCCCAGGAGTCCCCCTGTCTCGATCCTTTACGAGACCTCAGGTGACAGGAAAGGCAAAGGATCTTGGAGCTGCCTGTCCCAGAGCGCAAAGTTCAGAGCTGGCCTTCTGCATTCCTTTGTGAGGTCTGGGGACACGCACACCTGGGCAGTCCCTGTTTGGAGAATCCTGAGTGGCTTTTCCTAAAATTGTCTCCAGATTCCTGGAATGACGGGGGTGCGGGAGGGGCCTGGCTGCAATGTGACTTCTCAGTGACTTCCCTGGTTAGGAAGCAGATCTGTAGTCCTTTCCCTTCTGGGCAAATCTGACCCCACCCAAGCTACTGCCGGATGGACAGACGGACAGATGGACAGATAGCCTCCCATTCAGGATCAGAGTGCCCTGTCTCCACGTCTCCCCCATGGGGGTCACCCAGCCCCAGGATGTTCACCCCCAAAGTCCTAAGAGCCACCTGGAGAGAGAGCGGGGAACCAACCAGAACCATGGCACTGAGTCTCTGGGTGGTGCCGGCAAGGTGCATGCAGCCCCCTCCCCCTTCCTTGCTGTCTGGGTCGGGCCCTCCACCCCCACTCCGGCATCTGTCACCACATCAAGTGGCACTCAGCGGTCTCTTAATCAGCAGTTATTCTGCCACCAACACCACCTCCACCCTTACCCAGAGCCCCACCTGGGCCAACATAGTCACTTCAAAAGGCTACCCAGCTCGGGCACCCCGTCCTTCAGCCACCAGGTCCCTCATTGGGGGGAGGTTCTTGGGGCTGACTGGGGGACCAGCCAGAGCCAGGGGGGAGGAGCAGGCTGAAGGGGACAGGGATTAATGGCCTCAGATGCCCCATGCTGTCTACCATAGCCCAGGGCCCCCGAAACCTGCCCAGAACTCTCTGGGGGGAGACTGAGGCTCCCAGAAATGGGCTCACCACCCTCGTCATCTTTTCCAGCACTCACAAGGTCTAGAAAAAAACTTGAATCAAAAGGACAAGGGCCTGTTGCCCTCCACGGTGGGGGGGCACAAGTGACAGTGGGATCAGGTGATTTCCTGGGGTTCCATCAATACAAATGAGGCTCCCAGAAGGATGTCTCCAAAACGTTAAACCCCAGGATACCCGGGATGGGGGGGGGGAGAGAGGCCCCACCTCGGTCCCTGCCTTTTACCCTCCACAGCAAAACTCATGCATTCTTGGGGTCACCTGGCTTGATGCAAGGGTTCCTGGCTCTGTCCCCTTGAGGGTAAGGGGACTGGAGGAAAAGTCCAGACCCTGGACAGTATGGTCACCACCTGCAACTCCCCCCAGGTCATCTTCCCCACCCACCCTCAGGCTGGGACAGGCCTGGGCCACCGAACCTCCTGGGACAATTAAGTGCCACCAAGGATCTATGTGTCACTGGTCCTTTGGAGGGGGGGAACGTCTCGTTTCAACACTGTTCTGTGTCTGACTTTTCAGGCTGCCACTGCCACCGCCACATGGGGCGGATGTTTTGCCGGGGGCTGGGCAGAGGGCAAGGGGCGATGGTTCGGGTACTTACTTTTCTTTTTGTCTCACACAGTGGGGCTTAAAGTTCTCAGGGGCTGAAGGAGCCGCTCGGGGCTGGCCGGCCTGGCTTTATAGCCACAGCGCCCTGTGCTCTGGGCACATGTGTCTGGTTATTAATAACGGCTGCAGCGTCTTGCCCAACTATGGTCAAGAGCAGTGCCACCATGAACCTGACCAGACTCAGCCCTGCTCCCTGCACCTGCTCTGGGTGGGACAAATGGCACACGGTGCCCTCTGACTTACAAAAGGCAGTGTCACTCACTTGACCTCACAGGACTTGCCCAGTGCTACATCCAAGCCCTCAGACGGATGAGACTGCAGTAGCTTGGGGACGCCTCGGGCGTGCTGGACCCTGGCTCTCCCCTACCTTCCACCCCGGCCACTCTGTGCGGCAGACTCAGTTCCTCCCTCGGGCGGGCGGGGGGTACAAAAGTGGCTCAGAGACGTGATTCGGCTTTCCAAGAGCCTAGGGGAGGTTTAGTCTGAACCCCACTGGCTTTATTTGCATATAAATAAATCCTAGCTGTGGTTGAAGGTCACAGATTTGGTATCATGGTCTGGTGAATTCCAGAGTGGCTCCAATGGCCTCCTCCTGTCCCCAAGGGATGAGGCACCCTAACTAAACAGCCTCCTATCCAGGGACCCCCACTTCCTGCTTGTCCCTCAGTATTCCTTGCAAAACAGTTATTCAAAGCATGCCAGGCGCTGGTGGCTCACGTCTATAATCCTAGCTACTCAGGAGGCAGAGATCAGGAGGAAGCCAGGCCAGGCAAATAGTCAGCGAGACCCTATCTCAAAAAACCCTTCACAAAAATAGGAGGAGTGACTCAAGATGAAGGCCCTGAATTCAAACCCCAGTACCGAAAAAAAAAAAAAAAAAAGGGGCCATCACCATCACCTTCTCCCATGGGCTCCGGGGGCCACCTTCCCAGCTTGTCACTACCAAGCAACACCCCCCATGCCCTGGTTTTTTTGCCCTCCTCTGGGACAGCCCCCTAGGGTCCCAGAGTGGTGTCCTATCCTCTGGGCTGTGAGTTTACATAGGAGTAAATCTCTGTCCCCTCCCTCTGTCCACCTTAGATGTCACGTGTTTGGCCATCCATGTCGCCCCGTGGCAGGACTCTCACCCCTGACAAGTATTGAAGTGAGGGTGATTGAAACACAAGCCATGCCACTGACACTGAGGCCCACAAGTTGACCATCTAGCCATGGCCCATGTTTCTGTCCTCACCAAGCCCCAGGTTCTGGGTTCTAGATAGTTCCAAGGCCACCAAAGAGCTTGGCCCATCCACCAGGCTCAGCCTGGTTTAGGTCTCTGGGTGCTTCCTGCTCGGCCAGCTTGTCTTGTCAAAGAGGAAACTGAGGCTTAAGAAGGAGAGGCACTTTCTGGATACCCCAGGGTTGAGTCACAGCCAAGCTGGAGGCAGCCCAGTTGGTCCGGTCATCAAGGGCCATGTCTGCCTTCTGTGCCTGCTCCCACTGTCCACGGCACAGCCACGAGGCCTTCTGCCCTCCTAGGAACTCTCCGGTAAGCAAAGCCATCTGCCCCTGCACCTCTTCCTGGAGGTGGGAACCCCACCAGCCACATTCAATGAGGTAGCAAGACAGCGTTCAGAGTAGGGACAGCTTTTCGCTGGAGAGCAAATCAGTGATTATCCCAGCCTGAGGGAGCAGAAGGCCGGGAACCACCAAGGGCAAACCAGTCTGCTCAGAAATCACAAGGCTACATGCCCAGTGGTAGACACCACGACAGCCAAGCTTCAACCTGAGAGCCCCTGTGTGCATTTCCTGGGGCTGCCTGCCATGGAAAGTGACAACCAGGTGGCTTAGAACAGCACAAATTTGCCAGGTGTGGTGGCTCATGCCTGCAATCCCAGCTGCTTGGGAGGTGGAGGTCAGGAGGATCAAGTTTCCAGGCCAAGATGAGCAAAATGGACAGGAGGTGGCTCACGCAATGAAGCACCTGCTTGCAAGTGTAAAGCCCTGAGTTCAAACCTCAGTCTCACCAAAAAAAAAAAAGTCCCACCAAACCAAAAAAGAACACAAATATCCTCTCACACAGTTCTGGAGGCCCAATGTCCAAAGTCAAGGTCTGCACAGGGCCAGACTCCCTCCAAAGACTCCAGAGGGGCCCTTCCCTCCTCATCCAGCCTCCAGCTCCGGGGGCCCCAGTGCTCCGGTCCCCAAACTCAGGCCCACTCTGCTGTTGAGTTGGAGTCAGACGGAATTGGGGAACCCAGAGTCAATGCATGCCAACTGCCACCCAATGTCTCTTATTTAGGGTGTCCTTAACCAGACCAAGCCCCTAACCTCATCTCAGAGGCACCTAAAAGGCCAGAGAGCGGAGTCAGGAGGTTGAGGCCACACAGCCAAGAAGGCAGTTCTCATCCTTCTCATCCTGGGCGTGTGGTCCGAGTTGGGACTCCCATGTTCTTATCTCCATGAGTGGTTTTCTTTGCCTGAAGCAGGTTTACTTCCTGCTGGTTCCCCGCAAAAGGGCTGGGGGTGTGGATGAGTTTGGGCTTGCCCCACCCCTCCATGGGCCTCCATCTTATATCTGCCAAGTCAGGGTGACCTGAGGGGCCTCCATGGTCTTGCTGGAGGTAGGGTGGCAGTCCTGATCCCCAACAGAGAGTCGGAGGCCTCTGGGGATGTCAGGGTTTGACCCTTGAGGGACTGGGAGGTCCATGCAGGGGGGTGCTCAGAGCTGTGACTATATGTTAACCAGCTTGGTGGCACTGAAATTTATTGTGGCAAAAGACACGGGGCATGAAATTGATTGTCTTAGCCATTCAGTGCACAGTTCACTGACACTAACACATTCTAGTGTGCCGGGTGACTTTCCATCAGTCTTGGCTTGACTGCTGTAACAGGACACCACAGCTGGAGGATTAACCAGCAAGCGTGGATTTCCCACAGTTCTACAGCCTGGAAGCCCAAGATCGGGTGCCAGTGTGCTTGGGCTCCCAGAGAGCAGTTCTTCCTCGTATATGGCCACCTCAGGCTTGTCCTCACATGGGGGAGAGCCAGCTCTGGTCTCTTCCTCAGCCTATGAAGGCACTAATTCCATCACTGGACCACACTTATGACCCCACAATGCCATCACAAGGGGATTAAAATTTCATAGTAGCCATCTGTCTCCAGAACCTTCCATCTCCGAAATTGAAGGCTGACTCCCCTCCTCTCCCCAGCCCCTTCCTGTCTCTGCTCATCTGATGACTGAGTGGCGTCCTGCAGTGTGTGTCCTTCTGTGTCTGTTCATTTCACTGAGCACCATGTCCATCCACGTTGTAGCAGTGTCACAATTCCCTTCCTTTTCATGGCTAAATCGTATTCCATTGTTCAGCAGGATGGATGGCATTCCATTGATCCATTCATCCTTCGATAGACACAGACTGCTTCCACCTTTGGACTACTGGGAATTGTGCTGCTGTGAACATGGGCGTGCAAGTGTCTGTTTTGAGTCAGAAGTACTCATTTTAACAGCCCGGTGGTCCACACAGGCTTCCTGGGTTGTGCCATCCTGGGCTTCTGAAGGCCCCACCCAGCCTTCATAATGGGGTTGTGGACAAGTCTGACTCCTGGCTGCCACCTAGTGGCTATGTGCCCACATGGCTCTCTTTAGGAAGCTGGAATCTCCTGGGCCACAGGTCAGCAAACTGCAGCCCTGGGCCCAGTGCAGCCAGCCTGGTTTTAGTTTTATTGGTACTCAGCCATGAGCACTTGTTTACATATTAGTGCTGCAGCTCTTCCACTATGGCAACAGAGAAAACGACAGAAATAGCCTGTCTCCAAAGCTGGTAAAGCTATCTGCCCCTCTACAGGAAAAGCTCCCAAACCGGGAAAACGCCCCCTGCCTGTGGAGTGTTAAGCGCAAGATAGTTATGGCTACTCTAGACCTTAAACTTTGGCTTTTGCTATTTCATTCACCGCCAAACGAAAACTGAACAAAGCTAAGAGCAGAAATATATCTTAGCTGGGGTGGGGGAGGTGGGTGGTGGATTTAACTCCAGCTCCCAGCAAAAAGCCTGGTGGGTGGCAGACAGCCCCTGCCCCGACTCCCGAGTCTGCTGTGCATGTTTGCGAGGGGAGAGGGATGAGCTGGATCGCAAGCAGGACCTCCTGCTGCTCTGTCATAAAGGCAGGTGACGTGAGCTATAAGGTGTCCCTCCCTGTCACCAGCAGGGTTTGCCCTTTCTGCTTAATATGGAAGACATGAGCCTGGAAGAGGTGGGCAGAGGCAGGTCCAGAAGACTCACTCCACAGGCTTGTAGTGTGTGCCAGGGGCCTGGGTTTACTTTCTTGGCAGAACTGGAGTTTGAACTTGCCAGGTGCACCGGCCCCCGGCCCTTTTTGCCTTGGTTATTTTTGAGGTAGGGTCTCACTATATGCCCAAGCTAGCCTGGACGGAGATCCTTCTGCAAAGCTGGGGTGACAAGTGTGCACCACAGCCAGCTTTTTTTACTGGCCGAGATGAGGGTCTCACATTTCCAAGCTGGCCTGGAACCACGATCCTCCTGATCTCCACCTCCCAGATAGCTGGTTACAGGCATGAAGCACATGCGGAACTTTTTTGAAGGGTAAAACCTGTCCTTCGTGTAAGGAAGCTAACAGGCATGACAAGCAGTGAGGCTCAGAATGTCATGCAGGAAAGGCGTGAAGGCCAGCAGGGCCCCTGGAGGGGCTGAGCTGCACAGCATTGCAGGTAGCAGCGCCCCCAGCCCCAGGACCTGCCCCTCAGCTTCGTGTGGGGCTGGAGCACTGGGCAGAGCTGCGGACAGCTTCGGCCTGCAGTTTGCTTTTCTTGAGCACAGTGGAAAAGAAGTGCAAAGGCATGGAGATCACGGTGTCTGATTGCTCTCCAACGTGGGAGCCAGGAACATGTGTGAGCCACCCACAAGTCAGGAGGCGGCTTTATTCCTTTTGGCCTGTACAGTTGCACACACACATCGAGGGAGGTGCAAGGGGCATTTGGCAGAGCCCCACCATCCATAGGGACAGGCCTCAACCCCAAGGGGGCTGGGAGATAGTGGCTGAAGACCCCACAGCCAAGGGAAGCCCAGGCCCAGCTCCAGCCATGGCAGGAACAGGTGAACACTGTCCTGCTATCAAACCCAAAGGCAGCACCTACAGGTGCCCAGCATTTCCTCCTAGAGAGAGGGCTCCTGGCCAGGTAGGTCTGGGACACAGCAAGGCAGAGGTGAGCAGGTTTCTGTCTTAGGGCAGCTGGGCCCAGCAGGCTGAGAAAACTGGTGCTCCTGGGAGCAGAACCCCCATGCTGGCAGTAAGGCCTAGGGGAAACTTGTCCCCTTCTAGGGGCACTGGCTAGGAGCAGGCAGGTCCTAAGGGTGCTGACAATGGTGGCAGAGGCAGGAGCGCGTGGTGCCCTGAAGGGGGCGGCAGCCAGTGGGCATTCGGGGTAGGGTGATGGCTTTGGCATCTGGGACACACGCACTGTCAAGAGGCTGACGATGGTATCACTAGAGGCTCCTCAGGAGCTTCCAGAGCCCGAGGTGACCAGGGCTGCCCTGTAGCTCCACCACAGGCAGGATCCTTGGGCCTCAAGTTGACAAGAAACCACTACTTGCCAATGTCCCCATGCCACAGCCTCGAGGGCAGTCCCTGCTTAATCCAATCGCTGGTGCCCAATGGGGTTGGGTAAGCTGTCTGTGGGCAGGGCTGACAGGGAGGGAGCTGCCTGCCCACAGGGCTGTCTCTGACTCCCAGCCTGACAAACCACCCAGGTTTCCTGTGCTGGCCCGGTGTGGGGGACCCAAGGCTACGGAGCTCTGTCAGTCCTAGGCCTCCTGACCCACATGCTGGACATGAAGGTGGCCACCTCAACTGCCAGCAGGGCACAAGGACACCCTGTGCGCCATAGCCAATTCTGTTGCCATGGCAGGGGGAGCTACAACCAGGGGAAGCACAGGTAGCATGAGGCTTGCAGGAGGGTAGCCTGGGAACAACGGGACCCTGCAGCAGGGGCTCCTGTGCCCAGCTCCCCTGGGGACACAGCTGCGGGAGAAGAGCTGTGATGGACTCCCGGGTCCAGCCCAGGGCTCCATGTGGGCTGGAGACCCACAGGAGGCCAAGCCCCACAGGAGGTGTCCCCACCACACGGGCCTAGCGGAGGCTGCACTCGCCACCCTGCAGCCGCTCCTGCTCCAGGGCGCGCACCAAGTCCTGCACGAAGCGCACCTCGGAGGCCACCTGCTTGGCCAGGGCCTCGTAGCGGTTCTCCAGGCGGCTGAAGCGGCGTTTGAGCCCACCGGCCCCCAGCAGGGCGCCCCGGGCTTCCTCCTGCGCCTGCCGCTGCAGCGCCTCGGTCCTATGCAACTCCTGCCGCAGCCGCCGCAGGTCCTGCCCGATGCTGTCACTCTCCTCCCGGTACCAGGCCTCCTTCTCCTCATAGATGGCGGTCAGCGCCTCCACGTCCTCGCGGCACAGACGCCGGCCACGCTCCAGCTCACGCAGGCCATCCTCGGCCGCAGCCACCTCCTCCAGCACCTTGGAGAAGCGCTCGAAGCTGACGTAGGAGTTGTTGGGCGGCAGACTCGAGTGTGACTTGATGGTGTATTCCTTCAGCCGGGCCGTCTTCAGGCGCCGCCGCTCGGGCTTCCGGCCACCGTCCTCACCACGCACATTCCGCCGCCGGATGGCCTGTGGGCAGAGGCAGGGATGCATCCAGCATGACCACTCTGTGAAGGTTTCATGGCACACGGCCATGCCTGTTCTTGCCGGGGGGGGGGGGGAACACCATGGTGGCTCTCCCGGGACTTCGCCAGGGTCTCAATGACTTGCACTCCAATGCCATCTCACAGTGTGAGCACCCCATCACCCAGGCACACTCCCCTAGGGACCTCCCAGATGCTGTGGGCTTGTCACTCACGTGCCAGGTACTTTGAGGGACCCCAGAAAAGGCCAAGAAAACTTACCTTGATCCAGGAATGTTCCAGGCTCTGGGCAATAGTCATCCTCCTCCTGAAAGAACCCCCCACCCCAGTCACAGTGTGTTCACTGCCCATCTCCCCGTGGCAGGGGCTAAGAGGGATAGGGAGCAGGCTGGAGGGCCCTCAGCTCCTGCCTTGACTTGACCCCCAGACCTGCCATCCCAGGGCACCCACTCCCTTAAACTCTGCTCTGTCTGCCAGCCACAAGGAGCCAGTCCAGGGGCCTGAAGAGCAGGCCAGCTGGGGCTCAGGGTGAGTCAACTATGCTGCAACCTCACACTGGCGACACAACTCTGATACCCACGAGAGCCAGGAGGCCATGGAGGACTGGGCAGACATGTGGATAGCTGTGTTGAGGGCTCGGCGCAGTAGGATTCTAGATTGTTTTTTCCTTTTGATGCTGCTGGGCCTTGTGCTCATATGCTCTACCACTGAACTGGTTCAGACAGCTTCTCCCTATGTAGCCCAAGGTACTGGAACTCACAATCTTCCTCTCGGCTTCCCAAGGGCTAGGATTACCATGTCCAGCAGGACTCTACATTTTTCTATGGATAAAGAGTAATTCGGAATTTTATGTGAAACTTACTTAAGTTTCTTAAAAATGGTGTGGGGATGCCAAGGGCAGTGGCTCACGCCTGTAATCCCAGCTACTCAGGAGGCAGAGATCAGGAGGATCGCAGTTCAAAGCCAGCCCAGGCAAATAGTTCAAGAGACCCTATCTCGAAAAAACCCATCACAAAAAAAGGGCTGGTGGAGTGGCTCATAGGCGTAGGCCCTGACTGCAAAAAAAAAAAAAAAAAAAAATGTGTGGGGGCTGGAGGCATTGCTCAAGTGGTAGAGTCTGCCTTGCAAGCATGATTTGAGTACAAACCCTAGTTCCACCAAAAAAATCAGGTGTGGACCAATACAGCCCTCCGCGTGTCATCTCCAGAAGTTTCCAGCTATAGGAGGAGCCTTTCTCATGGCTGAGGCAAGTGGGTGTCCCACCCCCACCCAGCGCTCATACTTGGGGTCTTTGACAAGCAGCCGGCGGATAAAGTCCTTGGCCAGCTCACTGGTGCTGCTAAAGTACTCCTCATCAAAGTCGTAGTTCACAGCCGAGATGTTGGTCAGGGTCTCCTGCTTGGTCTCACCCAGGAACGGGGATGCACCACTGAGGCTGGAAGATGGATGGATGTGGAATTCATCAAGGAGGACGGTTCAGCCGTGTGTCCCCCACCGCCACCTGAATTCCAAGGTACTGGCAATGGGCTACACACAGAGGCTGATGGGAACCTCAGACACTCCCACACATGTGGGCCTTCCCCACCAGGACCCCTGGCCACCCACACAAAGGCACCAAAGACACCGAGGGGAAGTATCCCTGCAAACTCAGCCTCTGGGGCAATGCAGTCTCAAAGCATCTCTCCCAACTGCCCAGTAACTAGAAAAGGAACAGCAGTCACTTTCAAGAGGACAGTCCTGACTGACACCCACCAACCAGGGGAAGACCTGCACTGCTGGGAGCCACGTGCCCTGATGCCCAGAGAACAGGGTGCCTGCTCTTATGGATCCCAGCTGATCATGAAAGAATGGCAGATGAGCCCCAAGTGGGGCGTTCTGCAAAATACCCTTGCAAAGAGTCAAGGTCATGCAGGACGGGGACAGGCATGAACTCTCCAGCAGGAGAAGGCAGGTGACTAGACATCAAGGGGTCATACGTGGGGTCCTGGGCCAGAGAGGGACAGTATCAGAACTGGGGCCACCTGGCCAAGTCTGGACCTGACTACCTAGTGTAGGGCTAAGGTTCATGTCACAGTCGTCTACACTCATGAGACACTGACCATAGGTATGGGAAGTTCTGGGGTTAGTTCTCTGCGCCCCCACACACACAAGGGCACAGATCAGCAGAGGGGCCATGAAACCAAGGCACTGGGCTGGGGAGCAGCTCAGTGGTAAGGGCCCACTAAGCATGAAAGAGGCACTGGGTTCATTTCCAGCACCAAAATAAATAAATAAATACATACATACATAAATATGGTAGCAGGTGGGGAAAGGACAAGGGCTTGGGTCCTTTTTGCCTCCAGTGGTCGGACAGGAAGGGAGGCCACAGCCCCGTACATGTCACTTCACATGACAGGGTCCAGACCTGTGACAGCAACCACGTAGAACCATTCACTCCTTCACTTGCTCATTCGGCCATCAGGCATTCACTGAGCACCACAGAAGGTCTGGAACACCACAAAGCCCTGGGCCAGAGGATATCTGGCCACCCGGCCAGCCACCAAGCCACACAGCAAGTGTACTCACAGGATGTAGGTGATGACGCCAATGCTCCTGGGAGAGACAGAAGAGACAAGGGATCAGCACAGCTGCAGGGTAGCACCCCATTCCCAGACCAAGGCCACCCCACTGTCTAGAGAGCCAGGGTGACCCAATGGGAAAGCCATTGGGAGCTTGGGACTTCAGGGGCTGGCTCCAGCCTGTACCACCTCTGTCAGCTCTGGAGCTGCAGAATCTGCTACCTGTGGCTGGCTGGCCATGCCCACCTATCCCAGTGCAGTTGGAGGGTGGAATGCAACAGTACGAGCCAAGCACAGCACCCCCGCCCATTCCCCAAGCAGACCCTCCCCTGGCCTGGTGTGGTTTGCCTGAGGCTGGCAAACTTATAGCAGCCACTAATAAACACTGTCAGAGGTGTGTCTGCTCTGTTCCAAAGCCTCCATTTAAAAATTAAAATGCGAACCACTCTTAGCAGCTGGGCCTGACCTGGCACTCAGGCTATAGCCTGCTGACCCCTATCCCATGGCAGCAGTCTGTCCTCTTCCTCCCCCCGAACCCTCAAAAGCACCAAGAGGCACCAGCACAGGCTGCATCCCCAGCCTGGCTCTGGCCCTGCAGCAAGTGGACAGCTAGTGAAGGGTTGGCGGGAGAGGGAGGGGGAGGAAGGGCGCAGGCGCAAGTGTCAGCAGCCCACACTCACCACATGTCTGCCTCTAGCCCCAGGGGCTCGTAGTTAACAATCTCAGGAGCTGTGGGGACAGGGATTTGGGGGGGGGGGTGGCGGTGTTGGTGTCAGTGTCACACAGCCAACAGGAGCGACAGAGCCCTGTCTTCATGGTTCTAAGGACACAGGCTTCGGACAGACAGGCTCTCTCCCATCCCACTGTACTTGGTGGTGAACATGGCAGGGCTGGCTGGCTCTCAGGGCCTAGGCCCAATAGGCAGGAAGGCTGGATGGTGACGGCTCCAGCAGAAGCCCAGAAGTCCAAACAATGCCAGGGCACTGAAGCAGTGGCCAGAGGCCCGCAACACACAGGACCCAGGCCATGTCTGTCCCTGCCTCCCCAGCCCAGGCCAACACCCCTTGGGGCCTCACCCACGAACTCCGGGGTACCGAAGATGTTCTTGAACTCGCTCCCAGCCTCGATCTTGTGGGCGATGCCGAAGTCGATGAGCTTGATCCGTGGGCTGGGCGCGCTCTTATCCAGCAGCATGATGTTCTCTGGCTGCAGGGGACGCCGCGGGGCTGTGGCAAGCCAGCACCGGCCTGCTCTCAGACAGCAGCGCCCTCGGCTGACCCTCCCCACAGGCCCCCACCTGAGCCATGCGCCCCTTCGGCCCCAGGGCAGCAACAGGCTGGGGGCGGTGCACTCAGTCACAGGCCCAGCCCACAAGCTTACCTTGAGGTCAAAGTGGGCAATGCGCTTGGAGTGCAGGTAGTGGACACCGTCAAGGATCTGCTTGAGGAACTGGGTGGCCTCATCCTCAGTCAGTGACTCCTTCTCAGCCAGGAAGTCGAAGAGCTCCCCACCTGACACGAGCTCCAGGATGAGCACCACGTCTGTCTTATTCTCGAACACGTCATGCAGTGTGATGATGTTGGGGTGCCGGATCTCTCGCAGGATGCTCACCTCCCGCTCGATCTCCTCCCGGCTGACGCCCCGCCGACTGGACGACAGACGGCGCTTCTTGATGAACTTAGCTGCGTACTCTTTCCCTGTGCCCTTCTGCCGGCACTTCCGCACAATGGCAAATTGGCCACTGCCAGGGGGCCGTGAAGAGGGGACAAGAGGGGAGGGAAGGGAAGGTGAGCTGGGCAGCCCCCAATGCCTCCCTAACTACTTCCCCACTGTGAGGGGAAGTGGGAACCCCATGACCCTCCAGAAGAACTGGAAATTCCTAGCACTCAATACATCTCTGTCCCCAATCCTTCAGGGCTATCCCCAGGGGACAAAAAGGAACTGGGATGATGTTGATAAATCAAGGAGTGGCTCTTTATCTGGGACAGAGAGACGCAGTGAGGACTTGCTACATTAAGACATGCCATAGCCAAGCATCACTCATGCCTGTAATCCTAGTTACTCAGGAGGCAGATGTCAGGAGGATCTCGATTCAAAGCCAGCACAGGCAAATAGTTCATGACACCCTATCTTGAAAAAACCCATCACAAAAAAGGGCTGGTGGAGTGGCTCGAATGGTAGAGTGCCTGCCCAGCTAGTATGAGGCCAAGTTCAAACCCCAGCGCCAAAAATAAAGAGCATTCTGCTATCATTTGGATCTGGAACGTCCCAAGGCACACATGTTGGAAGTCTGTCTCCTGATAGCACTACCAGGAAGTGCTCTGGACCTTTACGAGGTTATGAGAGAAGTCAGGTCATGGGGTCATGCCCTCAAAGAGGACTGGGGACTCTGTCTCAGCCTCTCTGCTTCCTGGCTCAAGAGTGAGTGGTCCGCTGCTCTGACATGTTCTGCCATGAAGTGCTGACTCTGCCTGAGGCCCAAAGCCATGGGCCACCCGATCCTGGACTTGAACCAACATTGAGCTAAACAGATCTTTTGTTACTTCACTACCTCAGGTATTTTATTGTAGTAACGGGAAGCTGACTAACACAGATCAACTGTGATTTTTTTGTTTTGTTTTGTTTTCCTGCATATACACGATGTCCAAGTTAAGAGAAGAAAAGATTCAGACAGCAACTCGCTAGTGGCCCCAGAAGGGACTGAGAAAGGACATGGGAGAAGGGGCTTTTACTTTCTACTCGATGCGGTTCTTTCTGACTGAACTTCTCACGAGGTTGAACTTTTATTTTTTTTCATGTGATTAAACTGAAGGAAAAAGAAAGAGCCACTGACTCCAAAGTGCTCCTTATTCAACAGGCAGTGGAAGGTGTGTGTTTGCCCATCAAGGCAGGCTGTGGGGACTGCATCTTACACCTTCCTGATGGGAAGGAGAAATGCGCAGACACAGTGGAAGCTGCAGGGAGCAGTGGAGAAGCTGTGAGTGGTTCATCCAGCCCAGCAGCTGAGCCGAGGCAGCTGCCCAAGAGAACAGAACGTTCGTCCTCACAAGGGCTTACACACAACATGCACAGCAACTAATTCACAGCAGCCCAGCAACCATGAGCCACAAATGCACATACACAGCATGTCCCCATCCACGTGTTGGAGCATCACTCAGCCAGAACAGGAGTGGGGCTCTGACACAGGTGACACTCAACATGGAGGGACTTTCAGGACACAGTGCTCAGTGAGAAGCAGACACAAAAAGTCCTGCAGTGTGACGCCATTGATAGGAAACATCAAGAACAGGAGGGTCCAGACAGGAGATGGACTCGTGGGTACGGGGACTGGGAAGGGACAGGGTGACTGCTCATGAGGACAGGATTTTGGCTTGGAGCAAGGAGAATGCCTGGGTGTAGTCAGGAGGAGGGCAAAAAAAAAAAAAAAAAACAAGCAAGTCTGTGTTCTGATAATGTAGCGGGGCAGGGGAGGGTGGTGGGGAGAAGGGATGGCATAGCAGGGAGATAAAACTTAAAAATCTAAAACATGAAGAAGGTCTCATAGCACTGGGAGTGAAGTAGCCAACAGAGCTACATGCAACCATATATGGATTAAACCTCGCCTTTTGCTTCTGTAACCTGCTTGCAAGGGTAGATAAGGTGAGACACCTTTGTTCTCGGGCCTCAGCCTTTGGATGTGAATCTGCTGAGCCACTGCTGGCAAGCTAAAAAATACTGATTCCTGAAAAGTCTTGGTGTCCTATGTCTGTTCAAGATTCCTGTAACACTAATGGGGCTCGTCTGGGATTCAGAAGATACAGTGTTTTCACCTCCTTGTCACTGGGACTCAACCTCTCCTGCTTGTCAAGTCTCAGTTGACAAGCTCAACCTGGAGAAGGCTTAGGAAACAACTGAGAGGCCTGCCTTGTCAGAATGATAAGAACCTGGGTTCGAATAATAGGCCTGCCTTTAGATGACAGAAGAGGAGAATGATCACCTCTCAGAGACCCCAAGTAACCCTGTCTGGGGTGAAACAGGATCACTCGAGTTTAGGGAGCAGGGCGAAAGTGTGTGAGACACCTCCAAGAATTAGGAGGGTTGAGCTTTTCCTGGGAAATAGCCATGACCAAGGTTAAGGGATGGATAACAAAAAATTCAGTTTCAAAGAGGGAGACTCACAAGAGAACAGATGCATCATCCACCATTCCATCGGATAGCCCTCTGAGTATAATTTAAGTTTTGTGGTTTTTTTTGAGCGTACACTCTAATTTTGTGTGTGTGTGTGTCAATTTGTTTAAAGCACTGGGCAAAATTTAATTTGCTCTGGAATTCCATCTCATCTTATGCACACAAAAGGACATTTTTTTCTGGCATGCTTAATTTATAAAACTTTAGTGTGTGTGTGTGTGTGTGTGTGTGTGTGTGTGTGTGTAAGCATCTTCAAAACGGTTCTTAAACTGCTGTTATAAAGTTAATGTGATAGTCAAGGTAACAAAAACCAGGGTGTTTGTTTTAAAGATCTCTGTTATAGAATATATAGGGAACTTAAAAAACTAAATTCTCCCAAAATTAATGAACCAATAAAGAAATGGGCAAGTGAACTAAACAGAACTTTCTCAAAAGAAGAAATTCAAATGGCCAAAAAACACATGAAAAATGCTCACCATCTCTAGCTATAAAGGAAATGCGAATTAAAACCACACTAAGATTCCACCTCACCCCTGTTAGAATAGCCATCATTAGCAACACCACTAACAACAGGTGCTGGCGAGGATGCAGGGAAAAAGGAACCCTCTTACACTGTTGGTGGGAATGTAAACTAGTACAACCACTCTGGAAAAAAGTTTGGAGACTACTTAAAAATCTAAACATTGATCTACCATATGATCCAGCAATACCACTCTTGGGAATATACCCAAAAGACTGTGACACAGGTTACTCCAGAGGCACCTGCACACCCATGTTTATTGCAGCACTATTCACAATAGCCAAGTTATGGACACAGCCAAGATGCCCCACCACTGACAAATGGATTAAGAAAATGTGGTATTTATACACAATGGAATTTTATGCAGCCATGAAGAAGAACAAAAATCGTATGTTCTCCCTCTTATGCGGACATTAGATCAAGGGCAAACACAACAAGGGGATTGGACTTTGATGACATGATAAAGCGAGAGCACACAAGGAATGTATGAGGATAGGTAAGACACCTAAAAAACTAGACAGCATTTGTTGCCCTTAACGCAGAGAAACTAAAGCAGATACCTTAAAAGCAACTGAGGCCAATAGGAAAAGGGGACCAGGAACTAGAGAAAAGGGTAGATCAAAAAGAATTAACCTAGAAGATAACACACATGCACAGGAAATCAATGTGAGTCAACTCCCTGTATAGCTATCCTTATCTCAACTAGCAAAAACCCTTGGTCCTTCCTATTATTGCTTACACTCTCTCTTCAACAAAACTAGAGATAAGGGCAAAATAGTTTCTGCTGGGTAGCGAGGGGTAAGGGGGGGTAAGGGAGGGAGCAGGGGCGGGTAAGGGAGGGGGCAGGGGGAAGGGGGGAGAAATGACCCAAACATTGTATGCAGGTATGAATAAAAATTTTAAATAAATAAATAAATAAATGTCACAATGTATCCTCTCCTGTGCAACTATGAAGGAAGGGAGGGAGAGAGAGAAGGAGAGAGGAAGGAAGGAAGGGAGGAAGAAAAAAAAGATTTCTGTTATAAACTGCTTAAGCTTTTTACATATAAATATGTAAACATCTTGAGGATGGTTCTTATTACAGAGTCAATGTCAAAAATTGTTACTCTGTTCTAATGCTATTTTTAAGAAAACCAGTTTTCAAACTTATTTCAATCAATTCTCACTAGGATGTAGGCATTTAGGGGTTAACACTCCAGCTCAGACCAAAGGGAAAAGAAAAAAAAAAAAAGAAAGAAAGAAGGGTGGGAGGCTATAGACTGCAGCAGGAATCTTAAAATTTAGGTAGTTAAAAATTGACCTTAGCCTATTTCACTCTGTCATAAATAAAATCTAGGATTTAATTCTTTCTTATAATATACAGGGTCTATTAACAAATGGGCTTTCTATAAGTTGTTTTTATACAAACAATAATTTTGAGGTTGTTTTCTTTATGGTTTTTTCATACAAATATAAGGTTCTAAGTTAAAAGACTTTATGAGTTATTTTCAAGAAGTAACAAATATATATATGTAATATTAAGATGGGTTTTAAAAATAAAAGGTTAAAAAATACTTTTCAATTAAAAAAAAAAGAAAAGAAGGTAAAGTCAAGCTCCTCCAGGGGATACAAAATAAGTTGTCATAAAGGTACAGAGTAAGTTGTCATAAAAAGATGGAGCTTATAAACGCTTATGTAAGTGATTAAGTTGACTAAAATCCAGTTACATTAAAGGTTTTGTAAGGTCAAAATTTAATGTACTGAGGTTAAATTAAAACTTAATTCTCTAAGGCTATCTTAAAAATATATTGTTCTTGCTAACATTTACAAAAAAACTATCTTAAAAATGGTTTTTGTTTTGTCAAGATAACTAAGGAATTTTTGGTGCTACAGGTTATTCCACAAACTTATCAAGACAACAAGAGTTTATTAAAACAGAGAGGCAAGAGGCAGCTGAGCACAGGAGTGCCGCTGCACTGATATGAGGGTCGAGACAGATTTACTTATGTGAGGAAAAAAAAAAGTCAAAGTGCACCCTTCAGATAGGATTAAAAAAAAAAAAATGTAGAAATGTTAGTCCTACTTCTTTCACATGTCAGGTGGAAGGAATTTTTGGCCTGGGATGACCAGGTTGGGCCTGTTATTTTAGGGGGTCTCCACTGACTATAGGTTGTTGGAATCCTGCTATATTTCACAAGCCATGTGTTAACATCAACAATCTGGGATATATCCCTTCTCAACAACTGAGCCATGCTTCTTGGCCACTATGTTTCCTAACTCCACACTTAGTCCCCATAAATATTTACCTGTGTTCTCTGGTGATTTTTCTTAGAGTTTGACTACTAAGTAACTAAGTCATAACTAAATAAAAGTTCATTTAAAACTTGGTTTATGTAAAATTTTCTAGATGACCTCATGGTTAAACAACTGTTGTCTTGGGTGATTCTAATGCAGTTGGTCCCCTATGTCCAACTGTACCCTTTGTCCATGACTGGGCTATTTGGGCTCACACTGTTTCCCCACCCCAACTGATGAGAAAATCTAAGGTTTTACTTCAAGAACAACATATAACCTCTATACAGCTGTGATGCTGTTGCTGGTTCCTGTATATTAAATATATTTATGTTTCTCAAGTATATCAAGCCTTCTAAAATACAAAATTTACATAAACATGGTAACAAAAAGTTAATGGTACTGATACACTGTTTTGTTAGTTGCTAAATTGTCCATCAGAATTTTAACCATGACTCTTAAGTTTTTGTCATTACAGTTCTGATCCTTCTGGACACTTACAATCAAGTCCATAAAAAATTACTCTAATAACTACTTATGTGTCAACCAGGGCTGAGAAGATTGAGGAAGTGGCTCTTATACATGTGTGGCTATCTGGCATTAAGCCCTTCCAGACACAAACTCATATTTTCAGACACCACTTAGAGACAAACTGATTACTTTTATGGGCTCTGAACATGTCCTTTGATACTTAAAGACGGTGGTTTAAACTTTTTTAAACAATGTGCTTTCTTGGACATATATACTGATACTATATTGTTGCCATGGTAATTCTACTCAATTAAAAAAAAAAAAAAGAAAGAAAGAAAGAAACCAAAAGCTACTGTGGTCTGGGTAAAGAATAAAATGCCCAACATTAAAACCCCATTAAAGGGCCCTTTTGTTCTTGTCTTGTCTATCCCCCTGATCCACTACAGCCCAGTAAAGCCAGCCTCTCCTGAGTGACATTGCATCCCACTCAGCCTCACCATCCAAGATCACCCTCCAGAACACCTGCACCCTTCCACAGAAGGACCCTGCTAACCAGGAGACAACAGGGGCTGATGAACAACAGGACAACAGCCCTGCTCTAGTCACTCTGGAAGCTGACTAGTCTATGCATGGACGAAGCTTGAACATGGGATACACCCCTGCTGTCCTCTACACACTGGGACTCTTACCTTTTTGGGATGGCCCTTGTGCTGAACATTATAACAGAGCCGTTGTTGGGACCTCCGCACAGCCAAACTTTGTATCATGCACCCACCAACAGGTCAGGGGTTACATCAGCTCATATACTCCCAAGTTTGTGAGGTTGCTGGTAAGTGATACTGGAAGTCCCAGAGTAAAAACAGCAATACAGGCTACATTTGTCATGGAAAGCAGGGCCATGGGTCTTGTCTTGGAAGCATGTTTGATGTTACACTGCCTGGATCCCTTGGTATTGTGACCCATCAGGACCATTATAGACGCCACTACAGAGAGAAAAACAACTGCCCATATAATGATGCTATAAAAATACAAACCCCTAAATCAAGGTGATGCTCTAACCCTAGGTGGGTCCGAGCATTAAAGGGGGTTAAAATGTAGCAGGAAGAAGGGCCAAAAAAGAAACAAACAAGTCTGTGTTATGATAATGTAGCAAGGGGGAGGGGATGGCATAGCAGGAAGATAAAACTTAAAAATCTAAATGTGAAGAAGGTCACATAACACTGGGAGTGAAGCAGCCAACAGAGTTACACGCAACCATGTATGTGCTAAACTTTGCCTTTTGCTTGCAAGGGTATATAAGGTGAGGCCCCTTTGATCTCGGGGCTCAGCCTTTGGATGTGAATCTGCTGAGCCGCTGCCAGCAAGCTAAAAACTATTGCTTCCTGAAAAGCCTTGGTGTCCCATGTCTCTGTTGGAGATTCCCTTAACACTGGAAGTAGATGGTGGTGATGCCTGCACAATGTGAACACACTAACAATCATCAAGCCGTACACTTTGAACATGCACCTTGTGGTATGTGAATTCTATCGCAACCCCGTTTTTTAAGAGAGAGCAAGCAACTGCGTTCACTGTACCCCAGGGGCTCTAAATCCCTGCAATCACTAGGCAGTTGGCTATTTTAAAAACTTGGGGACAGGGTCTGGCTCTGTAGTCCAGGCTGGCCTGGGACTGAGGATCTTCCAAGTGTTGGGTTGCAGGTGTGGCCACCCAGTCCAAACCCCTGGTTATACCATGATGGTAACCGGGGAAAGGTCAGGCAGTGAACACACTAGGCTTTGCAGGCCACAGAGTCTCTTGTCACAGTTCTAGTATATTTTTACAACCCTGTAAAAACATAAAAACCAGGAGTTTCCAGGCTGGGGACCATGAAGAGGCGCTGGGGAGTGTCAAGCTCAGAGAGGAAGTGAGAGCTCCACACCCCAGGACCTCGCCCTGTGCGTCTTAACCTTTGTAAAGACCTCTCCAACACACTGGTGCATGGGGAAAGGAAAAAGAAAAGCAACCACGCGGGGGCCATGGTGAGCCAGGCTGGCCTGGATCTGGCCATTGGCCACAGCTTTCGGACTGGTGCTGGAAGATGGTACGAGAGCTCGTTTAGGTGGAGGGACAAATTCCAAGACAGATATTCCAGATGGCAATGTCCACAAAGCTCCCAGGGAAGTCAAAAGAAAAGTGGTTGTGAAGTCTGAGACATGGGGAAAGAGTTAAGAGAGGACAGAGGAGAGGCCTTGGGGATGAGAGGGAGGAACTTCTGAGGGCAGCAAGGAAGAGTGGCCAGACCAGGCCTCAGGGACTTGAGAAGAAAACAGGAGACAGAAGAGCCTCTGCAGGCAAGAACAGCTTGAAGAGGGGCCTCTGGTCAGGAGTGCAAGCCAGCTGAGACTTCAGAGCCCAAAACTTTAAAAGAAAGAAATCTGTGTTCTAAGGCATTAACTTGTGTCACTGTCACACAGGGCACAAGACACACCAAGGGCACAGGCTGGACAAGAATGGTGGGGAGATCCTGTCAGGCTCCGCCCACTCAGCCACTGTTCCATGTACACTACGTCCCACCTCCCATCTTTCCTAAGGCTGCTCCCGCTTGTGTATGCCTTCCTCCCTCCTGCCCACACCCTACCAGTGCCAATATCTCCTCTAACTCCCGTCACGACTTGCGTGGGGACAAGGCTGGCTGAGCGGAAGACTGAGCACTGAAGGAAAGCAGGAGGTGCCTGTGCATTCCATTCCTCCAGCTGTCCTCCAAGCGAACTAAAGGCAAAGAGTAGGACAGCGCTCACAGCAACAGGTAAGATGACGCTAGTATCTCAGCTGTGTTTCCTCAAATTTATATGTTGAAATCCTACCCCTAGAACCTGAGGGTAAGGTTTTGGGGATTTTTTTTTTTTCCTTAAGATGGGGTCTCACCTGTTGCCCTGGCTGGCCATGAACTCCTGGACTCAAGCAATCTTCCACCTCAGCCTCCCAAACAGCTGGGACCACAGGTGAGTGCCACAGTGTCCAACTACTGCCCAGGACCTTGGAATGTGACAATGTTTTGGAAATAAGGCTTTAAAGAGCAGATGGAGTTAAAATGACGCAGTTACAAGAGGCCCTCATCCACTCTTGACTGTCTGATGAGGCAGTCGGGACATAGCTACCCATAGAAGGACAGCCAGGTAAAGCACAGGGAAATGAACACTTGTAAGCCAGGGAGTCAACCCTGCCTACACCTTGACCTTGGACTTCCAGCTTCTAGGTCTGCAAGAACACCAATTACTGCTGCCCAGTCTGTATGTCAGGGAAGCCTTGGTGACTGATAAAGACAGGCATGCCTGCTGCATGATGTGGAAGCAAAAGTGGAAATCTAGGATGTGAAGCCTCACAGACTAACTAACTTCCTTCCAAGACTATGGATGCAAATCCAAGCAAGCTGGAGGAAAAACCCATGTGTGCATGTGCACAAAGCAACTTGCTCCCACCATCACCTAGCCTCCCCAGCAAGTCAGATCCACAGCCAGGCATGACCCAGTCACCATGGTGACTCCTGGCAACTAATTCCCTAAAGCCAATCAGAATTAGGGCCAAGAGAGAAAACGCTGCCAGAGATGGGATCCCAGCTCCTTCTGCTGCTGAAGCCATGAGCTTGTCATGTTTAGCATCCTGAGGTCTGAATGAGGGTAGCACTGTGCCCATCTGTCTGAATGCCACCTGTAAGTTACTTCCACTTAACAACACAATATCCCTCCAAGGCAGGTGCCTCTATGATATCCACTGAGAGAGGAAAAGGAGGGCAGCCAGTCCAAGACTACCAGTAGCAAAGTGGGGTCTCACTCAGTGGAACCAGGTACCACTGGCACCCAAGCCAGGGGCTCTGACCAGAAGGCAGCACCTGCTTCCCCTGCTCAGCGCCTGGCTCACCACATCTCCTGCCCACAGATCCACCTGGTCTGGGGCGGCCTTCCCTCTTTCCTCGCAGCTCCTGATACCCCATGACCCAAGGCCAGCCCTGGCAATGGAAAGGAGGTAAGAGAAGAGGTGACCAGGAAGGGCCTAGACTGATAGAAAACCAAACCTTCCAGTCCAAAGTGACCAACCTTTGAGGCTCTGGACTTGCTGGAAAGAGTGCCTGCCTCTCTGCTGGGCTTGGATTAAAGATGGTGGCTAGGGCGCCATGATATGCAAGGCCACCTGACACTAGCCAAAGCTTAAGCAGAGGAGCTAAGGGAGGCCAGGACAGGTACACTTGAGCTCTAAACCAGTCTCCCTGTCACCCATGGCATCCTCGGCTCCCAGCCCTCTTTACACTGCTGCTGTCTGGGCCCCAGAACGCAGGGTACCCACAGGCACTCAGCCATGGACTACATTTCCTAACCAATCCCATTCTTGCTTTGCTTACTGCCACTGGGATTCTGACTTCTGTCACCAAGTCCTAAACAAGTGCAATATTGAGCCACTTCAGCCACTTCCTGCACTAACTCCTGGCTTCCCACCAAGCCCAACGTCCCTGCCACCCTGGTTAACTTCACTTCTCTCTCATAGTCTGAAGGGTGCCTCACTTCCCCAGAGAGAATAGATCCTTCCTGATCCAGCCCTATCTTTCTACCTTCTCTTGGAAGGTAACTCCAAGACCCCGGCACAGTGGGTACCACACAAGGCCTTCAATCAGCACTAACCTAACGGACATTTAGCAAGGACTTGCTACAAACCAGACTGCAGACAGGTGACTTGTACCCTGGAATAACACACAGCCAATGGGGAAAAACAGAGTGTACTCCCCTGGGCCCTAGGACAGTATTATGGAAATTCAGAAAGAGGGAAACAAGCCCATTACATTTTCATCAAGGAAAGTGTGCAAAAGCACCAAAGTGACGGAAGGAAGGTCTTAACTGGAGAAAGTTCTGCCCCAGGGGCCACGGGGCCACACCTGGGGATGTGTGTGGTTGTCACACCTGGGGAGGTCCTGGCATGGAGTCGACAGAGATCAAGGACACTGCCCAGCACTCTGCAGGGCCCAGGACACCGTCCCCAGAGGATGACCAGCCCAGTCTTGAGGGCGAGCCCCTGACTTGGCATTGTATTTTTCCACAATTTTCAGTTTACCTGCAACACTGAGGCAGTGCAGAGGGAAAGGGAAGGAAATGGAGAGAGTCTGGGCTGCAAATGCTAGGATGAGTCAGAAATGAGGGGGCAGGACACACAAAGTAGAGCAAGCCACTGGCACAAAGGCAGGGAAGAACATCAGAACAAGGAGACTTCCAGAAAGCGAGGGGCTCAGCACTCTTTTTGCGTGGGGAGGGTCAGGGGGGCAGTACTGTGGCTGAACCCAGGGCCTTTCACATGTGCTCCACCACTTAGCTACAACTCCAACCCCTAACTCTTTAACTTGGCTTCACAAAAGCAGCCAGAGTATGTCAGGGAATGCACATGGCTACGTTCCAATGACCTTAATTATCAACTTTAACTATACATACTGAAAGAGAAATTTCCTATCATTGTTACATGTCACGAAATGGTACTTCCACACACCCCCTCCCCCCACCCCCACAGTCCCTTAAAAATACACAATCCAGGGCCGAGGGTGTAGCTCGGGGTGAGTGCTTGCCTAGCATGTGCAAAGCCTTGGGTTTCTTCCCCAGTACTGAAAAAAACTTTGCAGTTCTCAGGGGTTTGACACTGAAGAATGACTAATATGGGTTAAACTTTACTGACTTCTGCCAAAGCAGCTCCCAGCAGGAAGCCCTAATCCATTTCTAACAATAAAGCAGGAGACTTCTCAGGGGGCTGGAGTGCACTCCCACCACTCTGAGGAAATTCCTTCCTTCCAAAGGAAGCATTTCTGGATGTTCAATGAGCCCAGACAGCACTCTCCAGCCTGACACAGGGCTCAGTTATTTACATTCCCTCATGGTGACATCATGGGGCGGGCCAGGCTGCTCCAGTAAGGCTGGCCAGCAGCAAACTCACCAAATATGGTTCGAGGCTCCACCAAAAAAAAAAAAAAAAAAAAAAAAAAGATGGGCCTAGTGAACACACCCAGTGAGGTCCCACAGGCAAGAAATCAGCTGCTCTCCGGAAGGGGTGCTAAGCAATTAGAAAGTGCAAAAGCTGGGGAAACTTAAGTGCCCCCCACAAAGGTGGATTCCAGAAAGAGAAAGACTCTAAGAACACAAACAGTGGAGTTTGCTGCTCTCACGATGTGTCAGCCTCCACATTAAGTGCTGTGTAGACTGACTCAATGACATTTCTCCCCACAGCAAATTCATAGGGGACGTAAGAGAAAAAAATTCAAGGCTATCTGGTTCCAAAGCCCAAACTTGTCCCCCCAGTACATGACAGTGATTCATTCCTTTATAGGGAAAAAAAGACAGGGAGGAAGTTACCATTCAGAAAGCCTTATCAAGACAGGCTGCTCACCTGCCCAGCTCCTCCCCCATTTCATAGTGATCCTCCACGTCTTCCTGCCTGAACGTGGACATGGTGGCTGGCCTGCCTTCCCAAGGCTTTGGCTCCAATGAAAGTTCAGTCGCTGCAGCTTGGGGACAGGGATCTTGGGGAGTCCCCTAACCACAACCCTGGAGGAGACAGGGAAAAAGGGAAAGCAGGATGTGAGACACCAGGCATCTCTCACAGGTACATGGAGAGAACTGCACCCCAAACAAGACCTATGAGGCTCAGCCCTGAAGTTCAAACTCCTCTAGGCTGGGTCTGTACCTTGAGGCCCCTTGCTCACACACTGTACAACTGCACAACGAGTGAGTATCAGCCCTGTTGGGCCACTTCCCCCAACACACACTCTTTGGGGAACAGGACTGGTGCGCCACAGGTACCCTAGTCTTTCTTTGCTAGTTCAACGCCCCTTCCCCACACCTCAAGCACTAGGGATCTTTCCTCCTGGCCAACTTCCTAACCTAGTCCCGACCCTCACTTAGTTACTGCCGTATAACCCTTGTCCTTACTCGTCCTTACCCACGCCCTCCCTGCCCCCCGATCATGAACAAACCCAGCGCTGGACAATAGCTTCCGAGTTTCTGTAAGTTCATTTTTGCCTGACGCTGACCCCCACCATCCTAGCAAGATATCTTCCTCTACGTATCAAAACCCCCCTCAACCCACCAGCACAAGGGTCCCGCAAAGTGTCCTCCACTGTCCTTTACCGCCACACAGGCTCCAACACGGACTCCCTTTGTAGCACCCCTCCCCCATCCCCCGCCGAGAACTGCCCATAGCCCTCACATTCCGGCTCAAGCATTCCCAAGGGCGCCACGCCCCTCGCAGGCCGGGTCACGGGGGAATGGGGTGCGCTCAAACGCCCCCCAACCAGTTTCTCTCCCTCCCGCCCTCCTCAAAGGTCCCTCTCCCCAAGAGCGCCACCCCAGCCCCACCCAACCCGCCGGCCTCGGCCCGAGACAGTCCGCACCCTCCGTGATCCCGAAAAGCAGGCCGGCCCTGCTGCCTCGCTGGCCTCAGCCACCTCCTCCTCCTGCCCCTCCGCTTCGGTCGTGCCTTTGCGCCTGCGCCAACGTCATCACGTCAGACAGTACCCGCCCCCGGCAGGCGGGCCCCATCACCTATTGGTCAGCGCCCACGCCGCTTGTGCAGCACCTCGACATCCCGCCCTTCTCCTTTCCGGGCGCTCCGCCCGGATAAAGCTTCGCCATTGGCTGACTCATTGTCTAATTCGACTGGCTGCCCGAACGCTGACCAAGCCAACCTGAGAAGGCCGACTTCCGGCACTAGTCCTCTCTGCAGTTATCCTCTGACCCGGGTGCTGAAGTCGTGAGCCGTGTGGAAGTCCTGCATCCTGAGCACAGGGTGCGCCGATCAAAGGCTCAGCTCAGGCTGGACGCGTGCAGCAGCAATAGGGAGGCCCTCTGGGCTGCTTTGTTTCCTACTGTAAAGTAACTACCCACTTCTCTGCGGTTGGTGATTTGAGACAGTCTCGGTATGTAGCCCGGATTGGCCTTAACTCTTGCCATTAACCGTGTTTTCTTGTCATCTCCAACCTCGCTTGCCACCCTCACGTCACTGCCCAAGTTGTTCTTGCGCCTAGACATCGTGTATACTGCTAACCGCACCTGCCAGCAACCAGGGCTTCGAATTCCAGGTGGCCTTCTTTTGGCCACATTGGTGCTGATAAAAAGGCAGGGATCTTTTTTTTTTCTTCCCCACAGCTACAGGATTAGGCATGTTAAGAGTGGAAAATGCAACTACACATTTACTTCTCAAATTGCTCCATTTTTTTTTTTTTTGACAGCACTGGGGCTTGAACTCAGGGCCTCATGCTTGCCAGACAGCCACTCCACTGAATCACTCCACCAGCATATTGTTCAAGTTTACCTGGAAATGGTGAAAATGTTCACTGAAAATTGGGTATGAAATTGTTCCTTAGGAACAATTATGGCTGAATGCTTGAGAGGAAATGTGCGATTAGAAAGTAAGCCAACTATTTGAGTGAAGTCCCACAGAGCACGCAATTTTCAAATGCCTCCAGAACAATACACACATCTCCATAGAGATATATGTGATGTTTGGGGTGGGGGGGCAGATGGCTCAGTGGTACTCTGGACCTAGCGTGCTCACAGCCCTGGGTTTGGGGGCGATGACATACACAGGATTACTAGCCTGAAGATTAGATGGAGCCGCCTACCATACCAAGACGCCCTCTCCTGACTATCTTGCTAGTCAGGACTGAGGGAACTACAGGAAATGGTTGAGATGAGACAACCTGAGCTGAGCTATCAAATTTGCAGTGAGAAATCCCCTCGCTCCTCTGGACTATCAATGTCCAAAGAAGTATTCATAAATAAATTCAGTCCCTTGAGTGGGCAGTCACAAGGAACCACTACGGATGGCAGGACTTCTCTATGAAGCAGCTCTGCAAGCCCAGACTGGCACCTCAGCTCTACCTCAAGGTTTCACTGAGTTGCCCTGGATGGGACCATTGGCCACAGTGCAGCTTCACCTGCACAGACGGGAAGGATGCAGAACCGAGTCACGCTTCATGCCCATGGGTCACCACCATCACATTTATTATTCCAATGGCACTAGTACAGGTGGAAGTGCCCATAGTGACAAACACATAGGAACTCCCCTGCTTTCTAGGGACTACCTACCCACCTGTTTGTTCCCCCTTCCAGGGAAAAGCCACTTTGGGTCACATACCCACATAAACTTCTTAATGCATTTATTTTAAATTTTTGGACATCTGAATTTAGTTTCCCTCTGAAGAAATGATAAAGCACTGGGTGTCCCACCCGCCTCCCCACCCCACTGGTCACAAATGTCCCTGTGGAAAGGGTTTTTCTGCTGCCTCTGGAACCCCAAAATAAATAGAGGGAAACGGCATCAAGTGTTAACGCTGAGTGATGGCACAGAGTGGGCCCCAGAAACCTCTTGGGTGGAGCATCACTGTGGGGACAGTCTCGAGATGTCTTCTGAGAATGCGTACATGGTGCAGTGGTCAAACCAGGAGTGGGTGCTGTGCCATCCCACCAGGGAAGTGGGCACTGCCAGCCGGAGCCGCCTACAACTTGTCCAAGAAGTTGTCCAGGGCTGGGATGCCCTCCTTCAGGCCTTTGCGCTTGCGGGTCTCTGCCACCACCTGGCTGGGGCGGCTGCTGTTGTCAAAAGGGTCTCCGGGAAGGATCTGCCAGTGGTCGAACACGCACTGTGGGAAGGCCTGGCCTCCAGTGTTGGACCTCAGGTCAGCGGTGAAGCCTGCAATGACAGGTGGTCACCAGGCAACCCAGGGATTACGCAGGTCCTGCTGGGAACCTGAGCTAGCCTGTTGACCTGAGTCACCCTGTAGTGTATGCAGACTACCTGCTAACCCAGTCAAGTCGAATGCTGAGCCTGGTGCCTCTCACAGCCCTGAAGGATTGTTCAGTGCTGGCTAACCTAACTTAACAAGACATGGTGGCTCTAGCCTCTTACCCCAACACTCGAGAAGCTGAGACATGAAGCATTCCAGGCCAGCCTGTGACATTAGCTGTCTCAATAAACCAATGGCTGGGGTGCTGCTCAGTAGCTCTGTTCTTCACACCACATAGAGAAAATAATGGCCACAAGGTGCCAAACAAACAGCCCTTCCTAGAACAGAGTTCAGCCTGAGGCCCAACACCACTGCCTTTGACCTCACTCCCTACACCTCCAAGTTACACACCAGAAGGCTTCTTGAAAAACTATCCACACAAAATCAGCATCCCGCAACACCGCCCTCCCCCCACCCCAAGTTGAGAGGAGAGATCACTGACAGCTCTCCTTAAATCTTCCTCCCAGGTACTATGAGACAGCCCCCACTCCAGGCGCTTACCGAAGGACTCATTGACAGGCAGGTAGGCCTTGACCACAAACATGGGGGTGCCAGCCACCTGAGACTCCTCAAACACATGGCCCCGCTTCCTGTTCAGAACCCCGTAGATGCCGCCAACCACTTGCTCTGGACACTGGCGAATAGAAAGAGAGACCATCAGCGGCTGTGGACAGGCAAGCTGGGGGCTGGGGAAGGGGCACCTGGCTCACCTGTATCTCCACAAGGTAGATGGGCTCCATGAGGCGAGGCTGCGCAGTCAGCACACTGGCATAGAGGCAGCGCCGGGCCGTGGGGATTATCTGGCCGCCCCCGCGGTGGATGGCGTCAGCATGCAGTGTCACATCGTGGACATCGAAGCGGACCCCCCGCATGTTCTCCTCACACAGAGCACCCTGCGTGGGACACAGACCACCTTAAGAGACCAAAAACCTCCCAGCTCCAACCAGGCAGTCCCATGTCTTCCTCTCAGACATGCTGCTGCTGGTCCTGCATGACAGGCCCCCAGCTCTCCAAGGGAACATGGTATACCCACAGCACCCACCCCCAGGACACTGGTCCCCAGAGCCCCTCCACGCCCACCTCACCTCCTTGGTGGCCCACTGGAAGCCAGCCACCACACTGTCCTTGATCTCATTGAGGTACTGCACACCCTTGGTGATGTCGGTGAGGATGTTGGGGCCAGTGCCGTCGGGCCCGAAGCACCAGATCTTGCGGGCCTCAGCCACATCCCACTCATACTTCTCGGCCAGGTAGCGGGCCCGCTGCTTGAGCTCCTGGCGGGCGGACACCTCACCCTTGTCAATATCCTCAGCGAGGCCATCGGGGAAGGGGCGTGCCTTCATGTACAGCCGGTTGTGCTTGTTGGGAGACTTGGACAAGCAGAGCACATTGGACTCCTCGCTGACTGTCTCCCGGTATGAGACCACCGGGTCAGATTTCTGCAGAAGCAAGTTCTCAGGGTCACAGACCTGCCTGGAAGGAGGCTGAGGAGAGCCCAGGGGGGTGTGGGCTCACGGGTGAGAACAATGCTGGGTCAGCAGAGCAGAGGGCAGGCACCATCAGTGCCACTTGACTGGAAACCTGAGAGGAGACAGCCATCAGACAGCTGTGGTTGCGAGCTAGGGAACTGGTATTTCTAAGTTCACAAGGCTGGGGCAGGGGCAGAGCAGCACAACCTGCATGTGGCCCACCTTGATGGGGATGCAGGCATGGTCCTCCTCTAGGTCCTTGAGGCAGATCTCCAGGTGCAGCTCACCAGCACCAGCAATGATGTGCTCTCCTGACTCCTCAATGATGCACTGGTGGGCAAAAGAACATTAGCCTGGACCCAGGAACACCAGGCCTCTTGCAGTATAGGGAAGGTGCCAGGGCCCATAGGCTTCCTGGTGGCACATGGCCACAGTGGTCCAGGAAGTTATGAACCACCATCCCCAGTCTCCATGAACTTCATGGTCACCTAGCAAAAAGTGGTAGTCACCCACAAGACAGCAGCATTCAGAGTACAAGAACTCCACCTTGGCAGTGTGGGTCTCGCATGGGGACTCTCTGCTCTCAGAAATCCCCTCTTAACTATACTGCAGCGTGTCATTCTGCCACCCTGGTGCTCACCTGCACCATGGGGTCTGACTTGGCCAGCCGCTTCAGGCCCTCCACCAGCTTAGGCAGGTCTGCTGGGTTCTTGGCCTCTACGGCCACCCTGACAACAGGGCTGACGCTGAACTTCATCACACGCATGTTGTGAGCATGCTCAAATGTGGTGATGGTGCCAGTCTTCACCAGAAACTGGTCCACGCCCACCAGGCCCACGATGTTCCCACATGGCACATCCTCAATGGGCTCCACATAGCGACCCATCATCAGAATAGTCCTGCAAGGAAGCAGGCAGCGGTGTCAAGGACCAGAAGCACTGCCTATACCAGCACCCATGTCCCTGGCCCAACCTCAATTCTGTACATGACTCAGAACAGCAAAGGTCCTGAAAACAGGAATCACCTGTCACCCATGTACCCCTCTGCAGGTCTGCCACACCGCATGTACACAACAGAGCCAGGAGCAAAAGCAACAGGGGACATGACCTGCTTCTGGCATAGCTGGGGCCTGACTCCATAGCTACCAGTCTTGGAGGTGGGAACATCTATATCCCACTCGGTTCAGCAGAGACGGGAGGTGCCCCACCAGCAGCTCTGGGTCCCTTGACTTCCAAGGTTTTTCATTCACCCAGGGTTGAGGACAAGAGGCAGGGGCTCTGGTAACTCTTCAGACTCTTCTGCTGCTCTAAGGTGTGGGATTGGGCTGGGCCTCCCAAGTTGCTCACCTCTGGATGGGCTTCAGGTACAGATCCTCCTTCTTCCCAGGGGTGTAGTTGGGCCCCATGATCCTGACCTTCAGACCAGTGGACACCAGCCCCGAGAAGACACGTCCAAAGGCATAGAACCGACCTTTGTCGGAGGTTGGCACCATTTTGGAAATGTACATCATGAGGGGACCCTTGGGGTCACAGCTTTTAATGCCTGAGGAAAGAGAAAGCCCCAAAGAGGAATGACTCCCTCATAGCTGAGCCTTCCACAGAGCGCGAGTTCAGAGATGGGTCAGTGAGCACACATACCCATGGCGGCCTCATCATCTGGGGGCCCCTCATATAGCAGCTCGCAGCGGTACTTCTGGGCTGTCACTGGGGAGGGCAGGTGGATGGTGATCATCTGTAGAAGGGCATCCCCGGCAGGCAGCCAGCGGCGCATCACAGCCTGTGATGCAAGTTAAGGGCTTGTGAGTAGTCTGGGAAGCCCAGGACTCTTGCCCATCTCTCCTTTCTTAAGGACCCAAGCAAGCAAACAAGCCAACAGTCCGGAGTCAAGTTCTCCTCAAATACATGACCCCTTCTAAAAAGAAGTGGTGATGGTGCCCACACCTCTTGGTCACAGCTGGTGGACCTGGGACTGTTGCCAGCATGCTCCAGATGCCTGGTGTCCAAAGACAAAGGAATCCAGGCAGAAAGGCTGGCAGCGGTCCTCCATGGGGACCTCAGCCCACAAGGGCCAGGGCTCTGAGCACCCTAAGACACAGCAGCTGATCTATGAGACATCAGACCAGGATCCTCCCCACTTACCTTCAGCAGTGGCTTGCCCTCTTTGTCCTTGTCTTCACTGTCCAACTTAATATCCAACTTGTCAATCAACTTCGCAGTCTCCTCTTTCTTGAAGTTCATGATTGCATCAAACACCTAAGCCCATGGGGAGACAAGCAGGCGCATGTGGGAAGGGTAGAGAAAACAAGGGCTATCTTCTGAGAAACGGAGACCATATCCAAAGGGCCCCCCAGTACACCTGGGGTGGTGCCTGTAGGAAGCCATGCCCAATTTGCAGGCAAATTAACATACTTTTCCAGATAAGCACACGATCTTTGTCAGCAGTGACCTCCTCTGCATGGCCCATAGATGTCATTGCCTTTTCAAAGCCTGAGCCAGGGAATGTTGCTAAGGGCCCTCAAGCCAGGGGATGCAGGCCTGACTGTCCTCAGTCCCCACTTCTCACCTTGAAGATGGGATCCAGGATGAGTTGGCAGAAGGTGCGGGGCAGTTTCTTCCCATCTGGGCTGGTGGCTGACTTGCTAAACTTGCCATTGGCTGGGTCAAAGTACCTAGTGGAAAGAAAGGACCCAGTTCTATGAAGCTTGGGGGAGGGGGAGTTGACAAAAATAGGCAAGCACTTGGGTAGGACCCTATGAGGCAATTTGTCCCTACAATGGTTCCAAAGAGTGCCCCACCCCACACCTGTGCCACCCGCAGGGCTCACCGGTCTCCCCACAGCTTCTTCATCATGTCTTCTACTTTCTTGGCCCGCTCAGCAGGCCCCAGTTGGCCCTCACCCTTGGCAGCAAACTTGGCCACATACATCTCTGCAAACTGCTTCAGGGTGAAGGCCCAGCCATGCAAGCCAGACCCAAAGCCAACAGTGCCGAGGACAGGGTCAATCTGGAGGAGCAAGTACGGCAGCTGTAGTGACTGGAGACCTCCAAGCAAAATCCCCAGTGAAATCCCTGGGCAGCAAGGGCCTCAGACATTGCGTTTCTTCAACAGACATCAGGTCAAAGTGAAGAAATTTCAGTCATCATGTTCAGGGCACCCAAAACTGTCAACACCCAGCTCCAGTTGGTAGGACACCAGCTGCTGAGCTTGAAGCCAGCAGATAACACCCTGAGAGGCCAGGGACTTAGTGGACTCAGCTCTGAGGCACTCCAGTCCCCTTCTTTGCCACCCACCACTCCTGGCAAAAAAAAGTCCTTCCTGTCCCATCCATGCAGCCTGCAAGGTGACCAGCACACACCATGATGTTGCCCATGGGGCCGCTCTCGCCCTCGCCATAGGTGGAGATGATGACATTGACGTTCTCCACGATGCGCTGGAAGGTCTGGTAGAGCTCCTCGGGCTCCAGCTGCAGCTCCAGCAGCGCACGGTCCATCTTGTTCATCATCAGCACTGGTTTGATGCGCTCAGCGATGGCCTGCCGCAGCACCGTCTCCGTCTGCACACACACCCCTGTGCATCCACAACCACAGTCAGCTATGCACAGGTGGCCCCACTTCCCACAAGCCTCCGAATGGACCCACTACCTACCTGACACACAGTCCACCACCACCAGGGCCCCATCAGTGACACGGAGGGCGGCTGTCACCTCTGAGGAGAAGTCCACATGCCCGGGGGAGTCAATGAGGTTGATTAGGAAGCCAGAGCCATCTTTGCTCTGCTTGATAAAGTTCAAGTCATTCTCTGAGAGCTCGTAGAAAAGGGAGATGGCGCTGGGGAGACAAAGGGCTGATGGTGAGGCCACCTTGGCCTAGGCAGGGCTCCTACCCAAGGAAACTATGCCCAAGATGAGGCAGATACAGGAAAGAACAAGGCAGCCACTCGGGACACCCTACCCAGTCGTCTCCCTTCCTGCCATTACTCATCCCTGGAGAGGCTGCAGACTCCACTCCAGAGCTGGCATACCCTTTGTCTCTGCTGCCCCCTCTGCCAAGGACTCGGGTCCCCAGAAATGTGCCAGGTTCCTCAGAGTTGTCTGAGGCTGGGAGCGCCAAGACCCACCACCAGCACCCCAACACTGCTCTCGCCCCTCATCCACACAGCAAAATGGGCCTAAAAGCAAAACAATCAAAAGCTACCAAATGGAGACAATCACTGCGCCACTTCCGTAGGATGCACTGCATAGGAGATAGTGTATCTGACAGCATCCCTAGCTCCAAGTTACATTCTCTTCCTACGTATGACTACCAGGTTATCTTTTGACAGGACCAGTTGTCCCTTTGGAAGGAAAAGGGATGCTGGGGGCCAGGAACACTAGATTGAGTCTTAAGCCCCAGTACCCACCATCCCTGTGGCTTCTCTCCCACCTGTCTCACCAGCCAACCTCACTCCCGTGTTCAAGACCCAGCCAAGATGCCCAGTGGATGACACACCTCAGGGCAAAGACACCATGCCTAATGGATGCACCTTGTCTCCCCTCCCCCAGGGTCCAGGGAGCAGCCCAGCGCTTACGTGGACTTGATGGTGATACAGCGTTCCTGTTCATCCTTCCGGGTGTCAGTGAAACGGGTCTCCCCAGCCCGGGCAGAAGCAATGATGCCAGCTTTGCATACCAGGGAGTCTGTCAGTGTGGACTTGCCATGGTCCACGTGGGCAATGACAGACATGTTGCGGATGTTGGCCTTCTTGTCCATGATGGCCCGGATCTGGTCTACTGTGAAGTTCACCTGTGCAAAGGGGGGTGGGGCAGGACTCAGACCAACTGGATTCCAGGAACCAGGCTCCAATGGAACATCAGATCGATAGTACGGCCAGACCCGTGGCCAGTCCTACACTGGAGTGTCCTCTAAAACCAACCCAACATGGCCGGTCTCTTTACACACATCTGCTAGAAGCCACTGTCAGTCTTTGGAAGCCAGTTTCTAGCTGTTGCTTACACCTGACAACCTGTTAAGGAGGCGGGGGGGAGGGGAAAAGGGGACTCCCAAAAGTGACAACTTATTTCCTGGGGACCAAATAATAGCAATGGGGGCCGTATGTGGGAGAAACCACTTTGCTTCTTCTCCCAAAAAGCCTCTTTAAAACCCAAGGTCACTCCGCTACCTAGTGGACCAGACCAGGCCACCATTCCTGGGCAGTCCTGTCGCGCATGGTTCACAAAACAGTTCAAGAACAAGACCCTAGGCCAAGGTTGTACAGCAACAGAACTGGAAGAGGAAGCTGTTTAGATCTTGGTTTCCTCCACGCTATCTTCTTGCCATCCCCGGTCTCCGAACCAAAAATCGAACTCAAAACTTGCGGCCCGCGGATTACGTAAGGCGCGTCCCGGTCTCCCCACTCCCATAGCAGCGCGCGCCATCACACCGCTGCCACATCATCATACCCCACCCCCACCACCGCCTACACCCCGGCTCCAGCCCGGTCCCGGCTCCCTCAAGGCGACGGTGACTCCGGGTGTTGGAAAAGAGGCCCGGCACACAGCGCGGCGCGCAGACATGGCGCCGGCCGCTTCTCCAGCCCCGGCCCGGCGACTCCGCCGCCATGTCTCCTCCCCGTCCAGGAGGCTCCAGCGCATCAGGTTGGTTAGAGCCGACCCTACAGAGACCCTGCCGCACTCCCAAGGTCCCAGACGCATGAAACTGCTCACCATGGTGACGGATGGCGGTGGATTCTCCCAGGCAGATCCGAACGAGGCGAGTCGCGCCGAGGATGGCGGCGACAGCGGCGGAAGAGAAAGCTGACGTCAACACCCCGACCTTTTATAGTCCGACGCCGGTTGGACGAATCACATGACCGCTCTTCGGGGGCGTGGCTAAGCGACGCTGCGCGCAGGCGCACTGACGCGCTGCTCCTTAACTCATTAAGGGCCAGAACCATTGCGCTCTCGCCCTGGCTCTGTGTCCAGGTAGCGGTGTTCTGTCTCCAGCGCGCAATATTCAGGGGCGCCGAGTGAAGAGCCTCCTGTGAGCTGAGACTCATCATCATATTGTAAATATACTAACTTGCAAAATGCCAAGCATGCATTAAAAGCACATTACACAGTGCATAGGGTCCGTGGTTGGTACCAAAGTCAATTTCCTGGTTTGGGTATTGTTATGTAACATGACACCACTGGCGGAGGGAGGGGGGATACTCGCGACCGCTTTGTACGATTTTTGCATCTCCTTATCTATAATTTTTTCCCAAATAAAAAGCTTTTTAAAAAAGAACTATCAATTATCCCGCAAATACACATTGTGTAACAAACAATGGGAAAGGTTTTATAGACGCAACCGCGACGACCCAAACAACTTACCGGCTTCACCTACCTAGTTTCTGGATTTTTTCGTGTGTTGATTTCATCGTATCTACATTGGGGTATAATCACTAATTCCCTTGCTGTTTGGAGAGAGAAAAATGAATTACATGTAAAGGGGTTAAACCTAGCGCTCCATACGCTTTACCAATTTCAATTAAGTGTCATTGCCATTAACCAAACATTTATTTCAAGGGCAGATTTACTGTGTCTCAGGCTCGAGCTAAGGACTTTCCACACGCAATCTCACTTTCTATTTCATTTCCTACCCAGGGGGAGGCGCGGAAGACTTTTAGCACTACTGTCCTAATCTGACCCTCAGAAACAGTTGTATTTCACATCTTTGGCTCCACGGAATGAGCTGATACAATACGGTAAATCTTTGTTCTTTATAAAGCGCTCAGCTGGGTGCACATAGTAGGCACCCAGTATTTCTTGATTCAATGAATTTTATGCTCTTTCGTGCAAATAAACTCCTTGCGGCAAATGCTCCCCTAAACTCGCTCGGTAAAAAAGGAGGGGGAGTTCTGTGCTTTTCCTGGGCTGAGAGCGGAGGAGGTGTTGCGTCCTGAGAAACGCCATACAATTTCGAATTTGGGCTCTAAAATAAACCTGCGCACCCCTCCTACACAAATGCTTTTCACTTTGCTTTGTAAAGCGCGGTGACACCCTGACTTTCGTGTAATCAGTCATTCCTCTTGCTGTCACCATTTAGCCCAGGAAGGAAACTGGGGCAGGTAAGAAATAACCGAGGCATATTGAAGGACCGAGACTCGGAGCGGCAGAAGGAGCTGCAGGCAGCAGATGTCAGTTCGTGGGGGTCTTTGGACACCTACACCTGGTTCGTGACAGGATTTATGTTAATTTTACAAGGGAGGCGCATGCGCCATTTGGGGCAATTTTTTTTTTTTTTTTTTGCAAATGGGTATTCGACTCTGCACTCTGGACAATTTTTTTTTTTTAATCTTTAAATGCACTGAGCGCCTACTGTGTGTTGGGTTCCGGTATTAGGCATTTGGCTACAAGGTGGGTCTTTTCAGCCAGGAAATACAAAGGTTCTCATTAAAAGAGGGGTTCGAATTTGCTCTAAATTAATTGATTGCTGAGTGGGGAAATTCTAATGTAAGTTAAAGAATTGGGTGGAGAAAAGAGAGGAAAGAGATTGGGGGAAATCTGAGGCTTAGCGAGGTGTTCAACCTCAGAATTTGGGGAGATGTGGCCAGATGTTGTCAAGGAAGAACCTCGCCCCACCTTCATTCCCACATACAAGATTAGAAAACGCCTGGAACAAAATGTGCCACGACCTAGATCTGGGTCTGCAGTACCAAACTCAGGATGGAGGTAAAGGACCAGGGAAGAAGAAAAAAAAAATCGCCTCTGCAGGGAGGCGCCACTAAGCATGCGCTTGCTGCGGCGCGGGGTGGGCGAAGAGGCTCCTGTAGCGGCCCCTGCTGGCCAGCGGTCGACACTGCACGCGTCCTGGTCTGTTTTTGTTTTGGGTTTTTTTGTGGGATTGGAGTTTGAACTCAGGGCTTCTACTTGCAAAGCAGGCGCTCTACCGCTTGAGCCCTTTTTTGCGATGGGTCTTTTCGAGATTGGGTCTCATGGACTCTTTGCACTGGCTGGCTTTGAGCCTCGATCTTCCTTGATCTCTGCCTCCTGAGCTTACACGTGTGAGCTACCAGTGTTTGGCAGGTCTGTCTAAATATTTAGCGCTGTCTGTCTGTCTGTCTGTCTGTCTCTCTCTCTCTCTCTCTGTAGTACAGGGGTTTGAACTCAGGGCCTCAAGCTCGCTAGGCAGGCACTCTGCCACTTGAGGGACTCTGCCAGTCCAAATATTCATTTTTCTTTTAATATTTTTTGGCAGTACTTGGGTTTGAACTCAGAGCCTCCACGCTTGATAGGCTCTACCACTTAAGTCATTCCACCCGTCCATGTGTTGGGTATTTTCAAGATAGGATCAAATGTCAGGAGGTAAGACCCTATCTCAAAAAAAAAAATCACAAAAAAAGGGCTGGTGGAGTGGCTCAATGTGAAGGCCCTGAGTTCAAGCCCCAGCACTGCAAAAAAAAAAAATGGAATCCAGCAAACCATTTGCCTGGGCTGGCCTCAAACCAGCATCCTCCTGATTGCTGCCTCCTCCTGAGTAGCTAAGATTGCAGGAGTGAGCCACCAGTGCCCACCTGCTTTTAAATATTTATTGAAAGCTTTCTGGGTGCCTGACTCATACCCTTTATTTTTTTAATTTATTTATTTCTGATACTCTGGATTGAAAATTGAACCTGAGGCCTAATAGCCTGAACTACATCCCCAAACTTATTTTTCTTTTTGAGACCAGGGGCTCAATAAATTCCCCAACTTGACCTCCAACTTGAGATCCCAAGCAGCTGAGCTGGGATTACTCGTGAACCTCCATGCCCAGCTCACATATTCTTTAAATTGATTAATTCAGTGAGGTGTCAGTGCCTCATACCTGTAATTGCAGCTACTTGAGAGGCAGAACTCAAAAGAATTGTGGTTCAAGGCCGGCCCAGGAGGAAAAGAGTGAGACCTTTTCTCGAAAACTCCCAATACAAAAAAGGACTGGGAAGTGATTTAACTGGTAAAGCACCTGCCTAGCAAGTGTGAGGTCCTGAGTTCAAACGCCAGTACTGAAAAAAAAACAAAACAAAACAGATAGACTCACTTAGTCCTGTCCACACCCCAGGCTTTGGGTGGGCTCTTTTAAGCAAGACACAATTCAGGCTCACAGAAGTGAAGTCATTTGCTCAACTGGTAAGGGAAGAACACTGGTTACTATAGAGCCTGAGGCTAAAAGATGGCTGCAACCCAGGAATTGGAGACAAGCGACACTATCTAAAATCAAAAATGTGTGGTTTAATAGAAAGCAAGTTTGGCCACTATCACTCACTGAATTTGTTTACCCAAACTAGAGTTTAAATTCCAAGTTCAAATTCTGGTTTTTGCTATCCATGGCTGTGTAACTCTGTGCAAGTTCCTTAACCCCTCTAAGCCTGATACTGCATGCAAAACATTGAATAATAACAGAATCTATTTTATGGCACTCTTGTAGTCCTTAAATAAAGATTGGGCTGGAGGTTTGGCTCAGTGGCTCGGAATTTACCTAGCATGCAAAAGGGCCTGGGCTCCATCCCCAGCCCTGCAAAGAGTAAAAGGAAGCCAGCACCAGTGGCTCAAGCTTGTAATCCTAGCTACTTGGGAGACAGAGATCTGGAGGGTCATGGTTCCAGGCCAGAACAGGTAAAAACTTGGACAGATCTCCATTTCAACCAATAGCTGGCCGCAGTGGCAGGTGACTGTCATCCCAGCTATGCAGGAAGCATAAATAGGAGATGGTGGTCCAGACTCGCCTGGGCAAAGGGCAAGAAGACCTCTATAACCAAAGCAAAAAGGGCTGGCTGCATGGCTCAGGTGGTAGAACACCTGCCTGGCAAGAGCAAGGTTCTGAGTTCAGTTCCCAGTACTGTCAATAAAAGAAAAAAAAAAAGAAGATAAACAGATCTAGCTGCTCTCTGAAACAACCTACTATCTTTGGAAAGCATAGCCTACTTTTCTTACTATTGCTATGTTTTTCATTTTTATCAGGATATATTTGCTGTACAGGGGGGATTCACTGTGACAATTCCAAACAGCTTTACATTGTACATTGGTTAGATCACTCCCCACCATCTTCCCCACCCCAGGAAACCCCTCCCTGTCCCATTACTATTGTTTTCACTAAAAAAAAAAAAAAAAGTTAAATAAAGCATCTGATACCCTACCTGGTATACACTAATCCATATTGATACTTTGAACTCAAGGGCCTCACACTTGCTAGGCAGGCGCTCTACCACTTGACCCGCTTGACCTGTCTGCCAACCCTTTTTTGTGACGGAGATCCAGTCTGGAGAACTATTTGCCTGGGGCTGGCTTTGAACCAAGATCCTCCTGATCTCTTCCTCCAGAGTGGCTAGGATTACAGATGGTGAGCCACCGCCCCCTGCTGGTTGACTTTGGGACTCGTGGGCGCCCTCTGGTGGCTACTGCAGGAAGACAGCCTGTAGGAGAAGGCAAGAATTTGGAACCAAATGGCAGATTCTTCCATGGTGGAGTGGTTTGAGTGGTAGAGCACCCGCCTAGCAAGTGCATAGGCCCTGAGTTCAATCCCCAATACCACCAAAAAACAAAAAAGGTAGATGTGTCAGGCGCTGGTGGTGCACATCTGTAGTCCTAGCTACTCAGGAGGCAGAGATAAGGATCATGGTTCAAAGCCAGCCCACGCAAATAGTTGCAAGACCTTATCTCTAAAAACCCATCACAAAAAAGGGCTGGTGGAGTGGCTCAAAGTGCTAGGACCTGAGTTTGACCCCCAGCACTGCAAAAAAAAAATTCCAGGTAAAACTGGGCATGGTGATCATACCTGTAATCCCAGCACTAAGGAGGCTGAGGCAAAAGGATCAAAAGTTCAGTGCCAGCCGGAGCTACATAGCAAAATAAATTAATAAATTAATAAAATAATAAAGATTAAAAATACAGTAAAAAATAAAAGGCTCATCATGTCTGTTTTGCTCTTCCTGTACTATTGTTCCAATCCACATGGCCCAGGATGGGACACCTTCATGTTCACATCCCTGCCAGAGGGAAGAAGGAAAGAGGAAGAGGGTTGAATACATGAACCACTTCCATCATTGGCCAGAATTTATCATGTGACCAGACTTAGCTATAATGTATGCTGGGAAATGTAGTCTTTATTCAAAGGAAGCTGGGAAATGTAGTCTTTATTCTGGGACTGGGGAGCCGTGTGTCCAGCTTAAAAGCTTGTTTTTATTTATTTATTTATCTATCCAGCATCTACTTATTTATTTGGTGGTTCTGGGATTTGAACTCAGAGCTTCACACTTGCTAAGCAGGTGCTCTACCACTTGAGCCACCCTGCCAACCAATCGTGTCCAGCCTAAAATGGGCAGTTTTATCACTAAAAATAGAAAGAATAAATCGGGTACTGGTGGCTCACGTCTGTAATCCCAACTATTCATGAGGTAGAGATCAGTAGGCTCACAGCCAGGCAAATAATTCTCAAGACCCCATCTCCAAAATAACCACAGGAAAATGGACTGGAAGTGTAGCTCAAGTGGTAGAGCACCTGCTTTCTAAGCCTGAAGCCTTGGGTTCAAACCCCAGTCTCCCCCCGCAAAAAAAAAAAAAAATAGCCACCTAGCCAGGGTTCCCTCCTCTTGGGACACCAGCACAAATTACTCTGAAACTCACATTTCCACTACCAACACATATTGTGGGGCACACCTGTGAATATATACATATAACGCGTGTGTGTGTGTGTGTGTGTGTGTGTGTGCATGTGTGTATGCTGGGCATGAAATCCAGGGCTTGCACTCGCTAGGCAAACACCCCCAGTCCCTGAGAATACATTTTCAGGAATAAATTCCTAAAAGTGAAATGACTCAGTCAAATTGTGTGTGTACTTTTAGTTGTTTAACAGTAACATAAATGCCAGCTTTTTTGATGTACCATAGAGAATAGATTCTTAGGGTTACCCCCTATAATCTCTGCCCCCTGGTGTTCAGGCCTTTGCTTACCCCTTCCTTTGCGAGTGGGTGGAGTCTGTAATTTGCCTCTCACCTTTAGAATATGTAACTGTGGCAGATTTCACTTACATAATTTTTTGGGGGGGGAGTACTGGGGTTTGAACTCAGGGCCTCACACTTGCTAGGCAGGCACACTACTACTTGAGCCATGTCCCCTGCCCTTTGTGGGGTTGAGTATTATTGAGATAGGAGCTAGCTATTTACATGGGTTAGCTTCAAACTGTGATCCTCCTGATCTCTGCCTACTGAGTAGCTGTGATTACAGGTATGAGCCACTGGTGCCCGGCTCTGTAGCTGGTTTTTATGGAACAGCAGCCGTGTTGAAGAGACTAGTGGGAAAAGTTGCAGAACATGACCTCCAGCTGACAGCAGGCAAGTAACTGAAGCTCTCAATTGTTCAACTGCAAAGAACTAAATCCTGTAACAACTATTGAACTTAGATCCCTTTCCTTCCCCTGTCAGGCCTTCAGATGAGACCACAACACCAGCTCATGTATAGAGGGCAGCACTGGAGAACGTAAAAAAGAGAACCAAGCAAGCTGTATCTGGATTCTGAACAGTGACATAGTAAATTTATGATATTTTGTTATACATCAATAGCTTACTGATACACATCCAAAAGAAAAGGGACTATTTTCATAAGTCCTTCCATGTCAACCATCTTCCAGATCCAACACTTATCAAGAGTATGTATGTTTGGAACAATTTCCATCATCTAAACCCTAGGCTATATTGAAATTCATTAGAATTTCTCAAATACATATATATATACTTTTTTTTTTTTTTGGTGTGACTTGAGTTTGAAATCAGGGTTTTGTGCTTGCAAAGCAGATGTTCTACCACTAGAGCCACACCTCCAGTTCATTTTGCTCTCTGATTATTTTGGAGATGGAGTCTGGAGAGCTATTTGCCAGGGCAGGCCTTGAACTGTGATCCTCCGGATCTCAGCCTCCCAAGTAGCTAGGATTACAGTCTTGAGCCACCAGCAACCCAGCTAGCACATTAGTTTTTATGTGGTGCAGATGGCTGGTACCTGTGGATCTATGCATTCAAGGAACCCATGGTGGAGGAAAACCTTCCATGTTTGGGATAGAGTTAAATGCTATACTTTGGAGCTTGATTCATTTTTTCCATCACACTGTCCAATTCCACTGAAGACAGACTTGCCTTTCAACATTGTTAGAAATAGTCGGTGGTCCATTTTCAAGGTGAAGCATTTTTGATCCTGGCTGCTTGTGTGCATATCAGCTTGCGGGTGTTGCGGGGAGGGGCAACTTATGAGGGAACTTAAACTGGGAAGGGTAAATCACATAGGTAAAAATTGTAGGTCCCATAAGGCACCTGTCAGAGAGCCCTTCCTGCACAAGAAGAGGCAGATCCCACTTCTAAAATTTGACCGATCCCAAGAAAGGCATATTTTAGAATAACCCAGTAGGGATTAGGTGTCATGGGGTGGGGAGGGAAAGAATGTAAACCCCATAATATTCAGCCAATGAGGAAGCGGGGGAGGGACTTGCGCAGTAGACAATACAATGCTTATTTTAACAGCTTCCAGAGACCCTGACTCAAAAAAAAAAAAAAAAAAGCCAGGCACCAGTGACTATAATTCTAGTTACTTGGTTGGTTGTCTGAGATTGGGAGGATCAAGGTTTAAGGCCAGCTGGGGAAAGTAGTTCTAGAGACATCATCTCCAAAATAAGGAGAGCAAAGTGGGCTGAAGGTGTGGCTCAAATGGAAGGGCATCTGCTTTGCAAGCCTGAAGCCCTGAGTTCAAATTCCAGTCCTACCAAAAAAAAAAAAAGGAAAAAAATTTCATACACCCACTGCCTTCAAATGTGCATATAAAAACTGGTAAAATGCAAATGACGACATACAAGTACTGGTGTACACCAGTTTCCGAGTTTTGACAGTGTACATGTTATGTGTCATCGTTACCATAGAACTGGCTGTGCTCTTCTGCTGTACTTGGATGGACATGGAGAGTGTGTGAGGAGTCCCTCTCAGTGTTGGCTGAAGGGCCAAAGACTTCTGAAGTAGGCTGACAGCCTCAGACACTCAGCTTCATGCCCTCAGAACTAGACTCATGGCTTCAGCTCTTAGTGCTCAGGCTAGAGGGTACCCTGGGCTCTGACCACCGCGCACTCAGGACTTACCCATCAGTGAAGTCCTCAGTTCTAAGTAGCAGTGAGGGAGAGCAGCAGTGGGCATCAGTTTGTGTTAGTTCTCAAGCCTCTGGGGACCCTTAGCCTGTGAGGCCAGGCAACTCCCAAGAAATCTTCCAACAACTAGGATCTGCAGTTTCTGGCCAACTGCCTTCCACCTCCCGTCTCTCCACATTTCACTGGCCTCCCTTATCTCTGATGTCTTTGCTCCCTGCCACTTCTGCCCCTCCTTTGTTTAACTTACCCTACTTATGATAACAATCAAAAGTAGGCAAGAGAAAACCTTTCTAGAGAAAGGTTTCATTGAGACTAATGTGGCAACTACAGGGGCAGCACAGCCAGGAGGTGATGTCACATGGTTTTGGCATGCAAATGAGGGATTTTATTTGCACCAATCACAGTACAGCTTCTAATTCCACCAATCACTGGCTTCTTGGTGAGTTCCCCAGGCAGGTGCTCCCCCTTACACCTTGAGCAAGAATACTACAGGGTCATGAAAAGTTCACCCAATTGTTGTACAGTTGCTTTCCTGTAGATTGTCTGGAGCAGTCATGACAGGAGCAAGCTCTCCTGGGTGAAGAGTGTGGTGTGCACAGCAGTGGTCCTTCCAGATGGAGTGTTCTCAGAATGATCAGGAAGTGTCCAAAATAGCAGGGCTGCCCTAAAGCAGTCCTGCCAGGTGCCAGAGAAGGAGCTACCAGGCATAAGGAAAGGGTTGATCTGCTGCCATTCACAGGAGTGAATAACATCCATTTTGCTCATTCACAGAAACAAAAAAACTTTACAGGGTGTTTATGATAAAGACTTAAGTGGCCAGGAATTGGTGGCTTACGCTTGTAATCCAAGCTACTTGAGAGGCAGAGATTGGGAGGATCATGGTTGGAGGCCAGCCCAGACAAAAAGTTCCCAAGACCCCATCGCAATGAATAGTTGAGTGAGGTGTGCACTCTGTCATTCCAGCAATGCAGGAGCATAAATAGGAGGATCACAGTCCAAGCCAGCCAGGGTATAAAGTGAGACCCTATCTCAATAACCAAAACAAGCTGGGAACTGATGGCTCATGCCTATAATCCTAGCTATTCAGGAGGCAGAGATCAGGAGGATCGTGGTTCTAAGCGAGCCTGGGCAAATAATTCATGAGATCCTATATAGAAAATACCCATCACAAAAAGGGCTGACAGAGTGGCTCAAGGTGAAGGCCTGAGTTCAAGTCCCAGTAACACAAAAAAAAGCTTCTGAGTGCTGGGATTACAGGCATACACCACCACACCTGGCCAATTCTCCTTCAAAGAGTGTTTTGCTTTCCTTTTTATTTTAAAATGACATGGTGGCCCACCCTGTAGTCTCAGCTACTGGGAGGCTGAGGCAGGAGGTTTGGAGGCCATCCTGGACAACACAGGAAGACACCATCTCAAAAATAAAATTAAGCCAGGCACCAGTGGCTCACGCCTGTAATTCTAGCTACTCAGGAGCTAGAAATCAGGAGGATGGTGGTTTGAAGCCAGCCTGAGCAAACAGTTCACAAGACCTTATCTCAAAAAAAAATCCTTCACAAAAAAGGAGCTGGTGAAGTGGCTCTAGGTGTAGGCCCTGAGTTCACACCCCAGTACTGAAAAAAAAAAATTAAATTAAAAATTCACTAACTTCTCGATTATTGGCTTTTGGGGTTTCTTGTCATCCCCTTAAATTTTTGCCTTAGATTATGTCTGTAATTGCAGCACTCGGGAGGATAAGACAGGAGAATCTAGAATTCAAGGCGTGGGCCACCTTTTAGGTGTTCAAGGCCATCATAATGGGTTATGTACTTAGATCCTGTTTCAAAAAAAAATTATTTTTTTTGCCTTAGAATTACAGTCTCGGTGAATGGTTCCCGGTGTATAGATATGCCCCTGTACTTCCTGCTTTTGACGCAAAAAGTTCGTTGCGTTTGTGGGCACTAGGGAGCCAGAGAGAGCTTTATAGCGGATAAGTTTCAGGTTAGTAGCGATTCCCAAGGTATATTATGGGTGCGCATTACAAGAGGTATCTGGTTACTTGCAAAGGAGCTGCATGAGCACTAGGGAGTTTGGGGGTAGTGCGTCCCGCATTCCCCGCCTTGTGGCAGCTCCGGGGTGCGGAATCCGCGCCCCATCTGCACTTCAGGACCCGGATGTAAAGTGCGCGGGGCGCCGGAGCACGCTAGTGTGCACCGCGCTGCGCTGCAAGGCGCAAAATTGCACGCACTGGCAGCTGCTGCGGTTGAGCAAACATCTCCTTCTCTGACGCCGCCGGCAGTCCGGGCACGCACCTGGTGGCCGCCTCGCGCAGGGAGTCGCGACACCTGTCTGCATTGTTGTCGCCACCGCCCCCTCCCTACTTCCATCCCTAGACGCAACCAAGCACCCGCCCCCACCTGTGCCAGGTTCCTGTCCCTTTAAGAAGCCAGACACCGCCAGGAGTGGGCGTGGTTGTTGCGAGCGAAAATGGGGAGGAGGAAGGGAGGGGGGGTCTTATATAGGGCTTCTCTGATTGGCTGAAACCTCGGGTGGCTGCCACGTGCGCGTGCGCAGTACTCTACAACGCGCCCTGAGGGGTGGAGCGAGGGCCAGTGCTAATTGGCCCGGACCTCGGCCCCGCCCGCGAGTGGCGGGCGGTCACGTGACGCGACGGCTGGGGGCTCCCGGCGCGGGGGACGCTGGTGGCCAAGATGGCGGCGGAGCTGGTGGAGGCCAAAGTGAGTGAGCGGCGGCGGTTTCGGCCGGGTTGGTCGGGTGACGGGGCGGGGGCCGGTCGACCGGCTAAGGTCTGCACCTTCCGCCCGGGGCCACGCGGCGCGGCCCGCCCAAAGCTGCGGTCGGGACCCTGGTCTCAGCCCCGGGTCGCGGGGAGCGGGCGGGGGGGCGGGGAGGCCGGGGGCGGGGTCCCAAATCTCAACCCAATGTTCCCGCCCGCGCCCTGTGCTCTGGCTTGTGGTAGGGTCTCTCCAACCGACCCGAGCAGTTAGGGTCCGGTGTTCCTAAGCTCGGGGACAGGGCCGCGCCTCCTGGCTGCAGGCACAGTTCCCCGGACACCGGGACAGGCTGGGTTTCTGGCCGCTCTTTTCGTCCAGAGCCGGGCTCTGTGTTCTTTGGCCGCGGGGGGAGTGTCTGCGCCGCCATGGCACTGAGGGCCGGGATCTGGAGGTCCCAACCTCCTCGCCCTTCAGTCAGCCTGGGGTCTGCAACTGTCTGTTGGAGATGGTCTCCTGACCCTGGGGGAGTGTCCCGTCATCCTTCTTACCACCCAGCTCGATGAGCTCAGGTCCTGAACCAGCGCAAACAGTAGTTCAATTGGCGTCTGTGCTCCAGGCTGCTTTGGAGCCCCTCTTCTTTTCCTGTTGGTCCCAGCACCCCGCCCCCTCGTGACACTTCCGTTGCCCTCCCGATGGGATGGAATCCTGACCAGAGGTCTTAAGTTGATCAGCGGTCTTCCTTTTCAGAAAGCCTTGGGTCCTGGGTTCTGCTTTACTGCTCCCTCTTTTTTTGGGTATCGTCTCTGTTTTGGGGGGCTCTCAATCCAACACTTGAAGGATTGTGTCATATTCTGTATCGTATGTTCACTCCCTGGTGAGTCTACCCATTGGGTCAGACTGCTGCCTGCTCTGCCCCCAGAACCCTATGCACCCAGCTCTGAGCCCCCTCCCTTTTTCTTTCTGTTTTCCTGTATTGATCCTTGCAGGGTCCCCAACTTGCTCCCGGGTGGGCCTCTTTAGGGCCCCCCTCCACCACTACTCCCTCATTTTGTGTATCCGGGTTCCAGGACTCTCCTCTTTTCTCTTAGGTCACATGTTAACCCCATAGGGACTTGGCTCGGAGGATCCCTGTCTCCCTGGTTAGGTCTCAGAATCCTTGCTTCTGACCACCTCCCTTCAGAAGTGCCCCCCAAAGCCACTGTTCTAGGGAGCTGGGGGTTCCTGGGACCCTTCTGGCCCTGACCTGTCAGTGTTTTCTTTCTCCTCGCTCCTCTCTCCTTACATTGCCCTTCTCTCCCCACTTGGGACCTGAAAGATAGACAGCCTCGGGGTTCTGTGATTATAAAGTATACCTAACTTCCCTTAGCAGACTCCCCCAAACATATGCCACACATGATTGCCCCTCTCCAGGGTTGTGGGAAGTGGACCTGCCCTGGAGAGGTGGATGTCTGAATTCTGCAGGCCTGAGGCTCAGCCCCACTGCTGGAGTCCTCTGGAGCCCTGAAATGTAACGGGCTGTGGGGGGACACAAGGGCTCTGCCTCTGGACCCCACCCCCACCCTGCAGACGATAGGGGCTGCACTCTTTTATATTTCCAGGGCCTTGAAATATGATCTGATGAACTCTGAGTGACCTCTTGGTGGCTGGGCCCCCACCCCAATTAAGTCAAGTTGATCTTTCTTTCAAGTTTTCTCAACTGTGAGCCTCTCTGTTCACTCAGGGGGGTCAGGGGCCTCCTAGCTCCCTGAGTCTCTTGCTTCACCTCAGAGTGCCTTAAATGTGATTGAAATGTCCTTTTTTCAGTAGCTCCCCCTCTCTGTTGGATGATCAGCTGGAGATTTTGTCTTTTGAGGTGCACAGGGGCCTGATGGCAGAGACAACATGGGGCTTGTTGGTACACAGATGTTTGAGACTCTGCACTTGTGGCTCCTGTAGGCCTGGAGGGTGTGACCTCAGCATTTGCATCCACCTCCCTTCCTGGGAGAGGGTACCTTTCCCTTTCCCAGGGAGCTCCTAGGAGGAGCCAGTGCCAGAGAAGAGGCTAGACACAGCTACACCATCCAGGCTCATGCTTCCCCACACTTCTGAACAAGCCCAGAGCCGAAATCCAGCTCTGGAAGCCATCGGGCCTGGTGCTGTTTATAAACACAGCTCTGACAGCAGGCGGGTCCGGATGGATCCTGGACAGGAAGTGCTCCTCAGGTCATTCAGGGATGCTTCCTGAATGTCTATTCCCCACGGTCCCTCATGTCTCAGTGTCCAGGGCAGGCTCCTCAGTAGTGGCAACTGTGGAGAAATCTAGTTCAGGAGTGTATGGCAGTGAGAGGGGCATGTGGCGGGATGCTCACCATGCAGCGGGTGCCCAGTCTGGTCCAAAGGGCCAGGTCTCAGTGAGCAGGCAGGTGTGGGCTCTGGGGCTGAGCATGTCAGTAGGGCCACCAAGCCCCCCATCTCTGGCTAAACTGTCCTGGTCATCACCCAGCTGCCCATACTGCCTCTCCCTTCTAAGGGCTTGGGCCTCTTCCAGAAAGAACATCTTGTCTGCAAGCTGTTTCTCTCTCTATACAAGGTAGGAAGTCAAACTGAGGGAGGTGGGGCATATCTGTTTTCAAATCATCTCCGACTTCCTGAGAGCCAGCAGACCACTAAGGTCCCCAGGTGCAGGTGTGGTGCACTCCCCCAAACACTCCTGCGCCCAGGTAGCTGGTGTGAGTGGAAGAAAATGCTGTTAGGAGCCTCATGGCCATGGGCTAAATGCTAGTCCTACCAGTGGGAGACCTCGGGCCAGTCCTTCCCTCTCACCAGTCTCAGATTCCTCACCTGTGTAAGGGGGGCAGGCCGTGTGGTGGTGTTACTGGCAACTTCCCATTCCATCTGCCTTCCCCACCATGTTTCATTCATCCCAGACTTGCTTCAGGGGTGGCCTCAGGACCAGGCTGGCCCATCCTTCAGGGACACGTGGCTCCTATTGGGGACCTGCACTGTCCTCAGTGTCCAGTTGTAGTTCAGCCCTTGCCAGACAAACCCTAGTCACATGCTGGGATCCACTGAGCTCTGGCTTGATTTGATTTAGCTGGAGGGACCCTGCCAGGTGATCAGTGCCAGATCCTACTGACTCTTAATTGCCACTTTGCCACCAGGTCGGTCACCAGGTTGTATGACCAGCCATTCTCAGCCAGGGCTCATTCTGTCCCTGGGTACACTGGGCCTGAGGACATGTGTGACTGTCACAACTGGGAAGCTCCTGGCATGGAATGGATGGAGGCCGGTATCCAGGGTGCCCAGGGAAAAGATCCTGCTGAGCTGGTCATCAGCCAGTGCCCAGCACCTGTGTTGGTGCCCGTGTGGAGGGGTTGTGTTAGGGAGGAACTTGCCCTGGCTTCTAGAGCAGATCTTCTCCTGTAACACGGTGCTCACACCAGCCCCAACCTGGCAGGGTGTTTTAAGGATAGTGCTAAGTGTCATCACACATCCCCTCCCTTCCTGGCAGGTGATTAGTATTAAGTAAATTGTGACTGTGATCACCTAGACCAAAGGGAAAACATATTTGTGTCCAGGGTTGGTTGAGCACTCGCTCTGCCAGCTGGTTCGTCTGGTTACCTCATCTGGTATCTCCCAACTTCCCAATGAGGTGGAAGGTGTTATCCACTCTGATGAAGAGACAGAGTCAGGAAGGCTGTTGGTGTTGGCTTCTGGCATTATGATGGCAGAGGCTGTTTACTGGTAGAGTGATTCCCAGTTCCTTTCCTGGCGATGCTTTCAGACTTGAAGATGGGAAAAAAGAACCTAAAATAGAAGGTGGGTGGCAGGGTAGGCAGAGGAGCTTCTGCTGCCTCAGGGATGCTGAGGAAAGTTGGAGGGGGTGGGGCTGAGCAAGGGCCGCTGGCTTCTGACAGCAGGAGCAGTGGCACATTCCTTCCTTGGGTGCCCTGGCTCTAGCCTCTGAGAGTGTCCTATGTGGTTGCTTTCCTCAGAATATGGTGATGAGTTTCCGAGTCTCCGACCTCCAGATGCTGCTGGGATTCGTGGGCCGCAGCAAGAGCGGGCTAAAGCACGAGCTGGTCACCAGGGCCCTGCAGTTGGTGCAATTTGACTGCAGCCCCGAGCTGTTCAAGAAGATCAAAGAGCTCTATGAGACGCGCTACGCCAAGAAGAATGCAGAACCGGGTCCACAGCCCCACCGGCCCCTGGACCCCTTGACCATGCACTCAACTTATGACCGGGCAGGCACAGTGCCCAGGACTCCCCTGTCGGGCCCCAATATTGACTACCCTGTACTCTATGGGAAGTACTTAAATGGACTTGGACGTTTACCCACCAAGACCCTCAAGCCAGAAGTCCGCCTGGTGAAGCTGCCCTTCTTCAACATGCTGGATGAGCTGCTGAAACCCACTGAGTTAGGTGAGTGGCTGGCACCAATCTTTAGCACCCCTGTCTGGCCATCCCCCCACCTTGCACCACCTCTCCTGGGGGTTCCAGGGGTTGTCCTTCCCGGGCAGTGACGGGGCCAACTGTGATGTGGGCTGCTGTTGCCACATGACAAGTTGCCCTCAAATCCAGAGGTTTAAAACAACTGTGAGGTGGCTGTCAGGTTGGCTGCAGGCTGGGCGGCTCTGGCCGAGTCTCCTGAGCTTGCATTCGGGCCATCTGCTGGTCCACTCATCTGAAGGCCCAACTGGGACTGGAGCAGCCACTTCCTTGTCCTGGCTTTTGGCCAGAGGCTGCAGTTCCTCAACATGAGTCCCAGTGGCCCCGTGTCCAGGCTACCTGAGTGTCCTCAGCATGGTAGCTCACTTGTCACAGAGTGAGTGCTCACAGAGAAGGCAGAGTGAGAGTGAGTTCATGTGCACTCGTGTGTGTATGGTCAGGCTAGAGACCACAGTCCTTTTGTTGCTTTGAGACAGGGTCTCGTTATGTAGCCCAAGGTGGCCTGAAACTCGAGATCCTCCTGCCTAGACCTCCCAAGTGCTAGGAAGAGCAGTGTAGCAACCATGTCCAGCTCCCACAGTCCTTTTCTATCTAATTTCCGATGGGCCACACCTTTACTTAGCTGTTTTCCGTTGCTCACCCAGCGGCCTGTGGTCCAGTGTGGGATGGGGCTGCGCCAGCTGTGACTCAGGAGAGGGCAGGGTGTCCTGGGGCCATCTTGGAGGCTGGCTGCCGTGTCCTTGGACCCTGTGGGAAAGGGGCCGAAACTTTACCTGACACTCCATCCTTCCCTGCTGGGTTCCCAGTGGAGTCTCAGGAGTAATCTTGTCAGGTGGCTCACCGAGGCAAACAGGCCAGGGCTCCGTAGTTCGTTCTTTCTTTGTGTATTTGCCCTAAGTGTTGATGGAGTTGTGTGCCAGACTTCGCTGTACCAGCAGTGTGGATGGGCCCCAGGCCCCTCAGCCTCAACTACCCAAGCTGCAGGTGGGTGTGGAGCCCCGTCTCTGCAGATGCTGAACTGCGCACAGAGCCACGGAGGCCTGACCAGCTCCAGGCTCCTGGAGAGGATGGCTGGTCTCTAGGGCCTCAGACATCCAGTGGAATGTTCTGGGCCTTTGGTGGGCCCAGGTCTAGCCCTCGGGTTTTACCAGGTCTTGCACCGTTATGCCGCCTGCCTCGCCCTCCTTCCCCATTTGTTCAGTCTCAAAGGGAGTATTCAAGATCCTATGTGTGGGGCCTGGTGCAGTGCCTGGTGCTGGGCTTGCAGTGCAGATGGAGACGACAGATGAAGCCCCCTGCCCTCGTGCAGCTTCCTTGGGGCTACACTGGGAGCCTACCAACCCCCTCAGCATCTTTCATTCTGTCACTCGTGTTTTCACCTTCCTGCTGTGGCAGAGTGTGGCCAGGCATAACCCATGACTACCCAGTACCCAAGCCTGTGGTTCAGAACCTGTCTGTGTCTTTCCCCCACTGCTGACCCAGCATCCTGCCTGCCTGGCCTGCCTGGCCTGCTTGCAGGGGCCCCTCTCTGGCATGCAGAGTTCAGCTCAGGCCAGTGCCAGCCCGCCCCCTCCCCTGTCCTGGAAGGGGAGTGAGGAGGGACTGCAGGGAAGTTGGACAAAGGGCTGTGGTTTCAGATGGGGTGAGAGAAGAGGGGCTGCCATACTTCCAGTAGCCCCTTATGCCTCCATGCTCAGCCTGAGGCTCTGTCTTCTGATCTAAAGCTCCACCCATGGGTCTAAGGTTTTGCTTTGGTCTGAGGCTCCGCCTCTTGGCCTGAGGCTCCACCCTCCCCTTGCTCTGGCTGGGAGGTGTTCAGTGGGAGCTTCTTTGGGAGCAGGATGGCCTGGCATTCAGGAGTTGACGGGGCAGTGCTGGGGACCAGGGCTCATCCCGAGTTCTTACTGTCTGGTTTCCCCAGCCTGTGCCCCCTTCTAGCTCCCCTGGATGTGGGAAGCCATTCTTGTGGGTTCTCCAGCAGCCTCTGGGGGCCTTAGGGCTAAGCTGGCTGGTTCTGAAGGTCAGAGTGACATTTTGGGCTCCAGAGGTCTTGAGAATGACCTAACAGGGAGACTAAGATCCCTTGGGAAGTAGTGTTGTAGGGAGTGGGGGGGTGGAGAACAGGCTGGGTGCTGGGGGGCCAAGATTGGAGATGACTGAACGCCCGTGCATGGCGGGCTTCCTTCCTGCTGGGCGAGCCTGCCGTTGCTCCACCCCACAATGCACTGCGGTGCCCCAGCCCCTGGGGACCCTGGTCACCTGATCTCCGAGAGAGCCCGCTCCCCTGTCTACACCAGCAGCCTTTGCTGCACTCAGAACAAAGAGGCCGACCCACCCTGCCTTCCTCCCTTGCCTGCAGCTAGGGGCCTAGGAGGGCCACTCCCAATAGAGTGCCCCCTTGCCTGGACCACCATACCCTGGGGGCCCTAGGGGGTTTCCCAGGTCCCTGAGCACAAACTCCGGTTCTGAGGCTATGAGTTCCATGTTCAGGACCCATGATTCTATCACCCGTAGGCCAGGCCTTCCCCACAGTGAAGCACTTGCACTGCCCAAGGCAGGACTCAGAGGGCCAGTCCCACCAGCTGCTCCTTCCCCTTTGCCCTGGCCACAAACTCCCCACCGGAGTGCAGCTCACAGCTCTGGGCAGATTCCCTGGAAGAGCCATGCAGCTCTGGGATAGATGCAACCTGCGCCAGGATGACAGGAACCGTAAATCATCCCCCGGTGGAGTGCTGGGGTGGGGGAGGGGAGGGAGAGCAGCCACAGACCCCAGAGCCACTCCTAGGGAGGAGCTGGTGCCCAGAGAGGTCGGGAGACCTGCCTGTGGTCACTGAGCAGCCTGAAGTTCTGTGCTCCCTACGCTGACTCCTTTCCCAGCTGTTTGAACCCTGCACCCACTTACTAGGAGAGGTGAAGGTTGAGGGGGCCCTGCCGGCTTTCTCCCACCTGCGGCCATGCTGACCCAGGGCAGAAGGTCATTGCTGAGCTCAGCAGAAGCCAGGCCCAGGAGCACACTGCTGTAGTGTCATTTGGGATGTCAGCAGCCGGAATCCAACCTCCCTAGACCCTTCTGGTGGAGCTGAAGCAGAGATAGGGTGGAAGGAAGGAAACACATTGGTCGAGGCCTCTGGGTCCCTCAGTGGCACCTTGAGGTGTCAAGTCTGTCCCCACTGAGTGCCCGGCAAGTGGCCTATCACCATAACTGCCCCAGATGCCTCCAGAGGTGGATGGTACCTACACCAAATGACAGCTGCTGGTCTAACACCCTCTGTGCTGTGTGCAGGACACATATGCCAGGGTCGGGGATGTCGGGAACATTCATGTGGAGGAGTATTTGGGAAGGCTTCCTGGGAGAAGGTGGCAGTCAGGCCAGACCCAGGTCTGAGGAGCAGTGAGCCAGCCAGGCAGAGGAGGGTGGGGGAGTGTGCTCCAGGCACAGGGTGGCAGGGGCCAAGCTGGGCCTGGCAGGGAGAGAGGTCTTGCTCACGGGACTGAATGAGGCCATTGTGACCCGAGTGTGGGGTGCCCAGGAGCAGGAACGAGGGCTTTGGGGTCACGGGGGTTCCAACAAGCTTTTCCTAGTGCCTTTGAGGGAGAAATTGGCTCTCTTTGGTGTCTGTGAAGCGAGTCCTGCCCTCATGGCCCACAGTCTGGAGGGGCATTTGGGTTCCATCCTGTGCCCCGGAGCCTGGGTGGTCCCGTGGCATCCCTTGTGCTGCCCCTGCTCCATGGTTGGGGCCATCTGATACCCTCCAAGGCTGTGGGGGTGGGCTTAACCAGTTCTACCTGGCTGGCAAGGGGGGTGCTCCCCATCCCGCCCACTTCACCTCCGGCTTCCTGCTGCTCCTGTCTGCCAGCCACTGTCCACCTGCCCAGACAGTTCAGCGTCCTCCATCCCTTCCCCATGGGCAAGCCATTCTCCCATACTAACCAGAAGAAGCTGTTTTTCTGGGGGTTTTGTGGTTGTTTTTCGGTGGTACTGGGATTTGAACTCCGGGCCCCATGCTTGCTAGGCAAGTATTCTGTCTTTTGGCCCATGCCCCCCAGTCTTTCTATTTTGTTTTTTTGGTTTTTTTGTTTTTTGAGACAGAGTCTGGATATGTAGATGAGGCTGGCTTCAAACTCAAGATTCTCCTGCCTCAGCCTCCCCAAAGCCTGGGATCACAGGCAAGCGCTTCCATGACTGGCTTACAGGAAGCTTTTGAGAGAGAAGCCCTGCCACCCTCTGCTGTAAACACTTTCCTGATTCTCTGCCCTGTACCCTCCTCCCTGTCACTTGCTGCGAAGCTTGGTCCTGCCTCAGAGCCTTTGCATGGGCTATCTCTCTGCCTGGTCACCCTACCCTAGGTATCAGTGGCCCTCCCTCACAGCCCTCTCTTCTTCACTGTTTCATTCTCCCAACACTGCCTTTGTTTTTCCTTTCTTTGTTTTCTGACATTGTTCACATGCGTACACGTTAGTACTTTCTTCTTTTTCACTACTGGGGTTTGAACTCGGGGCCTACACCTGGAGCCACTCCACCAGCCCTTTTTTGTGATGGGTTTTTTCCAGATGGGGTCTCAACAACTGTTTGCCCAGGCTCGCTTCAAACCACAATACACCTGATCTCTGTCTCCTGAGTAGTAGGACTACAGGCGTGAGTCACCAGCATCCGGCTCACATTAGTACTCTTAACACCTGGGTCTGGCTTCTCCCATGATGGGTTGGGAAAAGCTTGGGACACAGAGCTGAGTAGCAGCCTGGGCCCATGGCAGAACAGTGGAAGCTGACCTCTTCATCCCTCCCTCCATGATGCTAACCCACTCCACCTAGCAACCCCCGACTGTTGTTGCTATGAGCCAGGGCTTAGTTCAGTGCTTCCTCGCCCCGTAAGTTGAGGGGCTGGGCTTTGAACCCTGGGCTCTGTCCAAGCCCAGCCACATTAGAGCAGGGCAGAGCCAGCAGTACTCAGGTCCACAGATGGCCTGGCCAAATTGGAGACCCATGTGTATTCAGAGCCGTGGTGGCATTGGCCTGAAGAGGGGACAGACCTTTCCATCCTGACTGCTGGAGCGGTGTCTGACCGGGGCTTGAGAGGCAGGAGCTGCTGCAGATTGGCCTGAGCCTGTGGGATGGCAGACAGCCCCCACTGAATAACCTTTTCAAAATCTCCTCGTATCTGCTTTTCACGTAACCTTTGGCAAAGTCACATACCCATCTTAGAGAGTATGTGTCCTCAGCAAAGATGCAGCCATGGCCCAGCCACCCAGAGCTGCCTGGGCCCTGGCCTGTTCCTGCCACACCTCTCAGTGTTGAGCCTGGGCTGTCTTGACTGCCTTTTCATACTCTTCCTTCCCCATACTGAGCATCTGCCCATGTTAAATATTCTTCACTACAGCATCAGAGCCTGAAGTGGAGACAGAGCCCATGGTGGAGTTGGCTGGCTGGCCACCCCCATCATGTGACCTTCAGCCCAGGGCCTAGTTCCAGGTTTCCTGAGTCCAGGTGGTCCCCACTAAGTTGTGGCTGCCCTTTCTCTAGTCCTGGGGGTCTGGGAAGCCCTGTGTGTATGTGAAGGCCCCTGTTAGATGCTCTCCACAGCCTGGCTGAGTACCTCATTCCAGTCTCTGCCTGCCTGGTGGGGCTTCCACAGTCATCCCACAGCTTCCTGGCCTCACAGGTGCAGAGGGTGACTGCAGAAGGGCTTTGTGGGTTCCCCAGAGCCTGTGCCTTAACCTGGCCTGTATGCCTGCCATGCCTCATGCCTCCATGTGCCCATATGTATGCCTGTGTTCCTGTGTGCTTGCCAGAGTAGCACAGAAGAGCTCCATCTTCTAGACCTCATGCTTTGGTGGCCCAAAGAGGGACAGCAAAAGAGTGATGTGGGCAAATCAGTCAGGTCAAGGTCAGGAAAATCAGGTTGGGAGAGGGGGATGCAGTTTATAAGCTAGGTGTCATGGGAAGCTATAGCTTCTGCTGGCATTTCCACACAGATAGCCATGGAGAGAATGTTCAAGAAGAGACAGTGGTGGCTGAGCATGGTACATGCCTGTAATCCCAGCACTTAGAGACATAGGCAGGAGGATCATGAGTTCAAGATCAGCCTAGGTTGTAGAGCAGGACCCTATCTCAAAAGAAACCAAGGGTCAGGGATGTGGCTCAGTGACAAGTGCATTCCTGGCATAAGGCCCCAACAAAAGAATCTGCAGGTACAGTGAGTGCAAAGGTCCTGAGGCAGGATGTACCTGGCTGGTGGGAGACCTGAGGATGAGGTCAGTGTAGCAGCTGTGGAATCCAGGCCACAGAAATAGGGGTCCGTCCCCACAGTCAGCAAGGCCAGGGGCCTAACCCTGAGCAGAGATGTGGCAGAACAGCCAGTGACAATGGGGAGAGTTCGGTGGGGTGGGATGCTTCCTAAGCTTTTGCCCCTTGTGAGGAGCTGAGCCCTGGAAGTCAGTCCAACAGGGGACTCTGGGTGTTGATGGGTGATACTGCTGGGGTGCTTCCAGAGCAGAGCTGCCAGGATGGGCAGAGGGGTGGCAGGACTGAGGGGCTGAGAACATTTCTGGCTCTGAACAGCTGCTGACAGCCCCCCACTCCCTTCCACTGTGGTGGCATGGATTTGGGGGTCCAGGCCCTCCAGAAGCTTACAGTGGGCAGGGCCTTGATGGAGGTGGCAGCTCATCTTGCGATGGTTGCCGGGGAGAGTGGGCAGCTCCTGGGGCTGACGCCACAGCAGAAGGTGGGGTGCAGGGCCCAGGGCAGCAGCTCAGCACAGGCTTAGCCTCACCCTTTTAGGAAAAGAGCCCAAGTTTTTGGTCTGGCATGATTGGGTTTGGGGGCCTTTCTCTCTGACCTCCCTACTGGGGACCCACCCTACCCCCCAGGAGCCCATGCCTCATGGGTGTGTTGGCACTTAGACCCAGCCTCCATGGCCAGCTCAGGTGTCAGTCCTACCAGGCCTCTCCTGGCCCCCGCTTCAGAATAATTGTTCCTCAGGCACCCGGGCAGATCTGGGCGCGTCAGCAGGTGGCCCATGTGCACCCCACTCCCCAGTTAGGCCCCTTCCTCTGGGGCCCCAGCCAGGGCTCTTAAGCCTGCTGTCGCCCAGGGACCAACTGGGCTTTCAACAAACAAACCTGAGGTGGCTGCAGGTGTGGCAGTCACCTCGGCTACCTCTTCCTGGGCCAGCTCCAGAGTGGAAAGCAGCAATCGAGTGAGGCCCCGGCCAGCCTGGAACACCCTGCTGAGGCTGGATCTGAATGCCAGCCACCAGCTTCTGAGCCTGGGGTGCCTTTAAGTTGAAGTCCTATGTACTCAGTCTCCAGCTTCCAGTAACGTTGTAGTTTTAAAAGTTCTTAAGTGAGGCATAATTTACATTTAGTGAAATACAGATGGTAAGTGCCTAGTTTGAGCATTTTGGGGGTTTGGTTTCATTTTTAGTTTTTTTGGTCGATTTTATGAGACAGGGTTTCAGATTGACCTCGAATTTGTGATCCTTCCACCTCAGCTTCCCAAGTGCTGTGATTACAGGCAGGTACCACCATGCCTAGTTCAACCTTTTCTTTTTGTAATACAAGCTTTGAAAGCTACAATTTTTCCTCTGAGGACTACTTTGGCTACATCACCCTAACATTGTGTCTTGTGTTCCCTCGTTTAGTTCAAAGCTAAATGGCTCTTAATGGCTCCTGTGGCTCTTAGTTATAACTGAAAGGGAAGGGCCCAGACTGTAACCAGCATGGTCTCCATCCCTTGCAGAACTTCCCCTGACCTCTGCACCTTGTTGGTGTCTCATGGTTGTGAGCCAGGCCCCTGGGCAGTGTCTGCTAGCCTCTGCTGTACTCCTCACGTCCCTGCTGGAAGCCAGTTCTATGACTCTTGTTTCTGTGTACTTGGAGGCTCACTTCCTTACTGCCTGTGCTGGCCCTGAGTGCTTGAGGGCGGGACTTGTGTGCAGCTGCAGCGGTGGCCCACCAGGTGTGCGCTTCTCTCCTCCTCTCTCTTGACCCTCCCTGTGTAGACACCTGGGCTCCTTGAGGGCCCCTAAACCCTGACAAGAGTGTGTTCCTTGAATCACAGGCCTTATGAGCAGCCCCAGCAAAGAGCCAGGGTTCCCACTCATGCTTAGCCCTGGGCGGCCTTGCCTCTGTCCCCCAGCTCTTCCCTGGCTTCCCGTTCCTGTTTCCTGGTCTGAAGTGGCGGGCCATGGCCCTGACCCTGTGTGTCCTCAGTTCCACAGAATAACGAAAAACTTCAGGAAAGCCCGTGCATCTTTGCCCTGACACCAAGACAAGTGGAGCTGATCCGGAACTCCAGGTGCGTGCCTCTGACCCTCTGCTAGCTACCCCTCTGGCTTAGGCACTTGCTCTGAGCACTGACTCGGGGTAGAGGGTCTCTAGCCACATCCCCACGGGCCCCACGCTTGGCCAGAGACACAGTGCAGTGAGCGGGGCCATTCTACAAACCCCTTTCTCGGGTCTCAGTGCACCTATCCTTGTGCATTGGGCTGTGTGCTCAGTCTTTGTGTGTACGTCCTGCTTTTGATCCCTGACCCCCCACAGGTGAACTCCTTGTCCCCTTCTAACAAGCCCCTCCCCTTCAGCACTGTGGACACTGGGCAGCTTGTTTATTGTGGGCGTCCTGGGCATGGCAGGGCACTGAGCATCGTCCCTGGCCTCCACCCACTCCGTGCCAGGGGCTCCTCAGTTGTGACAGCTGCATAAGGCCCCAAGAATGACCCCAGGTCCCCTTGGGGCAGGATTACTCTTGGTGAGGCTCACTAAACTGAAACAGGTGAGAGGCCAGGAGCCACCCAGAGCTCTCTGAAGCTCTTTTGTCTCTAGCTAAGGCAGAAATTCCTGTTGGGCCCTCTGTGGCGGGCACTGCTCAGGACCCTGCCTTACCACCACTTCCCATTCACATCAGGCTCCTGTCCTGTGCCCCATTTTGTAGAGAGGACCAGCATTCAGGACAGGAAGGTGGCTGGACTGCACCTCCAGCTGCCGGCTTCTGAGCCTATGCCTGCTTAGTGTGCCCAAGACCTTGGATTCATCTAGGAGGTTGTTTGCCTGACTCACTGGCGGGTCCATGGCAGTGCTGGGGTAGGAGCCACATCAGAGCCCTGTGTTCCCATCTGGAACTCCTGCTGGGGGTTCAGGTCCCCTGGGACCTTCCACCTGGCTCTTGAAGCTGGTGCGGGCTCAGGCTGTGCTGTGCTGGGTGTGGTAGCCACAGGGGCCTACCACCTGGCTGACCTCAGCAGCTGCCCCCACCCCCAGCATCATCACAGCCCCCTTCTGCCAGCTGTGTCCCTGTAGCTGAGCACTCAACACCTGCGGGGACACTCAGCCCTGCTGCCACAGTGCCCACTCCCTCACTCCCCTACCTCACAGGGCCATGTCCCCTTCCCAGCATGGGCCAGAATGGCTGGCATCTTCTGGTAGTCCCTTACCTGGGGACATGAACAGAACAGGACAGTGTGTTGCAGGCAACACCTTCTGTCTCCAGCTGCCTGGGGAGGTAGTGGGTTGATCTGCATGGCTGTCCTAGAAGAGACCACAGTCACCCCAGCTGGCAGCACAACAGGGCAAGCTAGGCGCTGGCCTCACTGACCCATGTCTCCCTTTTGATCACTCTGCATCCACAGAGAGCTGCAGCCTGGAGTCAAAGCTGTGCAGGTTGTCCTAAGGTATGCATAGGTGTGACTGACCCAGGGTGGAGCCTGGGTCAAGTGTCCTTCCCCTAGTAGCCACAGTCCTTCTTGTCCCTTCCCAGTGCATTGCAGCCCAGACCACTCCTGCGTCAGCAGCCCCTCAGGTGCTCCCCAAGCCCCTCTCCTGCTCCTGTCCTCTGTCCTGGCTGCACCCCTCCCCCACACAGTCGCCGTCTGCCCCCACCCTGTCCTGCCCACGTTCCTCCTTCCTGCAGCGGCTGCATGGTCCCTACTGTCATTGTAGAATCTGTTACTCAGACACCAGCTGCCCTCAGGAGGACCAGTACCCGCCCAACATTGCCGTCAAGGTCAACCACAGCTACTGCTCTGTCCCGGTGAGTCAGCACTGCTGTGGTGCGGGCCCAGGCTGATGGAGGGGCTGGGGGTTTGGTGTGGGAGCATGGAGCAGCTGGCCTGAGCAGCTGTCTGTCCCCAGGGCTATTACCCCTCCAACAAGCCCGGTGTGGAGCCCAAGCGGCCCTGCCGGCCCATCAACCTCACCCACCTCATGTACCTGTCCTCGGCCACTAACCGCATCACCGTCACTTGGGGCAACTACGGCAAGGTGAGTGTGCCCGCCCCCCCATCCCCCCCCAACCGGGCCCTGGTGCCCTGACCCCCTGGCCCTCTCCGCAGAGCTACTCAGTGGCGTTGTACCTGGTGCGGCAGTTGACCTCGTCAGAGCTGCTACAAAGGTTGAAGACGATTGGAGTCAAGCACCCAGAGCTGTGCAAGGCGCTGGGTGAGCATGCTGCGTGGCCCTTCCCTGGTAGCTCTGGGGGTGGGGGCTGTGTGTGGAAGGGGCAGGGGAGCTGGAAACTGCCCTAATTTCTGCCGGGCCCTGGTGACTCACACCCATAATCCTAACTACTTGGGAGGCAGAGATCAGATCTCAAATCCAGCCCCGGGTAAATAGTTCATAAGAGCCTATCTCAATAAAACCCTTCACAAAAAGGGCTCAAGGTGTAGGCCCTGAGTTCAAGCCCCAGTACCACAAAAAAATTAAAAAAAAAGTGATACTTAAGAGCATTTGAAAAAGACCTGCCAACCCACCCGGGCTGGCAAACAAGATAGACATGGCTGAGTGTCATACGCATCTGCCCCGGGGCTGCAGAGGGCACCGCAGGTTTTCACTGATTCCTGCTAGGCAGCCGTGTTACCTGGGTAAGCTGGTGGTCATTTTCTTTGCAAGACCTGTGCTGTCGGGAATGTCCAGGCCTCTCGGCCCCATATGGCCAAAACCCAACTGTAGACTGCCAGCCTGTCCTGTGGAAAGGTGCGGGTCAGGGTGACCAGTGCTACCTTGAAATCTGGACTAGGCATGGGCCCATGAGGACCCAGTAGCTTGTGGGCTGAGGGAAGGGGGCTCCCTCCAGCCTAGGTGGGTCCACTCAGATCCCTACCTGGACAGGACATAGGCACTAACCTGGCCCCTCACTGAGGGCTATGTGGAAAGTCTCACCCCTGTCCCCAGGCTGCATCTGAGGCTGCAGTCGGCCTGTGTGTCCTCTCTTGGGCGGGGGTCAGGTGCTGTGTGAAGGCAGCCCCATCTGCACAGCCAGCAGCAGTGCAGCTCTTCACTGTTGGGTCTCATGGATCCCAGAAGTCCTGTCCTGTCTCCTCTAGCCCTTCTCGCTGCACATGCTGCCTCCTAAGCAGCATGGAGGCCTTGCAATGAAGCCAGGTGTGCACCTGTGTCCTGACCCTGCCCAGCACTCTGTAGGAACTGGGGCCTGTGGCTCCCTGTTGTACTCGCTACTGAACCACGGTGCAGGCTGCTGAGGGTAGGACCCAGTGCCTCAGCCCAGCACGGACTGCTGCCTGGGTCCCCACACCTTCTCACCCACGACACAGGCCACAGGCAGTTTCCAGTTAGTCAGGGTGGGGGTGAGGGGTGGCTCTGCAGCTTCCTGAGGAGAGGAAGGTTGGGCAGAGGAGTGGCTCTGGAGGAGGGACACGCACAGTGGAGATCCCCTCTGTGCCCTGGGCAGGGCTCATCCTCAGCTGTCTGGACAGGATGTACTACAGGGGAACATTCCTGGCTGTGTGGTGTCACCTCTTGCTCTAGGCCTTTGCCCATCATTGTGAGCCTCATTTCTGAGTCCCATGGAGCACATGGAAACCAGCTGCCCCTTTGTCACAGGAGTGCGTCCTTGTCACTGGACGGCTGCGTTTGGGGTGCTGCAGCCAGGCACTAAGTCCTCCTGGCCTCTGCAGTGTAAGAGGCTCCAAGATCTGGGGACTTAGAGTCCCTGTCTGAGTCCCCACTATGTCCTTGGGGAGGTTTTGGTGGCAGCACATGACCCTGGGGTGGTTATGTGTCATCCAGATCTTTCCAGAAAAGTCCTACAGGTCAGCAGAAAGTAGCTCTTTGGGGTGGCGGCCATGGTGGGGGGTGTTGTCTCTTGGGCTCATGGTGCACTCAGGCTGGAGTCAGAAATGATGGAGGCCACCATAGCAGCTCTGCCTTGGGTCTCCAGGTCAGGGAAGTGTCTCTCCTGGCAGGACGTGGGGTGCGCTGTGGGCTGTGCAAGAGGGAACGCAATTCAGTGGCCTAGGCTACCTGTCTCCTCCCTTCTGATTCTGTCCTCCATCTTCGCCCCACAGTTAAGGAGAAGCTGCGTCTAGACCCTGACAGCGAGATTGCCACCACTGGCGTGCGGGTCTCCCTCATCTGCCCGGTGAGTCGAATGGGTGTGTAGTCTGGTGCCTGCCCCTCCCAGAAACGCATGGCCCAGAGCTTCCGCCGTCACCACCCCTGTCACACAGGGCACCAGAGCAAGGCTGATCTCCATTTTGGACCCTGTGGTGCCCCATAGCACCATAGTACTGAGTGGAACAGGAAAAATGGGATAGACCCAAAGCCCGGGTCAGGACCAAGTGGGGTGTTCCACTCACCCCCTACCTTCCTCACAGCTAGTGAAGATGCGGCTGTCAGTGCCCTGCCGGGCAGAGACTTGTGCCCACCTGCAGTGCTTCGATGCCGTCTTCTACCTGCAGATGAACGAGAAGAAGCCCACCTGGATGTGCCCGGTGTGTGACAAACCAGCTCCTTATGACCAGCTCATCATTGATGGGTGAGTGTTTGGACCCGTAGGGATCCCAGGGCTGGGCCAGAGTCCCCTCTGGTGCTGGGCTATTCTGGGCCTCTCCTCTGGGCCCTTGTGTGCTGTGAAGAATGAAGAGAGATGGCTATGAACTCTTTCTAGAAACACTAACCATCCTGGAGGTCCATCCCCAACACACAGATGGTGCCTGTGGCCACAGTGCTTTAGAAAACCAGTGTTGTTGTGCTGGGTGTGATGGCACACACCTATAATCCCAGCTACTCAGGAGGCAGAAGTGGGAGGGTCATCGTCTGAAGCCACTCATGGGCAAAAAGCGGAAGGTCCTAGCTGCAAAATAACTAAAGCAAGAAGGGCTGAGGAGTGGTTCAGTGGTAGAGTGCCTGTCTAGCAAGCACAAAGCCCTGAGTTCAGATTCCAGTACTGCTTAAGAAAAAAATTTTTAAAAACCAGGAAGCAGCAGTGTAGCTTAGGCTTTGGCTTCAGGGTGGTCTTGGCCACCATCATGCTGCTGTGAGAGCTTGGCCTTGTGGACTTTGGTCTTCGCCACATGAGTTGAAGGCCTGGCTACTGAGGGAGTCAGGGAGCAGCTTTGCAAATGACCCTCTGCCCTGGAAACAGTCATGGGTGTGACCTGCCCAGGTGCCTCCTGCCCTGAGGGCTGTACCCATCCTGTGGCTGATGGGCCATCAGGCACAAGTCCTCTTCCCAGAAGGGAAACTGCTCAGTTTTAAGTTTCCAGAACCTGAGCCCTGTTGTCCGTGGCACCCAAGGCTCCTGCCAGCCTCCAGCAATGCCCCTCCTGTCAGGGCACAGAGAGTCTGTGGCTGCAGGTGCGCGTGGGGAGGGCAGGGGTCCTTCAACCTCAAGGTGGGATTTGGCTACAGGGACACACATCTGTTCCCCAGAAGATCCCTCATTCAATGTGTGTCACTGTCCCAGAAGACTGGCCTTCTGCTTGCCCTGCTTTATTGATAAGGAAATGGGCCCAGGGGAGGCCACCAGCAGCCTTGGATCCCTGAGCTTGCAAGTGACTGCGCTGGTGATTTGCACCCAGGTCCAGCCAGCTGTGAGCCTGGAAAGGCTGAGCCTCTGCCCCCATGCTGTCAGGCTTCAGTGCAGTGAGGAGGCCCCTGGGACTGGGCACGTGGGCTGATCCTGAATGGCTGCTCTGTTCCTCGCCCAGCAGCTGTGTGGCCCAGAGCCGCCTCCTCCCATGCCATGGGCAGGCGTTGGGCTCAGCACAGCAGCTCTGACTGGCTCTAGGGCTACTGAGGCTCAGCAGGTGGCTGTGCCCTGCACAGGGCCTGGCTCAACGTTCCAGGCCTCTTGGAAGAAGACTGATGGTCCACATGTCACTGTGCAAGGCTAAGCCACCTCGCCTCTTTCTGGCCCTGAGCTGCGTGAAGCCAGCATCCCCAGGACAGTCCAGGCCCTCTTGAGAGCCCTCCTTTAGGGGAGGAGGAGCTGCAGAGTGGGGTTTTGGAGGACAGGTAGGAGTTTCGTGCAGGGAAGTGCACCGAGGCAGAGAGCACCCTCGTGGTAGGAGGGTTTGTGGGGAGACCTCAGGATGGTAGCAGGCCCATTGGTCCTTGAGAGGGTGGCCCCAAGCAGGACAAGCCCTCTGCTCTGTGCAGCCAAAATTGAGTGGATGAGGTCACCTGGGAGCAGGTGTGGCTTTAATAAGGGAACAAATGGTGCGGGTACCACGGGCCTGTGGCCACCACACCCACACCTGGTAGGCATGGGCCTCCTTAGATGCCCTGAGAGAGGGGCCTGCGGCTGGCCAGCCTCATACCTCTTACTGTCAGTACTGGTGGAGGGAGGCTGCGGCCTTCCAGGCCGCCTGCTTTGTATGCCTGGCTGCATGGCCGGGTACTACCAGCCTTCTGGGGTTGTGCACATGCAGGCTCCGTAGCCAGTGGGGCAGGAGACAGGTATCCGGCTCACACCAGTTCTGCAGAGGTGGAAGGTGACATGGGGAGAGTGGGCACTTGGCTGCAGTGTCAGCCCACCCGCTTCGCCCCAGGCTCCTGTCAAAGATCCTGAGTGAGTGTGAGGACGCTGATGAGATCGAGTACCTGGTGGACGGCTCGTGGTGCCCAATCCGTGCAGAGAAGGAGCAGAGTTGCAGCCCCCAAGGTCCCATCCTGGTGCTCGGTGAGTCCCAGGCCCGGGCCTGCTGTGTGCTTGGCACTGCTCTGAAGCACGCGGGGAAGGCCTGCTTCAGTTCCCATTTTGTGGGGCACAGCATCCTGAGTGCCTGTCTGCACCCCTGTTGCCCGCAGGCACCTCAGATGCAGGCGGGCCCCTGCCTCCCCCCAGTGTGAACAGTGGCAGTGGCAGCGTGCTCGGCAGTGTGGGCAGCGGGGCAGGCGTGGCGGGCAATGTGGAGAACGGGAAGCCTGGCGCCGACGTGGTGGATCTCACGCTGGACAGCTCGTCATCCTCAGAGGACGACGAGGAAGAGGATGAAGAGGAGGACGAGGACGAGGAGGGTCCCCGGCCCAAGCGCCGCTGCCCCTTCCAGAAGGGCCTGGTGCCAGCCTGCTGACCGCGGCCTTGGACAGACACTGTCACCTGGTGCTTACGCCGGAGGGCGGGCCAGGGCGCAGGGAAGTGGGCCTTCGCTTTTCTTTCATGGTTCATTTTGTTTTCTCCACCCCTTCCCTGGCTCCCGGCACCTGTACCTCTGGACTCTCCCCTCGGGGGGACTAAAAAAAAGTAAAATGACAAAAAAAAAAAAAAAAAAAAAACCCCACAAAACGCAAAAAAAAACAAGAGAAACAAACCAGGCAAGCCGCCCACACAGCTGCCTCCCCAGCCAGAAACCAGGCCGGAGCCTGTGCTGGGCCCAAGAAGGGGCAGGTGGGACCCAGGACACCCCATCGCTCGCCCACCCACTCACTGTCGTCCAGCTGGTGCAGGGGACCCTTGGGGTGGGCACAGGCCAGGCCAGCCTGCAACCACCACACTTGGCTGTGCATCGGCTCCCCTGCTTTCTCTGCAGACGCATTCTCACCTGGAGCCCTGGCCGCGCCACGAGCATTTTAGCTAAGAAGCCATGGAGGGGGTGGGTGGGGGGCGGGCAGTGGGGGGGCCGGGGAGGGTTCGCCACAGATGTGTTGTATTTTTTGAAAGTGCAATAACTTGGTGTGCAGAAGGCCCGGCGGGTGCGGGGCCAGGACCTCCCCGGGAGGCGGCCCCGTGTGTAGCACCGTGTGGCGTTGGGGGTCGGTTTTCTAGCAGCTACCTCGGTAACTCCAATTCAGGTTAACTTCCCTTCGGAGCAGCGGTGGCGGCCACGGCCTTGTTGGGGTCCACGTGGGCTGGCTCCTCTCCTCTGTCTTGCTCTTGGGTATCCCTGGGGGATGATCCCCCTCCCCCATGCTCCCCCCCCCAGGAGCCTCGCTCTTCCAACAGGGCCCGGCCCCAGAGAGGGCCACCCTCCAGCCCGCCCCGCATCACAGCAACCCTGAGCCCCACCATGGGGGCCTGGGGGCGCCCACCAAGCGCACTGTCGCACGTGCTGTTCCCTCCCGGTCCACCCGCCGATTCTTTCTACGCAAAACTCTCCGAGTCCGGAAGCAATAGCGTTCAGGTGTAGAGGAAGGGAGGAGGCCAGGAGGGCCGCGGCCTCACTGAACTCGCTGAGCGCCGGCCTGGCCCGGCCACGGCAGCCAAGGGCGCTGTTTTCTAATATTTGTATTCTAATTTAATTGTTTTTAAAAAACAGAAATAAAAAGGTCAAGGTGAAGCCACTGAGGCATCTGCTTTCCTGTGTTGGGCGTGGGGGGGCGCATGCCCTTTCCTGTGTGTTGGGCGTGGGGGGGCGCATGCCCTTCCCTGCTTTGCTTTAGAGCATCAGGGCCTGGCAGGAGCCTTTGCTGGGCTGGTGGGCTAGGTGAGGGGGCAGCTTGACCAGGAGAGCCAGTCTGAGGTGGTCCCCGTGTCCCCAGCAGGACACAGAGATGCCCCACATCCTTGGTCATTAGAAGATGCCAGTGCTGGCCACAAGGAGCTAGGTCACCCTACTGGGTGCTAGAGTCGGAGGCTGACATTCGCTAGAAATAAGGCCCCTGACCCTGGGCGGGAAGGTGACACACAGTGCAGGCACTGTGAGTGGGCTCCAAAAGTTCTTACTCCATGGACAGACCAATGGACACTAACGGAGCTGGAGCATACACAACCATGAACAGGACAAGGCTCTGACACACTACAATGTAGAGGGACCTTCAGGCCACAGCGTGTGACTCATCAATAGGAAATGCCCAGAACAGGTGAATCCAGAGACAGGAAGTGGACTTGTGAGGGCCAAGGGGCTTGTGAGTCTCCAGAGGGAGACTGAGGATGCAGTGGCTTTTGTGCGATGTAATGTTCTAGAATAGGTGAGGGCTGCACAGTTCTTTGTTACTAAGAACCAGAGTGTGAGGGTGAGCTGTGCAGTGTAGATTTGGGGTGGGAGGCTGGGGCTGCAAACTGTTTCCTTCCCATCTCCCCATCCAGAGGCCCCAGCCCCCTTGGCCTCTGTCACATGTCTCCAAGCCAGACCTCAGTGGGCCAGGAGACCCCCGGCAATTGACAGTCCCTTGTGTTGAACATGGAGCTGGGAGTCAGGTGGCCCCAAACAAGTAGGTAGCTGGCTTTGCTTCTGACCTATGACAGCCACCACAGGTTGGACACAGGATTCTGGAGGGCCCTAGGCTTGCGGGTGGTATTTTCAGAGAGGAGCTAGGTCCTTGTGCCCACCAGGAAAAGCCCAGAAAGAGTGAAGGGTCTAAGTGGATCAGGGTTGCCCCCAAATGGCCTAGCTAGCCCCACGTCTAGTGGACCCTAGTTGAGTGAGCCCAGGGCTGTCCCAGGGAGGCCTGTAAGTAGCTGTTTGGTGACCCCAGCAGTCCATGACCCCTTCCAGTGAGTGGGCCACAGACCCACTTCCTCCTGGGGACTGAGGTTACCGGCTCCCCATCCCCGATAGTGGGATAGTGGGCCTGGCCCAGAATAGCACCTTGGTGACCTCAGAGCTGGGCTGAGACTACCGTACCCAAGACTTCCAAGACCCTGAAGCTGGAGGTGCCCAGGGCTGGCCCATCCTGCTGGTTCTCCCCACCGACTTCTCCCTGTGATGTCCCTGGGCTCCTTCCTTCCCCACGGGCACCCCGACACACACACCTGCCTGGCCTGGGCCTGATGGGCCCTGTCCACGTCCCGCATGGGAACAACTGCCTGGGTCAGGCAGGAAGAATTGGGGGACCCATAGCTCAGCCACCCTGGCCCCAAGGTGTGTGAAGAGGGTGAGGGGCCCAAACCCTCAAGACAGCCACTTCTCCCCCAAGCTCTTCCTTCCTCCCACTGCCCCCCACACCCCAGCAAAACACGAGAACATCAAAATCAGGCAATGAGGCGGCCACGGTCGTAACAGGCTGCGTTTAGTGGTTTTTTTTTTTTTTTATGTACAAGAAAAAGGAAATTTTTTTCTAGTTTTTCATCATTTTATCTTTTTTTAATTACTTTTAAAGCTTCTCCCTCCCCACCCCCAAAAAGTGCATTTTTATCAATTGATTTTTTTTTTTGTTAAATCTCCCACACTTTTATTATAAAGACTCTCAAATACAGTCCATGGAATGTCTGTTCTGTGCTCTGTACCCCATGGGCGCCGCCCCTGCCCCCCATTTGCCAGGCCTGCCCCCAAAGTCCAAGGCACCTCATGTCTGGGCCTGGGCCAGGGTCCTCCCCGCCCTCCCCCCATATAAATCTGTACGTTTAGTGCGACCTTCGTCTGATCTGAGATTATGGCTGCTGGGTGCTGAGCCCCCAGGCCCTGACCCATCTTGCGCCAGCCAACCCCCCCCAACCTCCAGGAAGGCTGCTTCCTCAGCTTAAATAACTTTTTAAAATAAAACTGCAAATATAAATATCTTTCTTTCTCAAAAAATAGGATTTTTGCTCTTTTTTTTTTTTTTTTTGTTGGTTTTTCTTTTTTTTCCTTCTGTTTTTCCTTTCAGCCTGTGTCACCTCCTACAATTCCAGCTACCTGGACTGTCTCCATCCTGGTGGGGGAGAGGGATCCAGACCCCTGCCTCAGCCATGTGATTGTGCCTGCCATGGCCCACGGGGCCCCCCAAATAGTGCCAAGTCTTCTCTGACCATGCCCTTGAGGTAAAGGCCCTGGGGAGAGGTTGGGGGCCCTCCTCTCCCACTGGAGACCCCCACACACAAGCAAGCAAAGGACAGCTGTGTACAAACAGAGTAACAAGACAGCCACATGGGGGATCTGGCTGGGCCACCCCAGGAAGGGACAGACTTTGGTATTGCCCACTCAGGCCTAACCAGGCGCAGGCCCACACAGGTGCCAGGATGGGCAGGGTCTGGAATTTTACATTCACTGGTTTGTAGTTAAAAAAAAAAAAAAAAAAAAAAATTTTTTTTTTTTGCCTTGTTTTTTTCTCTTAATCTCAAAAGGCAGGTGGAATGGGGGGGCAAGGCAAGGAGCGGCTTCTAGACAGGGACATTCCTCTCTCTGGGGCCCTACAGACTGGGGACAGCTGCAGGCAGGGGCTCCGCCATGGCTCCTCCCCAGCCCCGGGACCCCTGGAGCCCCTACCTAGAGCAGGCCTGGATGCCCCCCCCAGGCCTGAACCTCACTCTCTCCCGCATACACTCGCTCACACAAGCATCCACGCAACTTCACCATGGTGATGAAATAACAATTTCACTGTTTTTCTTTTTTTCTTTTTTTTTTTTTTTGTTTGTACCAGGCAGTTAAAAAAAAAAAAACCCAAAAAAAGAAAACACAAAAAAAAAAACCCAAACAACCAAACAAAAACCTTTCTGCAGTGTCCTTCCAAATAAGCACGACCCTCCTCAAATATCTTGTTTCCTGAAACGCATAAATTCAGCAGTATCTTTGGCAATACTTTATCACGACCTTAATTTAAAGAATAAAAATAAAATCGATCCACGTCTATATACAGTATGTGATTGCGCAGAGTTGGGACGGGGCCGGGCTGGGGTGGGTGGGGGGTCCCGGCTCTGGGCCCATGCAGACGCTGCGGCCCCCGGGACGGGCTGGCGGTTAAGGCAGAGTGGGCGGGCAGGGCTGGCGGAAGCTGAGCGCGGAGCTAGGGGCAAGGGTTTAGTGCAATTCCCGAGGAGGTCTGTGTTAAAAGTGTGACCGGCAGGCCGTGCCATCCCCTTTCCTACCAGAGCCCCCAAGGACCCTGTCACCCAAGTCTGGAGGCCCCCACTGGCCAGGATGACATATGTGACTTGTGAGTTGGTTTTATTGCGAGGGGGGAGTGGGGGAAGTCACCCCCCCTCGGGGACCTCTTGGGGAGTGGGGGGTGGCCCCTGGCCTGGGTGCACAGCCTCAATGGTTGGTTCTCCAAAACAGCTCACCGCGTGACACTGGGGTGCAAACAAGGCCAGCACACCTGACCCCAGCTGCCCCTTCTCCGGCCCCACAGGGGGAACCTGAGACATTGGGGAGGGGGGGGGGCTGACAGGCTGGGGGTGGGGAAGGAGAAAGGAAAACTACCCATTATAAACAATACGAAAATTTGCCTTCCTAAAAAGCTTCCCTTTAAAAACAAAAGAAAAGGTAGGGGACACAGGGACAGCCTCCACCCCAGCTGGGCACCAACAGAAAGGGCCCCAGCTCAACCAAACATCTAGTTACAGGGTCCCACACCAGGCTCTGTGTCTGCAGCAGGGAGGAGGGGCATCCTGGCATCTGGCAGCATTGTCCCCCCAACCCTGGCCCCTGTCCGTGGCCTGCGGCTCGGTTAACACCGGGCTTTTTGGGGGCCAGAGGTTGGAGGGAGGCAGGTGCCAGCCTCAGTTACAGTCAGTGCCTTTGAGTAAAAACAGAGGTACCTGGGGAAGGTGTAAGGCCCCGGAGGTGGGGACCTGTGCCGCCCCCTGGATGGGGAGGGGGTGGCACGTCCAAGATGGCAGCTCCTTGGTGGCCAAGCAGGACAGCCATGTTGGAGGGCAGGTCCTAGGGTAGGAGACAGGGACAGCGGGGGGACATGGAGGCGGGGTGGGTGGTCTGGCTGGTTGGAAGGCCAGCCCTCTCTCGGGCCCATCCCTGAGCTGGGGAACAAGGAAGGAGGAAGCCACAGCCGGCTTGCAGGCCTGAGACATCTGTCAAGACCAAATGCTGGGGGCAGGACGGGAGAGAAGGGTGGACCTGGCACAGACTCAGGGACCCCACAGTTGCCCTCAATGCGCCCCTTGGGACTCAGGTCCCCCCCTGATGGCTTCCTAGCCACCCCCCTTCAGCCTCGGGGAACAAAAGTGGATTCTGTTTGCGGTGGGTTTTTTTATTATTTTGTACAAAAATAAATTGACTTTTAGGAATTTTCTTTTGCTTTCTCTCTTACTCTCTCTCTTTTTTTTTTTGTCTTTTCAATATTTCATAGAAGTTGGATGCAACTTGTAAACATGTTTTTAAATTAAGAATTAAGATAAAGTACCCGTTCCGTTACAAAGTGCCAAGACTTCCAATGTGGTTGGTTGCCTGTTTTTGTTTTGTTTTCGTTCTTTCCATTTTGTAGAATCTGGGTTTTTATTGCTTTTGTGACATTAGAACTTCAGCCTCTCGCTCTCTGCCCATCCCTGCCTTCTGGGACCCTGGGCTCCCCCCACCCTGATCTTGGCTATGTCCACCCCGTGCTGCTGCCCGCTCCTCTAAGTATATTATCTCTATATATATCTCTATATAAATTTTGTTTTTCAGGAGGAAAGAAAAAAAAATCTACAAAGTGCTTTAAAAAGTTGGGAGGGGCTCGGGGACAGACGTTTGGTATCTCCAAATGCGTGGGTCCGGGGTGGCCTGGGCTGGGGACACAGACAGAGAGGGATGAGGTGCCCTGAGCGGTGGTCCTGGGGTCCTGCCGGTTGTAAGTGCCGTGAAGGAAGGCGGCAGGAGCCCCAGAAGCCACCCTGGAACTCCCCAGCCCCCCAGTCCTGGCCGTTCTCCAGGCCTGGGAATAAATAGATTCGTTTCTCAGCGGCCGAGGGGTGCAGAGGTGCGAGGCCACAGGCGGGGCGGGAGGAGGGGAGGCCGGTGGGGAGACTGAAGGGAGACCCCCCCCTTAGTAAGTGCCCTGAGGAAGGAGAGTGGGGGGCCGGGGACCATTTTAATGTCCACTCAGAGCGGACAGAGATCATTTAAGGTCTTGTCTGAAAGACTCACAGAAACCAGGGGAGGACACGAGAACTAGCCCTGTGCCCATCCCCGAGTCACCTCACCCCAGCGCAGGGCCCAGGGCTGGGACCAGGTCTTCGATCGGGCCCAGAGCCCGCAATGGGCGCCCCACGAGACCCCAAACCAAGCCCCAGACCCCCTGGCGGACCGGGCGGGGGACACGGGGGTGGGAAACGGGCCCTGCGGAAGGAGGGATGTCATGAAGGAGACAAATCTGAGAGAAGCAGTGTCCTAGTTCCGTGACGTCATATATATATATCTGTATATATATATATAGATAGATAGATAGATATCTGTATATAGATAGATTTTCTTTTTTTGTGTTTTGGGGTTGGTGGGTGATGGTTTCTCTCTCTCTGTCTCAGGTTTCTGTTCTCTTTTTTGGTTTTAGGCGAGTCCGGCTGTGAAGCTACCCTCAGCAGTGGGTGCCCCGGGGCCACCGCTGCTGTCGTCTCCACCACCGGCACCCGCTACATTCAGGCGGCCTGAGCCATCAGGGCTGGCCTCATCCTCGTCCTCGTCGTCGTCCTTAAAGTGCTTCTCCTGGCCGTTGCGCGGGGCGTCAGGGGCGCTGGGCGGCGCGGTGGCCCCGGCGGTGGGGTCAGGCGGCACGGCGCGGACGCGCGGCTTGCGTCCCCGGCGTGATGGGACGCCATTGCAGCCGTCCTTCTTGAGGTGTCTATGCAGGTGGTCGGAGCGCACGAAGGTCTTGCAGCAGCTGTCGCACTGGTAGGGCCGCAGCCCCGTGTGCACGCGCATGTGGTTCTTCAGGTCGTAGTTGTGCGCAAAGGCCGCGCCGCACTGCTGGCACAGGTACGGCTTCTCGCCCGTGTGCTTCCTCATGTGCACCTTCAGCTTGTCCTGCCTGCGGGTGGGCGGGCGGGGTGCGGTCAGCAGGGACCCCAGTCCTGCCCAGCCACCCTCTGCCCGAGTTGCCAGGCCCCACCACCCGACACCGCAGGGCTGAGGCTCTGGAAGGCCAGCTTGCTGCGTGGCCCATGGCAAACGCTCACCCTCTCTGAGCTCACTTCAGGGCTGTGCCTCAGGGTGAGGCCCAGGCCACCGAGGGGCAGGCGTGCTCACCCACACCACGTTTATTTACTGAGCGCCTGCTGGATGCCAGGCCCTGGTCCAGGGGCCGAAAATACCGAGAAGAAAGAAGGCCGGCAGATGGCCCTGCCCTCCCCAGAGGGGCAGCCACTGGGGTGTTTGGTGACAGCTTGGGTGACGGAATGTTCTGGTTTTAGGCACGAAGGCTGGCATCCCAAGAAACCCCTGAATCCTGGGCAGACTGGGGCAGTTGGTCATCTTGGTCCCACCTAGGGCGTCCAGGCCCAGCCAGTGCCTTCTCCCATCCCGTCACAGCGATTGCTGGCTGACACCAATACACAAGGCACAGCCACCCCTCGGCCTTTGCAATGCCATCCTGGCTGCCTGGACCACACTTCTTCCGAGATCCCCACCATCCTCTTAGGACGGTCCTCCTGAGACCCCCGGGTCCTTCACGCCACCACCATCTAACTGGGTCGCCTGTGTGTTCTTGCTGCTCACTGCCTGCTCTAGCCTGTGAGCTCCAGTCAGCAGGGAATGGCGTGACTGCAGGGCCCCTCCCTGCCAATCTCACCCGGTGAAGGGACAGTGTGGATCCGGCACAGCCTTTGACCTACAGGACTTTGGAGTGACAATGGCCCAGGTACTACTCTATCCCATGGGGGCCACTGGCCACATGTGGCTCCTGAGCCCTTGAAAAGTGGCTGGTCTGCACTGAGATGTGCTCAGTCCAGTAATGCAAAGCTGCTCATTTACAGCTCGCTTACCGCCCCATGCTGAAATGCAGGGGTGTACACCTGGTTACACTCACTCTCATCTGCTCCTTTTTTTTTTTTTAATGTGTCTGCCAGAAAGTTTTAAATTACGTCACTGGCTTGTGCGATATTCCTATTACAGCTATTGATCCATACAGATAGGGATGGATTCCTTTCTAAAATCCACAGGGGAGGAACAGAGACCTGGGACTCAGGAGTCCTGGCTAGTAACTGACCTACTGATAAACTCCTATTCATCTCTCAAAACCCCACCCTTCAATGCCCCTTTGATTTTCCCAACCCCCAAAAACTTGCCTCCTCCAGTCATGGGTCTGTCACTACCCAGACTTGGTGTCCTACTTGCTCTAACTCTTTCATGGCTCACTGCTGCCCTGGGCCTAGCACTTTGCAACCCCTTCCCAGTTTTGTTACTTCCCTTGAGCCAACAGAAGTTGGGCCACAGTGAACTCCCCAGACTGGCCAGATGTGCTGCTAGCCCTCAGGCACTTGGCTGCTTCCCCACAACTCCTGCAAAGCCCGCTGGCACAGTGTCCTGGTCCCTGGGCACAGCATGGCCTCAGTCTTCCTAACTCTACAGGGACTTCCCCAGCTGATGCTGGAGGCTCAGAGAGGGGAAGTGACTTGCCTGGAGTTACACAGCAGGCCAGGGGCCACAGAGAGGAGGGGTGGGGGTGGAAGGCAGCCCCAGTTTCGTCACCCCAAGCCCCGGCCTGGGTAATTATAGCCCAGCTGCCACAGGCCCCGCTTACTCAATGCGCTGCAGTGACTCAGAGGGGCCCCTGGGCTCCAGGCTTGGAGGAGGTGGGGGTGGGGGGTGGAGGGGGGGGGAAGGGGCTGGGGCCCCAGGTTAGGGGTGCAAAGAGGAAGAAACTGGGTGTGTGGGGAGAAGAGGCCGCTATGTGCCTCAGTTTCCCTGACTGGAAGACAGATGGGCTCTGGCTGTATGGGATGACTACAAGACATGGCAATTCAAAATGAAACTGAGCCCCAGGCTGTGGTCAGGTGGGCTGGTGTCCCAGGGCCTGGGGGGTGGGACAGGTCAGGCACCTGGCTTGGGCTCTAGACTGCCAAGGCCTCCACCAGAAAGTCCCAAGTCAAAGACCCTCTGAAGGCGGGCCCAGCAGCACCTCAGGACCCCTGGCTGAAAGAAGAGAGGCCCTAAGACTTCCAGGCCCCCAGTCTCCACAGTCGGGGGCAGGTTATCACAGACACCGCCCCCAGCTGGTGCCCTTTGCCCCCACCTGGCACTCCTGGGCACTGGAGTCCAGGCCGCACCCACCTCTCCTGCCTGCTGGGGAGGGGGCTGGGGTGCTGGGGAAGGGGCCAGCCCCAGGTTCCTGCCCTGCAGGGTGGGACCGGGAAGCTGGGACAATGGCCTCTTTCTTCAGCCTCAGTAGGCGTGGCTGGGGGAACCCCAGGGCAGGGGGGTGGGGGGCAAGGGGTGACGCTGAGTCACCCAGCCTGGCTGGGTCCCTGCCTGCCAGCACCCCCACTGCTCTGGCCCGCCCTGGGTCCACACAGCCTAGCCAGCCACCTCTGGACTCCTAAGACCCAATCGCAAACTATCTCCAGCCTGGCCTTGAACTCCTCTAGCTCCAGGGCAAAGCCCATGGCTCCCTCCGAGGCCTTTCCGCCCCCACTGGCCCCGCAGATCCCCCAAGCTAACCAGCCTCAGGGCCTTTGCACGAGCTGTTCTGGCTGCAACACCCTTTCCCATGGCTCCCTCCTTCACCTCTTTCAGGTCTCAAATGTGTCAGGGAGGCCTGCAGGGATTCTGGCCTGTCTCTCCACTGCCTGGGTGCACGCACACAGCAGGAACCTAGTAAGTAGTGGCTAAGTAAAGCCCACCACCTGTTCAACACTTCGTAAGTGTCTGTCTCTGCTCCCAAAGCAAAACATTAAGAATTCTCCTTCCACGCAGAGAAGCACCCCAAAAAGCGGAAGGGCAACTGAGAACAGAAGAGCACACGCCTCTGAGAAGCTCATACTGTCTCTGATGGGTCACCTGGCTTCTGCCCCAGCTGTTCCCTGCTAGGCTGTCCACCCCTGTTCCCCCTCCCCAGCTCCCCCCTGGCAGACAACGCTCGGAGAGGCACACAAGAGGACCCCCTGAATGGGAGAGGGAGGGGAGGGCAGAGGGCCACTCGTGGTGGGAGGACGCTGATGCTCGCAGCCCTGGTGCTCACCTGGTGAAGCGGACCTTGCAGATGTTGCACTCGTAGGGCTTCTCGCCTGTGTGGGTGCGGATGTGCCGCGGCAGCTTGCCGGCGCCCTGGATGACCTTCTCGCAGATGGGGCACTTCTGGAAGGCCTTGGCGCGGATCTTCTTCTCCCCCTTCTGAGACCAGGCGGGATACACGTCGCCCTCATGTGCGCCGCTGAAGTACTTCAGGTAGTAGTCCATGACGCCCTTGTCATCCGCCCGTGACTCCTCATCGCTGTCCCCTGCTGCCAGGGCCCCTGCCCGGCCCACTGACGACATCATCTGTTGCAGCAGTGTGCTGGCCGCCAGCCCGTCCACATCGGCCGCATCCCCATCCTCGCCCTCGGCGGCACCCGACAAGAAGCCCGGCGAGTCGCTTGGCTCGGGAGCCGCCTCGGACAGAGAGGCCGCCTCCTCCTCCCCAGCCCGGCCATAATGGCCATTCTGTGTGGCAGCTGGAGGGGCCACTGGGGGCGGAAAGAGACCCCCAGTGGGGGCGTCCTCATCCCGCTCTGGCCACAGGCCTGGATTGCTGTCACCCTCGTCCCCATCCCCCGCTGGGGGCCGCTCAGCTGGGGGCCCTGGCCCATAGAAGTCCAAGCCGTTGCAATCACCTGCAGCCACGGCGGCCACGGCAGCAGCCACAGCCTCCTTGGTGGCATCCAGGTCATCGTCGGGAGCACCAAAGGCGGACCAGGGGAAGGTGGCAGCGGTGGCAGCAGGGGGCAGGCTGTTCATGGGGTTACTCTGGAAAAACTCCAGGTACTCCTTGGCCCGCAGGAGGTTGCGCTGGTCAATTTGATCCACCAGGTCCAGCTGCCCTGTGTCACCCGCATCAGTCGCCAGGATCTGCCGGTCCAGCAGGTCGGCACACACGTGGCTCACGGCAGGGATCTCCAGCAGGCGGGCGGCACTGAGGATGTCGCCCACATTGGCCGTGCTGACAGTGAGCGTGGCGGTGTAGGCGAAGTCCATGAGCGCCGTGAGCGCCTCAGCGCTGACAAAGTCAATCTCGTACACGTTCTGCTGGTCCACCACAGCGCCCGACGTGAACAACTTCTTGAAGTACTGGCTGCAGGCCGCCAGCACCGAACGGTGCGTGGGGAACTCACGGCCCTCCACCAGGATCACCACGTCGCACAGCAGGCCCTGCGTCCGCTGCTCATTCAATCCACTCAGGATGTCGCTGCTGTGGTCGGGGAACGGGATCCCAATGGGGCCGTCCACGCCGCCGGCCATCTTCCGTGCCAAGACCTGCAGCAGCGGAGAGGAAGGGGACATTTGTAAGTGGAGGGGGTCCCATGCCCATCAATCAGGCTCAAGACCCTCAGAACACAGTACCAGCTACGTCTCACCCCCACCCCCAGCTGGGGCAAGAGGGCAGTCAGATGTCCTGCCTTCCCAGCCTCAGTTTCTCCAGCTCAGTTCAAGGGTACTTCTGCCTTCTCCCAGCCTGTTTCTCCAGGTGGGCATGGCGGATATGAGGCTGTATGAGCAGTCTGACTGACGTGCTCATACTGTCAAAACCCACCGTGGGTGCTGGAGAGAAACACAGGCGCCCCTGCCCTGACCCTTCCCCCTCCCTCCCCAGGAGGCCCAACACCTGTCGAAGGGGTAACTGGAAGTTGTTTTCTGGCTTATCTGAACACATGGACACCCACAAAGCACCTACTCCAAGGCAGGCCACAGTGGCACCCTGTCCAAGGGAGGTAAGCAATCAGGTTGGGAGAAGGAAGGCACCTGCCATGGCCCATGGAGGGCGGAGCTGTGCCGGAGTGCAAACCCAGGGACCTCTGACGGAGAGCTGGGGCCCTGCTCCTGCCTGATGGTCAGCCGCGATTCCCCTGCGATTCCCCTGGGGAGGGAGATCTGAGTCGGCAGGAAGGAGCAAGGCTGATGAGCCCTGGGGACCCAGGACTGTGACCTGGTGGGGTCAAGAGCTCGTGGGTGTGCCCTGCTGGGGCAGGCCGGTAACAGCTCTGCCTAACAAACCTCTTCCTGCCTGAGCCCCCAGGACGGGCTCAGCCCTGACAGTGAGTAATATAGGGGAAACCAGGCCACCGCCCAAGCCGAGTCCCCCAAGGCGGGTCCCAGAGCCTCCTGTCCACCTCTATTGCCCAAAGCCCTCCTGGTGGCCCCCTCCATGCCTCTGTTCCCCCACTGTGCCCCTCAGCTCAGGACAAGGCCTGGGCCTTAGTCTACACCTGTCAGATGGGCAAGGGTCTCTGGCCGTGGGTAGGGGGATCCTGCCTGCCCTGTCCCTCTCCCCCACCCTCCTTTCTACAGTCCCCCGGGCTGACTCACCCGCCCACTCGGCTTGTGCAACCCTCTGGCTGCTGTCCCCATCCTCCGCCCTCTCCTGGGAGCCGGCCGCCCCTCACCACCCAACACAACCCACATTCCTCCCACTCTCTGACCCATCTGGGGACCCCGGGCATCAACCCTGGGGACAAGCATGGGCTGGCCGTTCTGAACCTCCTGAGGATATGGGACTCTCCTGTCCCCAACCAAGTAGCCTGGCCTGACTCATGCCAGCAAGGGAGGCCTGTGCTGTCCTCTCCCCAGCCAGTGGCCTTGGAGTGGGGTCTTGCAGCCAACATGACACAGAAGCCTTTGTGCAGCCCCTGCCTCTAAGCACCCACCCTCTCCTCACTGCACCAGCTGCTTGGCTTTCCCTGCTCCACCTCAGTGGGGAGGGGAGGCTCAGATGTGGCTGCTGGGAGTGGGGCACGGGGGACTGGTGTCGGGGGGGGGGGGGGGGCTATGCCAGGCATGGCTGGGAAGCCTTGGACCTTGGAGGAACCCCGTTGGGGGCTCCCACCCCCTGCCACCATCTGCCGTCTGGCCCCAGCCCCAGGGAGCATGTGGGCAGATGGGGCTCAGGATCAGACAAGCCCTGGCCCTCCTGCCACAGCCCGCACACCTCCCCAGCCCCCCAGCCCCAAGGTGGCCACTCCACCCTGCTGGGCTGTCCTCCCCCTAGGTGACCCGGGGCTCCCTCGGGAATGGCTAAGCAGTGTCTCCAGGGTCCAGAGTTTGGGACCTGAAATGGTCCAAGTGACTCAGCCCTCATGGTGGCAACTCCACCCCCTCCGCCACCACCACCCTGGCTCCCCACCAGGCGCCCAGCGCCAGGGCCAGGGGCTGCCTCCGCCCTGTCTTAAGTGCAAAGATACCTGGGCTCCAGGCCACAGGTCCTAGCTAGGCCTGGGAACCCGTGCTTCTGCTTCCTCCCTCTCGGGAACCTGTGTTCCCCCAAATATCACCAGAGATTCTCTGGCCAAAAAAAGTCCCATGACTTGTCTGTCAAATGGGTGGCCCCCATCTGACAAGTGAGAAATCAAGGCTCAGAAGAGCCAGGGTTGGGTTGGAGATGGGCTCAAGTGGCACAGCGCCTGCCTAGCGAATGTTCAGGCCCTGAGCTCAAGCCCCCGTGCTGTCAAAAAAAATAAGGTGGGAGTGTTCAGAGTCCTAGCCGAGGGCACCCAGCAAGGCTGGCTCCCCCACCTGCCCTCAGCTGCTGCCTGTCCCAGGCCCTGGGGATTCAACTCAGAGGCAGACACCGACTAGCCCTCTCTCCAGGAACAAGAACCACCTGCCTGCCCCACCCTGGGCCAAGGCCCCACCTGGGCCTCTCAGAGGCCTCTCCTGAGAGGAAGGGCCCAACACCGTTTCCAATGGGGGAAGACGACCAGGGCAGTCAGAACCCCTCAGGGCATGCTGCAGACCCACTGTGCACAGGCTGCTGCTCACTGATGGGAGGAGGGACCAGGAAGCCCCCTCACCCAGGCTAAGGCCCCAGTTTTCATGATGGCTCCTCTTGCATGCTCTCTTCCATGGGATTTCTGGGAAAGGTTTGGCAAGGGGCAGGCCCCGGCAGCTCCTCCAATGCTAGAGGTGGGGCACCTTCCTCCCCAGGGCCCAGCCACACACAGTAGGGGTACAGGGTGCAGCAAATCCCAGATGAACCAAGGCACCAGCTCACACCCAGCCCCACCCACCTGACAGACACACCCACCACCAGGGCATGACTGTTCTGTCTGCCAGACCCACCTCTCATCTAACCTAGGGTCACTTGCTGTAGCTTATTCCCAAAGCAACAGAACCCAGGCCTCACTTTGGCTGTCCCCTGCATCACCAAACTTTCAGGAACTAACCAACCCAATGCCTCATTTCATTCTCCCCAGTTCTCTGAATGAGCTCAGAGAGGTAACGAGACCCAGTCAAGGTCACACAGCATACAGGGCCAGGGCCAGAGCCAGGGCCAGACTCAGGCTCTCCCACTTGAGCAGAGCACCACCCCCACCCTTTGGCTGCTGGGGATGTGTCTGGGGACTACATGTGAGGTTAGGGGGCAGGAAGGTACCCAGGACCAGGGAAGAGTGGCCAGGCACAGGGGAGATCTGAGCTAGGCTAGAGATGGGTGAGGGGAGCTGGTGGGGCTGCACTGAAGCTAGGGAAGGGAGCCAGGGGCCTTCCCAAGGTCACTTTCAATGTGTGGCCCACCCAACACCGCCAGGAAGGAGCAGGGGCAGCTCCCTGCCTCTACCACACTCCTGAGGGGCACTTCGAGGGCAGGGCAGCTCTCTCCCAGGGAGAAGAGAGGCCTCATCCTTCCTGGCGAGGCTACTGCAGCGGACGTGAGGAGACGAAGGGCCTTAGCTTCCCAGGTGCTCCGACAGTGGGAACCAGCCCCTCCATCCAGGACGCACACAAGGGCAGAGTTCCTCAGAAGGTCCCCAAAAGGCCCAGACAGACTGTCCACCATTCCCCTTGTGAATGGAGGAGGTCTGAACTTCAGTTCTGAAGGTTATTTCAGGAAGCAGTCCCACTCCCCACCCATGTGCCAAGAAATGGGTGGTGAAGACCCTGAAGGAAACTAGATGGTAAAACCAGGCCCAGAGAGGGTGGGCAGCCAGCCTGAGGTCACACAGCAAGCTTAGTTCACAGGTGCAGCTGCCAGGCCCCCACCCAGCAGCCCCCACCCCTTCCCAGACCCGCGGCCTATGTTGCAAGGTTAGTCCTAACTTGTTACCCCACCCTGAGCCGGTGCCAATCCCGGCCTGGCCCAGTCCCCGGCCTGAGTTTAATGGGACAGGAATGTGGTGTCCCACTCTGAGGCCACCAGCAGTGCCAGTGGTGCCAGTCTGCCCCCTGCCCACCTGGCCTCTTAAGTGGCAGGCAGGCCTTCCTCGGCCAGGCCTGGAGCACCTCGGCCATTTTACATGTCCATTTATTGCCCTAAATGGGGAGGGGCTTCCTGTCCAGGCCTTAAAGGGCCAGAGGCAGGAAGGCAGCAGGCCCAATGGGAAGTGTTCATGTGTGGGGGCAGGGACAAGGAGGTCTGGGGATTCCATCTGACCCCCAACTCCAGGGTGGGGCCAAGGCCCACCCTGTTCCCACGCGTGCCGTCATGGCCAGGAAGCCCAAACCCTAGACCACGGCTGGGTTCCAAGAGGAAGCTTGAGCCATCCACGAGTGGAGGGAAGGAGCTTCCTGCCACCGGGGGTAAGCAAGGGCAGACTCCACAAAACCTCATCCCTGTCCACTGCCGAGCCATGCTGCACCTGCCATCCAGGATGCCCATGAGAAGCCACTGGACCTGGGGGGGAAGGGGGAATCTGCTTGACACCTGGAGTCACCTACAACACCCCCAACCCCAGCCTGGGCAGGTGGAGGGCTCAGCACGAAGCCCCCAAGATGAAGGGGCCTCTGGGGCCCCAGGCAGCCTGCGCCTGCAGGATCCAGCCAGATCCCTGGCAGACATCCTGGCGGGAGGTGGGACCGGGCCTGTTTTCCAGTCAAACCAGAAAGGCGTGGGTGGGGACACTTCCACTGAGTGGCCGTCCTCAGCCTGCTGGGGGGACAGATGGAGGGGCCGGTCCTCTGGCCACGCTCCTCACCAGCACCACGTTCTGAACAGGGCACCTTCTGCACTGCGGTGCTCTGCCTCAGGCAGGGGGCCGCTCCTCACCAGAGCAGGGGGTGGGGAGCCTGGTTTCAGTCATCCCAACAGAAGTATGACACACACTGACAATCCTGGCTCTAGGACACAGGGTCTGCAACCAATGCCTGTTCTACAGATGGAAAACAGGCTCAGAGAGGGGAAGCAACTTGCCCAGGGTCACAGAGCAAAGCTGGAATTTGAATACAGGCTGCCTAACTGACTAGTCCTGCCTAACTAGTCTTCCCAGGGTGCCTTTCTTCCCCTCCCCCAACACATAGCCTGAGGGAGCAGCAGGGGACCAGTCCCCCACCCTGAGTGGGGCTGAAGAGGACCATTTTTCATAGCTCCTCAGAACTGCTCTGTGATGGCCCAGAGAAGGGAGGTCACCCAATGACAACGGGCAGGAAGGGCAGGGCTGAAGTCCATCTGTAAACTCAGGGTGATGGCCCTGACCCCTCAGGTCTCCAGGACAGGGGTGCACAAGGAGCTGTGACCAGGCCCTGCCAGCTGATAGTCACTCAACACCCGCTCTGATGCTAAGTAAAGCATGGGATGACAGAGGATGAACTGGCGAGAAACTGAGGGAGGCAGAGAGGGAAGTGAGGCAGAGAGGCCCTGGGTGGGCCTCAGGTGGAGAGAAGCCCTGCTGCCCAGGGCAACTTATGGTCTATGAGGCTAACTGTGAGGGACAGGGGGGCCTCAGGTGGCTGGCAACCCAACACCCAGCAGATATGGGTGCCATGAGCTGAGCAGGCACTTCTCCATACAGGAATAAAGGAGGGAATCCAGAGGGACCTCCTGGGAAGCCCTAAGACAACCCTGTGATCAAGAGGACAATGCTTGGGATCCAGGGGGTTTGTCCAAGGTCACAGAGCAAGTGGACCACGTTCCAAACACCATGTGTCCCCTTCCTTAGGACAGCTCTGCTCCAGAGGGGTGGCCCTGAGTCTTGGCTCAGGGGAGGTGACCTCTGTCCCTGCTGGTATAATGAGTCGTAAAACTCAGATCCCTGCCTGACTAGGGGCGGGGGAGGGGGAGAAGGCAGGTGCAGGATTGTGGGATTATGGCTTGGCAGGGGTGGGACGGGGCCACAAATGCACACAAAGTGCCCACTGAGCAAGGCTGGGAGGGAGGAGGACTGGGGCTTGTGCTGTGTGACCTTGGAGCCTTGCTGGCCCTCTCTGAGCTCAATGTCATCTTTGGGCAGAGCCCCAGTGGCACTCCACTCACTTGTCCATTTATGACAGGTGCGAACAGAGGAAAGCCACCTCTGGCTCTCCTGGAAGACACAGGCGAGCAGGTACCCCTGGGCCAGGACACCAGAGGTCTCTGGAAAGCAGGACCACCCGGGAGTCAGACCCAGCTCCAGCTGGGTGACCTTGGGCGGCTCTCAGCTTCCCTGGCCCAACCCATCCTTAGCTCTGGACTCACGTGGGACCTCCCCTCCAGGCCTCGGTTTCCTCCTATGGCAACAAGGACTGCCACCAGGTGGACCCAGCTACGGGTCTGCCAGCCTCAAGAAAAAGAACAGAACCCCAAAGCCACCAAGGACACGCTACTGCCCCAGGACCATCCTCCCTGGCTCTGCCTCTGCAGGCCTCAGTCTCCCCCATAGCGCAAAGGATTCATCAGCTCCCTGCAGTACCTCTCTGCTGAGAGGTGCCTGGTTCCCAGGCCTGGCCAGGTACTGACTGGCCACCCTATAGCCAATCAGAACTGAATAATAAATACCCCCCCAAAGTGACCAGCGAATTAAAATTTCAGTGTCCTCGTTGGCTCCTCTTTCCTGAATGAGGCCTCCCTTTTCCAGCCATGGCTGCCGCCCCCCCCCTCCCCCAGGCTCCCAGTCACCCAGTCACCACAGCGATGCCTGGCAGTAAACAGAGACCCGAGCCCAGTTGAGAGGTGCCAGGCCCGGCCAGGCCCAATGTGTAGAACCCTGAGGGGGTGGCATTGGGGGCAAATGTCCCCAGTCTAGAGCCCTATGCTCTAAGCAGCAGCAGCAAGGCAGAGGCTGGGTCCCTGTCCCAGCCTGGGTTGGGAAGGAGGACCTCTCCTAACCTAGCCCTGCCAATAGGAAGTGATCTGCTGGTGGCACGGAGGTCCCCCCACACACACACACCCAGTGTGGGAGGCCACTCCGGGTTACGCCCTGGCCCGTGGAGGGGCTGACATGGGAGTCCCGGTCGCCCTCTCAGGGAGGCAGCTGGCAGGGAAGAGGAGGGGGATGCAGGCCAGCCAACCCCGCCACCCATGGGTGAGCCAGGTGGGCCAGCTGGGGGAAGAGGCATTCACGCCGCTCTCACTTCCGCCCGTTGGCTAGGGGCATAAAAGAGCTGCCTGCCGGTCTGCGGGTGCCACCCCGCCAACTCCGGACTGCATTCCTCCGACACTTAGTGGACACTACTGGGTGCTGGGCCTGGCTGGACAGCACCGTCCTCCTGCGGCCCGCGCTCCCCAGCGGCCGGGTAGTGCCTCTCAGACCCGCAGAGGCCTGGGCCTCGGGGACACCGGCTCCAGCGCGCGGCTCAGCCCCCGGCCAGGTCCCACCCCGGACTGGGGGAGGGGGTAGGAAGGGGGAGGGGACCTGCCCCACCGCGTGCCCCACCGACCCGGACGCCCAGCTCGCACGTGGTGGTGGCGTCAGGGGAAGGGGGGTCCGGCCAGAGGAGACGGGGTCACGCGCTCCGGGGGCGCGGGCGGGGGCCGGGGGTGCCCCGTAGCCGGGGCAGCGCGGGCAAGGCGAGGAACCAGGCCGAGGACAGGAAGTAGCCATCCCCGCGGCCAGTGCCCCCTCCCCGGCCCCCGCGCCCCGGCCGCCGCGCGGCTCCTACCTCTTTCCCGGGCAGCGCGAGGGGCCCGGCCCCGGCGGCGGCGGCTGCGGCTGGCTGGCTGCTCCGAGGCCGGGAGGCGGCAGTGAGCCCGGCCCCGCGCCACCCCCCGCCGCCGGCGGCCAATCCCCACCCGGGCTGGGGGGAGGGCGATGCAAATTACCCCGGATCTGGGTCCGCCCGCCCGTCGCCTCCCCCGCGCCCGACCCGGCCCGCGCCAGGCCGCGCATCCCCGAGCTCGCCTGCGCCTCGCCGCTGGCGGGCCGCCGCCCTCCCCGGGGAGCGCCCTCCTGGAGGGGGACCCCCTCCCCCGGGGCGAGGGGCCGGGGACAGTTACACAACAGGCGGGAGGGGCCCGGACGGGGAGGGGGGGAGGCCCGCGGCCGCGCAGCCGGAAGCCGGGACCGCCACCGGCCCCCGGCGAAGGAGCCGCACAGACCCCGCCCCCGCTTAGGCCCCGCCCCCGCGCCGCGCCGCGCCGTCGCGCGCGCCCATTGGCAAACCGTCCCGCCCCTCCCCTCGGGCAGCGGCGGGCCACCAGCGCGGGGTACCCTGGGACTTGAAGTGCGCGCCGCCTGTCACCTGCCCACCAAGAGCGACGAGGGAACTACGGCGCCCAGAGGGCCGCGCGGCCCCGCCCGCTCACCGGGACACCCCACCCCTTCCCTCCTTTGCAAAGCCCCCCTCCCTGTTTTTTCAGCCCCCTCCCCCCCATCCCCCATGGAGCTCCATACTGGCCAACTCCAACGTATGCACGCAGCACCGAATAGGCCCCCCGGCGGGCAAGAGCGTCCCCCGTACCCGGCTGCAAACTTAGCACGCGACGCGCCCCCCTATATTCTCAGGCCGGGTCCCCCCCACCCTCAATGCAGCCCCGCTTCCCCTCCCCCTCTCCCCGCGCTCCTGGGAGCCCCCGAAAAGCCAAGCAACCGGGTGTTGGGGAGTGGGGGGGCAGACGCACGAGCCCATGCACTTCGCCCCCAATCCCCTCTCCCGGGCGGCGCCCCCTCCCCGCGCTCGGGATCCGGGACGTCTCCAGCCTCTGGGTAGCTGCCAAGCACCCCCTCCTCGGAAACTTGGGGGACGTCCCCGGGTCTCCCTTGGCCGTGAGCGCAGGGTGGGCACAGCGCCCCCGGCCCGTCCCCGCCCTGCACCCCGGGTCCCGGGCCGCGCCGGGCGCTGACTTACCTCGCGGGGCCGGGCCGGGGCCGGGCCGGGCCGGGGCGCGCGGGGCCGGGGCCCGGAGTCGGGACTGGGCGCCCTCAGCCGCTCGCCTGCGGGGTCCGCGGCGCTCGCGCTGCCCTGGCTCGCTGTGCCCGCGTCGCTCCTCGCTCCGGCGGCGGCGTCACTGCCCCTACAGTAACTGTACAGTACAGCCAAAGCCCCGTATGATGCTCGCGACTCCCTTCCTGGTTTCTCCGAGGGCAAGAGGGGTCCTCCCTTGTCTTAAAGGTGCCGCAGCCGCCGGCCCCCCCACGCCCAGCCCGCCCCCCCACCCGGCCTCTGAGGCCAGAACAGGCTCGGCAGGTCCGCTCTTGCCACGTCCCTGCCCTCCCGTGGGGCTTCGCCCGCTGCGCCGGGAAGACCGGGCTGTTATTAGGTTTTGGCAAGTTGGGGGGGGGTCCAGCCCGCCCCGGCGCGCCCCCCCCGCCTCTGACCTCTCCGCCCCGCCGCGCGGCGCAGTGCCAGCTTGCCAGCTTATCTGGCCCCAGAGCTCTCCGGGGCGCGGGGGGAGTGGGCCCCCCGGGTGCAGGGGGTGGGGGCCTCCAGATAAACAGGCCCCCAGCCTCTGCGCAGGGCGGGGTGCGGGGGGGCGCGGGCTGTGCCCCCGACGCCTGGGGCGTGGCAGGATGGCAGCGGGGGCGGGGAGCGCCGTGCGCACTGCGAGGACCGACGCGGGCGTGGGTCGCGCTGCCCGGGCAGCGGGGGGTGGATCGAGGGTGAGCGGGTGGGGACCCCTCGGCCCAGGCGCCTGTGCTCCCCAGGCCTCAGTTTGCCCGGCCGGTGGAAAGAACCTGGGGGCGGGCGTTGCAATGACGGCGCGGGTGCGCCGGGCTCCCGGGTCCCTCAATGAAACAGCCAACCTGCCCTCCCGCGATTATATAAAGGAGTCGCCTCCACCCGCTGCGCCAGGGGCGTAGCGGGGGAAGGGGTTGGCGAGGGGCGGGGAGGGTGGTTGTTTTCCCGGCTTTCCAAGTTCCCCCACCCAGCTGCGGGCCGCTGGGCGGGACGTGGGGGTGAGGGGGGGGACCCGGCCCCGGACGCCTGGGTCCTTGCAGGCCGTTCCCGCAAAGATCTTGCGTGGCTTGGGAAGGGACGGAGGTGGGGAGGGGGCTGTCGTTGGCTCAACCCAACTTTTTTTTCCCTGTCCATTTCTCCCACTTCCTCCCCGGTCGTGGGAGAGGTCTAGCGGGGAAGGGGGAGGGGAAGGAGGGGACAAGCGGTGAGAACAGCGTGACCCGGGCCAGGCCTGCTGTTTTCTGCACACAGTAGGCGCCCGGGGAGGGCTGTCTGGGTGCGATCAGCTGCCTGGGGAGGGAGGGGCGAACTCCGGGCCTCAGTTTCCCCTTCCGCATTCATCCGATCAATGCAGAATGGTGGCAACCCCAGTTTCGTTGCCATCATTGATTGGGCGCTTAGGCAATGGCCGGGTCTGCGCGGGGTCTGTTTGCCTCAATGCTAACGTCTAATCCCGTTGTTCTTAGTATTATTTGTCGTTGTTATTATCATGACCATCTTACAGGCAGGAAACTACTGCTGGCCTGCATGAAATTTACCCGGTGGGTTCTCTGACTTCAAAGCAACGTCCCCACCCCACCCCTAAACGCACACTTTATTCCTTTTTTCGTGCAACATATTAGAAGCGCCTTTTAACACCCAAACAGGTCGAATTGGCTTTTGTAATAATAATTTGGCTTCAAGGGGAAACCCGGGAGGCCCCCAGAGGGGAAATGAGAACCCCAGGACTTGCAGCGAAACCAGCCAAGTAGGTGGGAAGCGACAGGGGGAGGGGCCACGTGGGTCCCGATGAGGGTGGAACCCGGGAACTTTGCTCTAAGGATAGCAACCCTTCTTCCTTAAACCTCCGGCCCATCCATTCGCCTCCTGAAGCCCTATAGGATACAAATCCCAGGTGTCGCTGCTGGGCTCCGATGTCCGTCGGCACTTACACTGCGGCTCAGGCCTTAGCGCTTATGGTCTAAGCCCCGCCCAGTCCGCCAGAATGGCGGGGACTCAGTTTCCCCAGGGCGCTTTTCCACCATGAATAGTCTGATCCAGAAAAGCCAAGGAAAGTCCTGGGAGAGGGCAGTGTGTTCGTCTAATCCTCATCTCAGGCCTGAGAAAGAGCAAGGAACTTGACTTCTACAAGCTCCTTCCTACATTGGAGGAAACCAGGACTCAGGGATGGACCTTAAGCAAGGATGTCAACTCCAGCGTTTAGGTTGCTCTGGACCCTTTAGGAAAGCACACCCCAACAACATGCACCCTGTAATGAAGACAGATGAAGGACACTAGACTTGGCCCTTACCCCAGCTGTTAAGTCCTTAGGCCCTGTCCCTCTCCCCTGCCTCCCCCCCGAAAAAAGAAAAAACTACTCTGGAGGCTGGAGGATAAGTTGAGCTCAATAGTTCAAGACAAATCTGGGCAACACAGAGAGACCCCCTTCTCAAAACAAAGGAAGGGGTGGGGGGGCGAGGTGGCCCAAACAGTGTATACATATGTGAGTAAATGTAAAAGGGATTAAAAAAAAAAAAAAAGTGAAAAGAGGAAAAAAAAGACAAAGGAACAAAAAATAAAAAATCAAGATTGATGTTAATTAAAACTTAAAATAGAAAAGACTGAGTTACTGTGTGATCTTGGGCAGGTTATTTAACCACTCTGGTCCTCAGAGCTCTTTGAAGAGAAATTGAAGAGACTTGTTAGGGTTCTCGAAAGGGCAAAAGGCTAACACACTACAGTGCCTGCACGAGAAAACCCCCCATAAATGATAGGTATTATTGTTATCATTTAGGTCATAAACGTTCTTGCAATCAACCTATGCAGGGTTCACCATCTTGGTTTATAAATGAAAGCACACAGACCCAGGGAGGGTGAGTAACTTGTCAGAGACACACAGTGAGTCTCCCAATTGGGACAATGCACTGAATTACATTAACTAAACAGCAAAGTTATGTAATAATTAAAACAGAGATGACTGGGGCTGGTAGAGCACCTGCCTAGCAAGTGTGAAGCCCCCGAGTTCAAACCCCAGTGCTGCCAATAGAGAAATAAATAAATAAATAAATAAGTGAGATGACATCTCGCCACAGGTGGGGGTTGCTTCTAGGGTAGGGAGATAGGAGTACTTGGGGCAGGCTGAGAGAGCTTCAATTCACTCTACACTCCTTGAATCTTTGGAATTTTGAGTCATGCACACATTATTCATCATAAAAATTAAAAATATGTTTAAAGTAGCATTACTTAACTTTTCTGCCTCCAAGGACACCATGAAGATGGTGAAAAAAATAGCATATAGAATGGGAAAAAATGTTTGCAAATCATATTATCTGATGAGAGTTTAATGTCTAGGACAAACTTTTTTTTTTTTTTACAGTATTGGGGTTTGAACTCAGGGCCTTCACCTTGAGCTACTCCACCCGCCCTTTTTTGTGATGGATTTTTTTCGAGATAGGGTCTTGCAAACTATTTGCCCGGGCTGCCTTCAAACCTCAATCCTCCTGATCTCTGCCTCTTGAGTAGCTGGGATTACAGCCGTGAGCCACAGCACCTGGTGTAAGCACTTGTTTGTTTTTTGTGGTGCTTAAGTTTGAGTTGAGAGCTTCGCAGTTATTACGTAGGTGCTCTACCAGTAGCCACTCTGCCAGCCCTAGTTATTTCTCAAGGAGGGTCTCTAACTTATGCCCAGCCAGGCCCGGACTGAAGTCCTTCTATTTACGCTTCCTGCATAGCTGGGATGACAGGTACATACTACTTTACCCGGCTTTTGTTGGTTGAGATGGGGTCTGGAGAACCACTTACTGGCCTTGAACCTTAATCCTTCTGCCCCCAGTGAGCAGCTAGGACCACAGGCCTGAGCCACCACACCCAGCTACAAAAACTCAAGCTCAGTAATAAAAACATAACTAAAAGTGGGTAAAGAACCAGGTCCATAGTAAAAATATAATAACTAAAAATGAGTACATGGCCAGGTACCAGTGGCTCACGCCTGTAATCCTGGCTACTCAGGAGGCAGAGATCAGGAGGATCGTGGTTCGAAGCCAGCCCAGGCAAATAGTTCTCAAGACCCTATCTCTGAAAAACCCTTCCGAGGGCTGGTGGACTGGCTCAAGTGGTAGAGCTCCTGTCTAGCAAGTGTGAGGCCCTGAGTTTAAACACTGGTGGTGCCAAAAACAAACAGAAAACACAGGAAAAGCTACTACATAGCATAAACCATTAGAGAAATGTAAATCAAAACCACAGTAATGGGAGGCTGAGGCAGGAGGATACCAAGTTCAAGGCCAGCTTGGGCTACATAGTTAGGCTCTGTCTCGAAAAAAAGAAAAAAAGAGAATGACTAGTGCTGGGAAGGATGTGGAGGAACATTTATTTTGCTTTTCGGCAGTACTGGGGTTTGAACTCAGGGCCCCACATTTGCTAGGCAGGCACTCTACCACTTGAGCCATCTGCCAGCCCAATCATTTGAACCCTCATACACTGCTATTAGGAGGGCAAAACAGAGCCAGACACAGGTGGCTCACGCCTGTAATCCTAGCTACTTGGGAGGCTAAGATCAGGAGGATCCTGGTTGGAGACCAGCCCAGGCAAATAGTTCATGAGACCTTATCTCGAAAATACTGAACACAAAAAAAGGACTGGTGGAGTGGCTCAAGGTGAAGGCCCTGAGTTCAAAACCCAGTACCACAAAAAAATAAAAATAAAAAATAAAGCAAGCAATGCAAAATGTGACAAGTATTTTGATGTTTATTTTGCCTTTGGTAGCTCTGGGTTTTGAACTCAGGGCCTCACACTTGCTAGGCAGGTGGCGTATCACTTGAGGATCAGCCTCGTCCCTTGGGCAATTGTTTTGGAAAACAGTCTGGTAGTCCTTAAAAGGTGGAAAATGAGTTATGACATATCCCAGTAATTCCATCCCTAAGTGTGTACCCAAGAGAAATGAAGACATCTACCCAAGGGCTACAGAGGTAGCTCAGTGGTGAGCACCTTAGCATGCACTTCTGAGCTCCAACCCCAGGACTGAAAACAAAAATCTATCCACACCAACATTAGTACCTGAGGAAAAGAAAGAAAAATTAGTACACAAAAAACAACCCAAATATCTCAACTAATAATTAGACACACAGCACGCTCTATCTACATTGAACTATCATATAGCCATGAACAGGAGCGAGGCTGTGACCCTTGCTACATCATAGAGGGACCCTGAGGACACGGTGCTCAGTGAGAAGCAGACACACAAGCACACAGCGTGTGACTCCATTGACAGAAACGTCCAGGACAGGACCCAGGGCCAGGAAGTGGACTTGTGGGCCAGGGGCTGGAGAGAGGCCAGGATGACAGATGACGGATGGGGATGGGTTTGTTTAATCCTAACCAGAGAGAGAGACTTGAGAAGGGGCCTTCATAGTCTCCTGTAGGTGAACTTGGGGCTGCAGAGCCAGGAGGCTCATGCCTGAAGTTCTAGAAGAGTTTGCACCTGCCTTCTGGAATCTTCATGGGATTCCCAGAGGAATTTCAAGGAGAGCAAGATGGTTCTAGAACCAAGGGGTTCTGCGGTTCTGCATTGGATGTGGCTGGTTCTGATGACAAACCTAGAACATTCTAGACAGCAGTGGGTCACTGGCACGTGGAAAGTCTGGGAAGGGAAGGTCTGGGTGAGGAATCTCCTGACCATTTCCTGTTGCATTTATTCATTGGATAAAAATGGATGAGGTCCCTCACACTGGCCACCTTCCTGAGCTCCAGCTTGTATGCTACAGAGGGAAAAGCACAACGAGCAGCGCTGGCAGTGTGGCTCAAGTGGTAGCGTGCCTACTTAGGAAGCATGAGGCCCTGAGTTCAAACCCCAGTACTGCAAAAAATAAAAAGAAAAGAAAATGAACAAGGAGACAAATAAAAGAGCACCAGGCCATCATAAGCGAGGATAAATCAAAGGACTGGAAAGACTGCCCAGGGTCTAGGAGATGTTTGTTTATTTATCTACTTATCTATTTTGCAGTTCTGGGAATGGAACCTGGGGTCACACACTTGCTAGGCAGGTGCTCTGCCACTTGAACCATGCCCCAAGCCCTCACAGATTTTTGTTTTTAACTCACTAAATGATGAGGGGACCAGTAAGATGTTAAACTGAATGACAGGAAAATTCAAAGAACCATCTATAAACAGACAAACAGGAAATGCTGGAATAAATTTACAAATAAAAGCAAAATGTGAGTGGGGCACCAATGGCTCACTCCTGTAATCCCAGCTACTTAGGAGGTTTGAGATCTGGAGGAGTGAAGTGTGAGGCCAGCCTGGAAAATAGTTTGTGAGACCTTATCTTATAAATAACCAGAGCAAAACTAGAGTAGTGCACTTGCTTTGCAAGTGCCAAGCCCTGAGTTCAAATCCCCGTCTCCCCAAAAGGAAAAAAAAAAAAAAAAGAAATGAAGCAAAATGTGGGCATGCTATGGACAGGAATCGTGGCAATTATTCTTGGTTTTCTACAACCGCTGGAGTCAGGAACCAGGTCAAAGGCAGCAAAAGGTGGAGCGATCCTAAAATCCACAGCACCCAGCTTTGCCTGGGGGCAATTTTTTGTTTTTAAATGGTCACGGATTGGGCTTCAGAGGGTGATGTGTGAGCAGAGATCCCCACGAGCAGGTAGCTGGGTGAAGACTGAGGATGGCTTCTCCAGTGTGAACAGCCCACGCAGAAGTACTGAGGTCGGTCTCAGTGCCCCATGGCAGGAACAGCAATGTGGCACAGGCGGGAACGGGGCCAGCAGACACGTGAGGCCATGGTGGTAAGTAAGCGCTCTGCACTTTTTACTTCTTGTCATTTTTCACAGTGCTACACACTCAACCCAGGGCCTGACGCATGCTAGGCAAGTGCTCTGCCACTGAGCCACACCCCAGCCCAGGACCCGATTTAGTCTCATGGACTCAGCCACGCACAGGACCAGGCTCTGCCCCAGGCTACACCACAGAGGGACCCTGAGGTCCCCGAGGACGCGGTGCTCAGTGAGAAGCAGACACACAAGCACCCAGCCTGTGACTCCACTGATAGGACACGGCCAGAACAGGAGGATCCAGGGACAGGAAGTGGACTCCTGGGGACCAGGGGCTGGGGAGGGGACAGAGTGACTGCTCAGGGGATGGGGCTTCCTTTAGGGGTTATGGAATGTTCTGGAACTCGATACCAGTGATGGTTGCACAACTGTGAGTATACTGAATACCACTGAATCCTGTTCTTGGAAGAGGGAATATTCTGGTAAGTGAACTGTACTTCAAAAATTTTTTTTGTAGTGCTGGGGAATGAGCCTGGTGTCGTGGACATCCCTGGCAAGCACTGCAACATCTTTACATAGCAATTTAATTTATTTATTTATTGGTGGCACTGGGGTTTGAACTCAAGACCTCGCACTTGCTAGGCAGGCTCACTTGAGCCACTCCACCAGACCTTTTTTTGTGTTCAGTATTTTTTGAGATAGGGGCTCATGAACTGTATGCCTGAGCTGGCTTTGAACCGTGATCCTCCTGATCTCTGCCTCCTGTCTAGCTAGGGTTACAGGTGTGAGTCACTGGTGCTGTCCCTCATTTTTTTTTTTTTTTTTTTTGTCTTTTCTTTTTTTGGTGCTGGTATGGAACCCAGGACCTTGCACATGCTAGGCAAGCGCTCTACCACTGAACTACATCTCAGTCCCTCTTTTTTTTTTTTTTTGGCAGTATGGGGGTTTAAACTCAAGGCCTTCACCTTGAGCCACTCCACCAGCCCTTTTTTGTGATGGGTTTTTTTTGAGATAGGGTCTCATGAAGTATTTGCTTGGACTTGCTTCAAACCTCAATTCTCCTGATGTCTGCCTCCTGAGTAGCTGGGATGACAGGCGTGATCACTGGCTCCTGGCTCAGGTGGTAGATTTTGTGATATGTATGTTTTACTACAATGATTTTGCTTTGAGAAGGAAATCTTGCTCTGTTGCCCACAGCTCCTGGCCTTGAGTGATACTCCTTCCTCAGCCTCCTGAGGAGCTGGGACCAGAGTGTACCCTTGACCCCTGTCTCTCCTTGGCATCCTTGCAAGATTTAACTGGGAAGGGGGTTGGTGAAGTGGCTCAAGTGGTAAGGGTGCCTGCCTAGCAAGTGTGAGGCCCTGAGTTCAAACTCCAATAGCACACACAGAAAGTCCTCACTATTACAAAATACTCACAAACTGGTGATACGGTGGAGCCTCAATATCCCCAGGGGATTTCCTTTTTTTTTTTTTTTTTTTGGCAGCACTGGGGTTTGAACTTGTCCTTGCTAGGCAGGCACTCTACCACTTGAGCCACTCTGCCAGGGATTTGGTTCCAGGACCACTGTGTATACCAAAATCCACAGATGCCCAACTTCCTTCTATAAAATGGTACAGCACCTACAATTTCAGCCTCTGATAGGCTAATAAATAGTGAATTCCCACAAAAGCAGGAGGAAGGAGGCCAGGTGAGCTGCTGGGAGTCTGGGGCTCCCTACTGGTTCTGCCTTGGGGGATCCCTTCTCCTCCATCCCCTCTCACCCCACACTTCCAGGTCCCCTTCAACTGTGCAAACACCGAGCCAGCTCACCCAGGGAGACTACAACTATGTGCAGGCTGTGAAGCCCTGAGACTCCCTGAGCCCTCGCCTAGGGAAGCCCCCGAGCATCACGGGGAAAATATTTTCTGCACAACAGACTTCCGGGGACCTCTGAATTCATGGTGTCTAGGTTGTAGCCTGAGCCACTTGTCCTTGGGCAGCTAAGAAGCCACTTAGTCTTGTCAGAAGGAGGAAGAGGTGGGTGCTCTTTTGGGCTGGTGCAGCTGTAACCCCTTAGCTCAGTTTTCCCATCTGTGTAAGGGGCCCTCACAGCCTACAAATTACCTGACCTCCCTCTTGGCCCCAGAGAGCTGCCTCCCAGACATTAGGCCCTTCCCAGCCCTGTCAGAACCTTAGCCTGTGCTCCAGGGGACTCTGGGTGATGTCCAGACCTTTAGAGACATGTGTGGCTGTCACCACTGGGGAGCCCCTTGCATGGAGTGGGTGGAGGTCAAGGACACTGATCAATGCCCTCCTGGGCCTGGGCCACAGACCCCAGGCCCTGGTCTGGGTCTAACTTTAATCCTGCTTACTGTGGAACATTCTTGCTGGCTCCTTCCTCCTCTGTGCTCTGTATGAAAGACATGTCTGGTGGCTTCAACACAACCCAGGACCTGAGCCATCTCCCCTTCTCCCCAAAGCCTTTCTCCATGCTGGTGCGGTGTGGGGTGGGGGGAACCTGGACTTTCTGTTTGGGGTGATCAGTTTTGCCTAGGGAGGGATCCCAATGAATGAGGCCAATCTTGCACCCCCCCCCACAATTATGCAGACATCATGAGACACTCCTCCCCCCGCACAGCACAGGGATGGTGGGTGTGGGAGGCGGAACGTGGCAGTGCTTCTGGCGTGGCCAGCCATCCCGGGTTCATTCTTTTTTTTAAAATCACCGCAATTTCCAGCGGCCCCTCCCTCCTCCAAGCCGCCTGCCACGTGGGCCGAGAGTCAGCGCTGGGCCTCCCGCCGGGCTGCGGGGCCGGCTGCAGTTTCACTTTGGTAACCAGGGCTCAGTTTCAGGCTGCTGAGAGACACATGAGACAGAGGGACAGCGTCAGGGACACACCGGGGCTGGGGACAAAGCCAAGGGTGACGATGGCAGGTGCAGAGCTGAGATGGCTAGGGTCCCCCAGCGCCCCCATCCCCTCCAGGTGGGCCATGGTCTGCTACCTCCATTTTCTAACCTTCCTCGGAGTCAAGGTCAAAGGGTCAAGGTCAAGCTCTCCCTGTGTGACCTTGGATAAGACAGAAGTAACCTTCTTACTCCAGGCCTCCTTTCTTCCCACCGCACCCCCAAAAGAGGGCTAAGAATCACCCCATGGGGTGATGGGGAGACAGAAGGATGATAGGACAGCATGGCTGGTCCCCCTACTACGTCCCCGTGGGAGGGGGTGGAGCAAGGTTCCAAGCAGAACAGGATGTCAGCCGGGGTGTGGCCAGAGAGGGACCCTTGGCCCAGAATGTACAAGATGGAGGCTCCATGCTGCCCTAGGCCAGGGCTGAAGTGAGCCACTGTCCTCCCACCCACCCCACCCCGCCCCGATGCCTGGCTATGGCTTGGCTCTGTTGGCAGTAGATCCCAGCTGGACGCACGGCACTGCCCGTGCCAGCGTCCAGAGCACCTGCCACCAGCTTCCAGGCCCCTGTTTTCCTGTTTTAAATGGGTGTGGCTTGTTCCGCCCACCCCGCCCCCACCCTGCGGTCCTTCCTGCAGGTGGGGTCGGGCCTGGCCTGCCCCAGGGACAGACACACCCCAGCTAGCCCTGGCTGCCAGCCACTGAGGGCAGGGACTAGGACCCACTCACCTGCTGTCCCCAGCACCCCACAGGCCTGATCAGGGTTTGCCAGGTGCTCAGGGGACCCGTCAGACAGGACTGGGGACTCACCGTTGGATGATGGTAAAATACCTCCTGGAGATAGCTGGTCAGTGTGTGTGCAAATAGGAGGGGTGGGGCTTTTCTTCCCCCTGCAGGACTGGGGTTTAAACCCAGGGCCTCAAGCTTGTTAGGCACGCTCTACCATGGGTGGGACTTTAAAATTGCTCTGTTGAGATATAATTCACATTTTCTACAATTCATCTGGTTTTTGTTGTTGTTTGTTTGCTTTTTTTTTTTGAGGTACTGGGGCTTGAACTCAGAGCCTTCACCTTGAGCCACTCTACCAGCCCTTTTTGTAATGGGTTTTTTTTCGAGATAGGGTCTTGCGAACTATTTGCCCTGGCTGGCTTTGAACTGCAATCCTCCTGCTTCAGCCTCCCCAGTGCTGGGATCACAGGTGTGCCCACCACACCCAGCATCACCCATTTATGATATACAGTTCATTGGATTTTAGTATATTCACAACACTGTGCAAGCTTTATCACTGTCGTCCTCACAAACAGTCATCTGTTCCCTTCCCAGCCCCTGGGCCCCACAAGTCCACTTCCTGTCTGTGGATTCACTTGGTTCTGGATGTTTCATATCAATGGAGTCACACGCTGAGGGGCTTTTTGTGTCTGGTCCTGTCACTGAGCACTGAGTCCTCAAGGTCCTTCCACATTGTAGTATAGGTCAGAGCTGAGTCTTGTTCATGGTTGTGTAATATTCCAGCACATGGATGGAGCACATCCTGTTGATCTTCCATCTGCCCACGATACTGGGGTTGTTTCCACTTTGGAGCTGACATGAATCTGGCCTCTGTGAGCTGGGCATGTTCAAAAGCAACCAACAGGTATCCATCAGTGCTTATCTATCCACAGTGAGTCACATATGGGGACCCAGCATTTTCTGGGGGTAAAAACTACACCCTAAAAATTAATACATAAAAAATTAAGATAGGGTCCAGGAACCAGTGACTCACACCTGTAATCCTAGCTACCTGGGAGGCTGAAATGGGGAGGATCAAGGTTTGAGGCCAGCCCAGGCAATAGTTCCTAAGATACCATCTCTAAAATAACCAGAGCAAAATGGACTGGAGGGGACTAGAGGTGTGGCTCAAGTGTTTTGAAAGTGCAAGACCCTGAGTTCAAACCTTAGTCCAAAAAATTAAATGAATGAATAAATAAATAAACAAACAAGCAATAAATAAAGGAGTCCTCAGGAAGCTCAGTCTCCACCAGCCCTGTCTGGCCACACGATGAGTGGGTACCCCAGAACATAGGCCTGGCTTTAGGCTTTGCATGGTGGTCCTGCTGAGGCCCACAGAGGAGCAGGCAGGGCAGGTGGGGACAGGGATGGATGGAAGGCGAGGAGAGGCGGGAAAAGGAAGGAGAGAGAAGGGAGGAGGGAGGCAGGGGGTGACTCCGTGCTCTGGAGCTTCCTCTTGTACTTCCTGCTCTTTCATGTGGGGTGTAGACACTTCTTGTGGGGTCACTGTTCTACCCTTTGTTCTAGCCCACGGGAGGTGGGTCCTGGAGGTCCCAGCCCCCCAGCCTCCAGGACCTCCCCACACTGCATGCAGGGATGTTTTCGGATCCAGTGTAGACACCCAGCCCTCTTCAGATCCCCATGAAGTGAGGGCCCCAGACCATTTGTGCCTGAGCCAGGGAGGGAGAAGGCGGTGACTTCCAGGTGAGGAGGGGTCATAGTACACAAAGGCTCAGAGGTGAGTGACATAGGGAAAATTGACATCAGTTCCACTTGCCCTGAGTGCCCAGGGACAGAGGCAGCGGGCAGACAGTGAAAGTCCTTTAGGGGACCCAATGTGAGAAAAACGGCAGTCAGAGCTGCTCAGAAGGGAACCTGTTTATCTCTACTAGAGGCCACCTGGAGGAGAGTTCTAGATTGTTCTAGACACTGGGACCTCTGGCTATTGACTTTAGCCACATTCAAGGAGGGCCCACAACTCAGGGGCAGAGCCTGCAGGGGGTTCCCACACCTGCCCCCCTTCCCTGCCTGTGGGAGGAAGGGTTTGCAGCAGGAGAACTCAGCCAGCCACTGCCCTCTGACCTGTCACTTGCTGCTCCTCCTCATCCCATGGCTGACCTTGGAAGGAGGTCTGAGACCTGGGATGGGAGCAGAAGCCAGGCATTCTTGTTCTGTGGACTGAAGATCAAGTGGTTTTGTGTTTTTTATCTATTTTTATTTATTTTTTATTCATTTATTCATATGTGCATACATTGTTTAGGCCATTTCTCTCCCTGGTGTTTTTTATTTTTATTATCTTTTTTTTTAAGACAGGGTCTGGCTATGCAGGCTGCCTTTGAACTTGTAAGCCTCCTGTCTCAATCTCCTGAGTGCTGGGATTATAAGTGTGTGCCGCCACACTGGGTCACATTAATACACGAGATTGTACAACTGCCTCTACCATCCATCTCCAGAACTTTCCACCTTCCCCAAATGAAACTCTGCCCTCATTAAACACTAACTGCCCTCCCCTCCCCACCCCCTGGCACCCACCATCCTTCTTCCTTTCTCTGGGGACTTCCTGGGAGTGGCGCCCTGCAGTGTATGTCCTTCTGTGTCTGCTCATTTCACAAGGCAGTGTGTTCAAGGCCAGTCCATGTGCAGACCGACCACGAGGTGTGTTCATTCAGGGCTGTTTTTGTGTTCAGTGGCTGTGGATTGCATGGTCTTTCTTTCTTTCTTTTTTTTATTCATATGTGCATACATTGTTTGGGCCATTTCTCCCCCTGTGCATGGTTTTTCATGTAATGTGTGTTCCTGGGTCTTGGGCAGATTTCCAAGGGGGTTGCTACTGTCAACACCTGGCACCTGGCCAATGAGGGCCCCACCCTCTCGTTCCCTACCCCATCCCCAGAAATTAAAGGGTGGACCGCAGGCTAGGCAGGGGCCTCCCTCTGAGCTGAGCCCTTCCTATGTCCATCCTGACTGTCCTCACTCTGCAGGACGGTTGTGAAGTGGTTCCAGCCCCTCAGCTCTCCCGCCAGGCCCTCTTCTCTGAGTCCCCCTGCCCAGCCTTTGCCCAGAGGCTAGCAACCTGGGCTGCCTGCCCACCCCTCACAGGGGCTCAGTTTTCACCCTGGGGTGGCTGTCAGCCTCTCCTCACTCTTGGGCCCCGGAAGATGAGCAAGTTTTGATTTTTTAGGGGGTCCCAGAGGCTACTGCAGGAGAGCCCCAGGTAGCTGTGGGTTATAAGGGCAGTGAGTAGGGCTATGGAGCCACACAAGTGAGCCGCACAGACGGCACATTGTCATCTTGGGTCACTTCCTCACCCCTCTGGGGCCTGGCTGCTACAGAGGTGAGGCCTGTTGGGCCACTGTACGGGGAGCAGAGGAGGGGCCTGGGAAATCTGTGACATCTGAGGACAGGGGCTGCCCATACTAGGAGCCACATCCTTCAGTCTGTGCAGATAGGGAAACTGAGGCTGGCAGGGGCACAGGCCTTCCCCATGGTCCCAGAGTCCTAAGCTGTGGGTCTGTGGCCTGATATTCTGCCAGTAGGCCCTGCTGCCATGTGGGTGGCTGAGTCACCCTGGGGTGGGGGTGGGGGCCTGAAGTGCAGGTGGCCGTGGGTGTGTCCCTCCAGGGCTCAGCCCTCCCAAGGTACCTATGCAGACTTGAGGGGCCCAGTCCCCCCAGGGGCAGCTCTGGAGTCTCCCCTGCCCCCCCAACCCCAAGCAGGGTAGAAACCCGAGCCTGCGCTGCAGGGCCAGGCCCCGTGGGCCTGAGCCTCTCCCGCCACAGCCGCCACCTTCCTGCTTCTGTAGCCAGAGCCACCACCGTTGCCACAGGGACGGTGGAACAGGTAGGGCCTGTGTGCCTGACCCACCTGGCCTGTTGCTCCAGGTGCAGCCGGGTCGGCCCACCTGGTCAGCTGCGAGGCGGCGGCAGTTAGGGGACCAGGAGAAGGGAGGCGCCTGGCGGTTTGGTTTCACTTTGAGCCGGGCTGTCCCCGTCCGGTTGTCGCGCCCACCCGCAGCGACCAGGCTTTCTGGGAAATGCTGTTGCGCTTCCTCTGAACTCGGCTGAGCCACGAGCCTGGGCTGCGCTCCGCCTCCAGCACCCGGCTTCCTGCTGGCCACGCACCTCTGCCCAAGGTGCCCCCTCCAGTGTCCCAGGCTCTGGACACAGGAAACCCCGTGGCCTTGGGAAGCGCTGTCCCTAATTGGGGGAGGGGTCCTCTTCCCTCTGGGGTGGACGTCCTGGGCCCTCCAGGGTGCTGAACAGCGTCCTTGGCTTCCACCCACTCCATGCCAGGAGCTTCTCCAGTCGTGAAAGTCACGGATGCCCCCAGATATCGCCTAGGGTCCCCTATGGGTGTGGGGTGGTCAGAATTGTCTCCACTGAGACCCACTCAGTGGGTTCACAATGACAGCAGGGAGGGACAGCTTCATCAGGAATGACTTCGATCTTAGATTCCTGTGGTCCCATCCAGCATTCAAGACCAAATTCCAGGCTTTGCATCAAAATGAAAATGTAAAAATGTGAAATGCCTCGCTGACACCTGTCCAACTGATGGCTTCATACTGTTGCTGTATTTTGGCTCTGTGGTTAAGTAGAATTTATCATCCATTGCAGGCCACCGGTTCCTCGGTTCCCAATGGGGGTGGGGAGCTGGAAATTTAGTGGCATCCAAAACGCAAGGATGGGGCCACGTAGATGCTTCCTGGTAGATGCTTTCCGGAATCGCTCATCCTGCCAGCAACAGCGTCAGGTTTTGTGAACCTATTGTATTTATTTGTGGTGCTGGGGCTGGGGCTGGAACCCAAGCACCTGGTGCTCGGGAGGAAGCGCTCCCCACTGAGCTGCGGCCCAGCATTTTTTTCACCTGTCCCAATCTGGAGCGCTCATTCAGGTGTTGGGCTGAGGCTGCGCCCAGGAGCCTCACCCAGCGGAATTCACCAGGGTGCAGTGGGCAGGCCGCCACCCATGAACCCCAGTTAATAGAGTCGGTATTTGGGGATAAGGGTGTAGCTCAGTGGTGCTTGCCTAGAGTGCGAGGCACTGGATTCATTCCCCAGCACTACAAATAAATAATTCATTAAAGAAGTAAAAAAAAAAAAAACCACCCAAACAAACTCCAAGTCTTGGGCTGTTGTAGAGCGTCTGCCTGGCAAGCATGAGGCCCTGGGTTCAAGCCCAGTACCACCTAATAGAAATATGCAGGCACACACCACCAAAAATCAACAAAACAAAACAAAACAAAAAACCTAGGTCTCAATAAATGAAATATTTAGGCAAATCCTGCACTGCTGGCCAGCTGGGGCTGTGGAAGTCTGAGGCGATTTAATCGTGCTGGTGACGAGCTGGTGACTCGCTCCACAGCCACTGGGTAGAAGGGAGAGGAGCACTCTGGGGACCTGGTCACAGAAAAGCGCTGTTTTCTTAGGAGGAAAATGCTAAGGTGGAAAGAGCTTGCACTGACAAAATGCTCTATAGCTTCTTTCTGCAAAACTAGCATCAAAAGGGAGAAAAAGCCAGTGTGGTGGCCATCCCTGTCATTGCAGCACTCAGGCTGGCCTCCATGTTCAGACACTGTCTCAAAACCACATAGAGCAAAGAATGTGAGGAAACAAGCCAAAATACCCAAAATGTGAGATTCTATGTCTCCAGTGTGAGACTCCTTATTATTTTTGGGACACTGGGGTTTTGAACGCGAGTGTTTGGCTCGCTAGGCAGGTGCTCCGCTGCTTGAGCCGTATCTCCAACCCTTTTTGCATTAGTTTGCTTTTCATAGAGACTTGTGTTTATGCTCAGCTGGTGTCAAGGTGAGATCTCCTATGTAGGTAGCTGGGATGACAGGTGAGCACCACCGTGCCCGGCTATTGGTTGAGATGGGGTTTCAATCATGTATTTGCCACAGCTGGCCTCAAACCACAACCCTTCACATCTCCACCTCCTCAGTAACTAGGATCACAAGAATGAGCCACCGTGCCTGGCTTGATTTTTTTTTTATTTTTTAAGGGGAGACAAAAGGGTCACACAGAGATGCTGGAGTCATTCACACACATCATCTGTTACCTCTTACCTTTTCTGGGTGCTGGGGATAAACCCTGGCCTCATGCCCATTAGTCAAGAGGTCATCAGTGAGTTGCACCCCAGCTGCCTTACTCTCTTTAAAGAACCACCATAAAGCCAGGCGCTGGTGGTTCACACCTGTAATCCTAGCTACTCGGGTGGCAGAGATCAGGATTGTGGTTCGAAGTCAGCCTGGGCAAATAGCTCATGAGACCCTGTCTCAAAAAAAAAAAAAAAAAAAAAAAATCACAAAAAAGGGCCGTTGGAGTGGTAGAGCACCTGCCTAGCGAGTCTGAGGTCCTGAGTTCAAACCTCAGTGCTACCAAAAAATAAAGAATGAATAATTTTGAAACCCCTCAGGGCTGTCACTTCAGCACAGGGGGAAGGGTCATAGCCTCTAAGCACCCTATGGCCTGGCTGGCCTGGATGTCTGGTGCCTCCAAACCAACTGCCATAGCAAGATTCACCACAGAGCTGGCCAGCCACCCCAGAGATACTTGTGACCAGGACTGCGAGGCTCTTTGGCCAGTCAGGGGCGGGGGGGGGGGGGTGTCCAGGTTGATGGCCACCTTTGGCTCCCTTTTGGTTAGAGGGTGGCTGAGCCCAGGATGTCGCTAGGGAATGAGGGCTGGGTTGGGGAGACATTTGGAGACTGCAGAACAGTGCAGACACCAGGCTCTGATTGGAGTGGGAAGACAGGAAGGTCAGGGCTCCTTGCTCATCCTTTCCTCAGGCACTTCTGGATAACCAGAGGGACTCATTTTTTTTTCGGCAGTACCGGGGTTTAAACTCAGGGCCTCATGGTTGCCAGGCAGGCAGTCTACCACTTGAGTCAGTCCTGTATTGTGTTGGGTATTTTTGAGATAGGGTCTTGTGAACTATTTTCCTAGGCTTGGCCTCTAACAATGATCCTCGTGATGTCTGCCTCTGGAGTAGCTAGGATTAAGGAATGAACCACTGGTGCCCGGCTACAGCAGGACTCTTCACACCAACAGGAAGGAGGCATGGAGGAGTCCCCCAGGGAGTGTGGTCTTTCACTCCTGGCATTCAGGGGAAGTGGTCACCAGGGCCCTGAGGTCCATGACCAACCTGAAAGGACCTGCCTGGGTTGGGCAGTGTGTTGGCTCTTTGTCCAAAGTGGTGGGTGGGGATCAGTACCCATGTGTCCGACTGTCCCTCCCAGCATGCTCCTGAGGGGTCCTGGTCACGCATAGGGCAGCACCTTCAAGACTTCCGAAAACCTAAAAGTTTGTTACTTTTTTTTTAATTATGTGAAACATTGGCGGGTGGGGATGGGGGGATATGAAGTGACAGGAACCTGGAAAAGTGTCTGGAGCAGGCATTAACCTGTCTCCTCCAGCGTCTGCTGAGAAAAGGTTCCAGGAGACTGGAAGGGCCTCCCTACAAAAGCAAGGACGATGCACCAGTTCCCAGAAGACCACAACTGGCCTTCTGCAGTCCCAGGGCAGCAACCCCTGCCCTCCCACAGGGCACAGCGATCAGCATCAGCTGGCTTCCAGTGTCAGGAAGTGCTGAGGGGGTGGCTTGCCTCAGCATCCTCAGGGCCAGGGGTGGGAGTCTTATACTGCCTGGCCCTCTGGCCACTTGCAGCCCACAGGTGGTGAAACAGTCCTGAAGTTTGAAGGCTGGGCCTCGGGTCTTGGGCTACATGAGGAGCACATAGCAGGATGTGCTGGGAACCCCAAAGGCAGGTGCCGGGGAACTAGGACAGACCTCACTCGCTCTCACTCGCAGCCAACTGTGGCTGAGAGGTTCAGGGAGTGATACGCCTGGGTGGTAGCTTCTGATTGGCAGGCTGGGCGGAGGTGACAGAGCAACCCACCACATCTGTAGGGCTTGCTGCAAGTGTGGGGGACGCACGCCTTATCTACTGGATCTGCCGGGGTTTTCAACCACACTGAGCATGGAAACCCAAGACTTCCTTTCTGCAGAGCTGCGTCAGCTCAGGAGTCAGCAGGGAGGGAGGGGAGGAAGAAGAGTCGGAGCAGATGGGCAAGGTACAGCTCTCCAGTGAGAAAAGCCTGCGCAGGGCCATGCGGCTGCTGCCCTGCCTTTCCTCCCTCCCAGCCTTTGCTGCTTGATGTGCCTTGCCTGGCTGATCGGTGGCCAACCCTCAAGAGAAGTGACAAAGGATCACAGCGCACGGGTTGCTTTTTCTCTCCCTGTTTTGCTTTGTTGTTTAAACCTAAGTAAGCAGGTTCCCCCACATGAGCAGAGAGTCCCCTTCCCCAGAGGCCAGTGCACCTATGGCGGGGACAAGAACACAAATGTTCCTGGGCTGGGGGATGGAGGAGCAGCGCCATCACACCGCGGTGCGCGTGGGTGTGCTAGGTTGCTTCAGCCGCAGGGTCCGGCACAGCCAGCCAGCGAAGTCCACTTCTTCCACCTCAGCCCGCTTGATGAAGGCATGGTTCTGAAAGACAAGGGCAGAAGTGGCATCAGAGGCCATAGGGCAGGTGGCAGAGGGGACAGGAGGGAGGATAAGCTGAAGGCGAGACAGATCTGCCTGAGGCTGGGTTGAGCTGCCCTGTGCCCACTGAGGTTTTAAGCCCCCCCCAGTGCTGTGCATGCTGGGTCACTCCTGGCCACCCACTCCATGCCAGGCACACCCCCAGTCACAACAGCTGCATGTCCCCAGGCACTGCCTAGTCTCCCTGGGGCGAGTCAGTCAGGTGAGGGCCTGATATGCTATCACCTGTCCCACACACCTCTGCAAACTTCTCTGCAGTTTGTCATGGCAGCTGCCTGCCCTGGGACCCCTGAAACACAGCTTAAGGACAAACATGGTGGCTGAGGGGTCACCCTGGAGAGAAGGTGACACCAAGGCTCACCAGGGTGCCACCTGGGACTGAAGGCCCTGCCTCCTGCCACTCCACCAGCCCTTTTTTTGTGATGGGTTTTTTTGATAGGGTTGCACAAACTATTTGCCGGGCAGGCTTTGAACCATGATCCTCATGAGTAGTTAGGATTACAGCCGTGAGCCACTAGCACCCATTTTTCTCTCATTGTTTTTTAAATCAGGGTGTTGCTAAGTAGTCCAGGCTGACCTGGAACTTGTGATCCTCCAGCCTTAGCCTCCCAAGGGCTGGGATTTTGGGCTGAGCCACTAAGCCCCTCCGTATGTCTTTTTACTGTGAACGTGCCTACGTCAAACGTTCACTTAATACCTGTGGAGAAGTGCAGAGCTCTCTGCTGTCAGGCGGTTCATGCTCCTCCCACTTGGAAGGTGAGGTCAGAGCTGAAGTCTGGACTTTCCATTCAGACCACAGCAAAGTCTCTCCCCCATCCCCCACTTTTTCTTTCTTTTTTTTTTTTTTTCAGTACTGGGGCTTGAACTCAGGGCCTATACCTTGAGTCACTCCACTAGCCCTTTTTGTGAAGGGTTATTTCGAGATAAGGTCTTGCAAACTACTTGCCTGGGCTGGCTTTGAACTGTGAGCCTCCTTATCTCTGCCTCCTGAGTAGCAAGGGCACAAGCCACTGGCGCCCAGCCCAATAAAGCTCCTTGACCTAGGACCCAGGTGTCACTGAAACTAACGGGGGTGGAGGTAAAGGTGGGGGTGGGAGGCAGCAATGAGGCAGAGTGGCTGGGGTTTTGTTTGCTTTTGCAGTACTGAGGTTTGAACTCAGGGCCTCACACTTCCTAGTCAGGTGCTCTACCACTTGAACCAGGCTGGGGCCTTCTTGGAGGCACTGAAGCAACCGTGAGCAGCTGCAGCCAGGCACAGGAGAAGCAGGAAAGAGCATGGTGTGCCAAGGTCCTCGGGTGGGGAGGAGATGGGGCAGTGGGCCTGACCCATACGGCCCACCACAGGGCAGGGTCACTTTTCCGCCAAGCCACAACCCAACTGTTCTTACACTTGTTCTCTTTGGGCGTTTGGGATGGAGACTATCTTACACTGTAACTGGCGGGGTTTCCTTCCTTATGAGTACATGAAAGAGCAGCTGTCTGGACAGCGTCACATACTCAGTAGTGTGCTGGTGGACAGGGCCATTCTAAGGCTATGGTTGGGATGTGCCCTAATGGCTACCGTTTCAAGCCACCAGCTGCCCATCCCCATCCCATGGGGAAGGTGAGCTTCAGCAACTGCCGAACTGGAGGGTAGTAAGTGTTATGTCCACACAAAGGACACTCATCACCTCTCAAGCATCTCTTGATCAAGGGTACAGGGCCCAGAAGCCTTGTACCCTTCCAGAGCACACAGAGCACACTGTCTGCTATCCTGGCTTGTTCCCTGGGCTCTGCTGCTAACAGGTAACAGAGACACACAGAGGTCTGTGGCTCCTCCTGTCCCTGCCCACCTGGGCCTATTGGGCCCCTCCAGGGCAGCCTGAGCCCTGGCAACCCAGTGTCCCTTGGCATCACTCACCATGAGCGTCTTCAGATCCGCTCGTTCTGCTGGGTTCTTAATGAGGCTGGGGGACAGGGACAAGAGGAGCAGTTAGTTGTTGGCTCTGGGGGCCCAGCGCTGAGAGCTGTAGCTGAGGGCATGGAGCTCACTTGGCTCTGTTCAGCAGCCTGGCCCCTACTGGGAGGACCAGGGGACCTCAGATCCTGGGCAGGATGTCCCCAGGCAGGGGAGAGGAAAGGCATGATGAGAGGACAAGGTGGGAAGCTCCCCTCCCCCCCACCCTGGGCAGTCAGAAGCCTGGCAGTGACCCAGCTGAATTTCCATTAAGAACGCCAAGGCTGGGGGTCAAAACAGGGCTGTCTCCCTTCAGAAAGCAGAAGCACATGAGTGGCTGGACAGACCAATAGTGCCCGTTGCTACCCGGGCATATCCAGGGGATGATGTCCACTGGGACAGATGAATGGCCTCTGGGGAAGTAGGGTGTCAGCCTCTTCCCTCTGGACCTCCAGGGGTTAGGACAATCAAGCGGGGTTGGCAACCCCTTCAAAAACCTGCAGCGCAGGCCTGTGGGGCAGTATATGGATGGAGGGAGCTGCTTGACTTAACTGAGCACCTGAAGACCCGGATCCTTTGGGTTTTAGGGTGAGCTGAGCTGGCAGTCTAGAACCACAGCCCAGCCATCTAGCTAGGAGAGGGCCATTCCTTCCTAGGTGGACTCAGGTGTCCCGTCAAGTCCTGTCACCTGACCCACTGGGGTTCCTGACTGGCAGCTGGGCCCAGGACCCAGGAAGCAGCTCATCTGGGTAGTGGCTGGGTGTGGGCCCTCGTCCCGGACAACACCCTTACCATTTATTTACAAACTCCTGGAAGTCTGGGCTGAACACCCCGTTGGGCAGCTTGGGAGGTGGCTGTGGAAGGAACAGAGGATGGGGTCACCCTGTGCAGCCTAAGGACACTTGTCTGCTCTCTCCCATCTGCTGTTCTAGGGGTAACTGCCTTGCTGGAGGCAGGGAGAACATGGGCTCCTTCCACTATGGAAAAAGGAGGCAATCTGCGAGGTCTAGGCCCCTGCCTCCCCAGAGAGTGACAACCCAGAGGGGCATCTGCTCTTCTGGAGTACCCTCCACCCCACTCACACATCCTCTGTCCCTGCAGGTGACTGCTGAGGGCAGAGCCAGGCCTTTCCCACCCCCTGGGGGGAGGCAAGTGGCCTCCTGGGGAGGACGTGCTGGCTGAACCTTGGCAGCACTGCCGGGGCAGAGAGGGCTGTGTCACCAGGCCACCCCACCCTGCTCTGTCATCATTTCACTACCCTACCCGGGGCCAAGCCCAGTGTTGCAGGTGGCTGGCTACCTGGCTCACTGGACACCACTAGGCCACCAAGGGCCCACTGCAGCCTAGGCAGTTGAGGCATGGAGAGCTGACCCCCCCACACACACACATTTTTTTTTGGCAGCACTGGGGTTTGAACTCAGGGCCTCACGCTTGCTAGGCAGGCACTATCTTACCACATGAGCCACTCCACCAGCCCTTTTACTGTGGTGTTTTTTTTCAAGATAGGGTCTAGTGAACAATTTGCCCAGGCTGGCTCTGAACTGCCATCTTCCTGATGTCTGCCTCCTGAGTAGCTAGGATTATAGGCGTGAGTCACCAGAGCCCGGCTGAGGGCTGAGTTCTTATGCTTGTAAAGTGGGACAGCTACTCATCCCTGAAGGGTGGTCATGAGAAGTGGTCCACAGAGAGAAGTAGGAAAAGGGTGCCTGGTGACCCTCAGATCCTTCCAGAGACCTGCTGTGAAGCAGGCTGGGACCCCTTCCCAGAGATCAAGGTGGTATGCACTCCTTCCTCCCACAGGAGGGTGCTGTCTAGCAGCCACAATGATCACACAGCTGCAGAGGTGCCAGGCTAATCCCTGGTCGCACATCTACTGGAACATGGGGAGGGACTGTGCTGGGAATTCTAGATTTGTCCTCATTAAAAAAATTCTTTCATGGCTGGGTGTGGTGGCTCACAGCTGTAATCTCAGCTACTTGTAAGATAGAACTCAGGAGCACTGTGATTCAAGTGGAGTCTAGGCAAAAAGTTAAGAGATCACATTTCAACAAGTAAGCTGAAGATGGTGGCACATGGCTACCAATCTAGCTCACTGAAGGTATAGGTAGGAGGATCACAGTCCAGGTTGGCCCATTTGAAACATGGTACCATACCTAAAAAAAATAACTAAAGCCAAAAGGGCTGCGTGTGTGTGATTCAAATGGCAGAGCACCTGTCTAATAACTATGAGGCCTTGAGTTCAAATTCCAGTACTGTTAAAAAAAAAAAAAACAAAACAAAAGCCAAGGGCTGGTAGCTCACGCCTATAATCCCAGCTACTTAGGAGACAGAGATCAGGAAGATCATGGTTTGGAAGCCAGCCTGGGCAAATAGTTCTAGAGACCCTATCTTGAAAATACGCAACACAAAAAAGGGGTGGCAGAGTGGCTCAAGTGTTTCAGCACTGCCTGGCAAGCATGAGGCTCTGAGTTCAAATACCAGTGCTGCCAAAAAAAAAAAAAAATCAATAAACAAAAACAAACCCTTAGAAAGGGCTTGTGGGAGGAAAGATGATGTCCAATTGTGATACCTTACACCTCGTATTGAAAACAATGGTCCAGAAAAGACCATTCTTTTGAAAAGAATTGGTAATCTCTGCCCAAGTATACAGGAAAACCAAGGAAGCATCTCTGATGGGCTGTGTGGACGGTGGCCTGGCAATTCCCTCACAGAGCAGCCCGAAGACCCTGGCACACACCTCATTCACGATGTAATCCAGCAGCTCAAAGATGGCCATGGCTGGCCGGTTGTCCATCCCGTGACCTATATGGTGGGGTGAGACGACAGGTGACACTAAGCTCCTGGGAGGTGCAGGTCTGAGGGGCTGAGCCTGCCGAACACCCTCATCCCCACTCCAGCCTAGCTATGGCAGGTGCGAGGGGACACGGACAGAGGCCTGGGTCTGGCCATTCACTCTCCCTCATACCCCAGGGGAGGCAGCTCCTTTGGAGCCTCCGGTGAGTCAGAAATGACAGAAACAGCCAAGAGGAGCTCGGGCATTCTCTGAGGAGTCACATACTTGACGAGGCGGTGCTTCTGGGCTGTGCCAAAGTCACAACTCAGCTCTGGCACACTAGGCTGGCAGGGGTGGAGGCTGACCACCAGCAAGGAAGGACAGCAGTGTGACCTTGCATAGAGTTGGCTGGTGGTGACGTGGCAGGCCTCAGATGCCACCTGGCAGGGGATGCTGGTGGGGGTGACCGACCCCTGCCCAGGACCCAGCTGGTCAGGCCGGTCTGGCAGCTGGACCTTCATCTCTTGCATGTCCTGGCACGGGTGGGGGAGGCACAGGCCAGAGAGGTGTCCTGGCACACCCCCATCAGTCCTCACCACAGGACGAAGCCTGGGCACCATCTGGGAAGGGCCGGGAGGGGCTAGAGCCTGCCTGAGGACAAAGACCTGGTAAGCCTCCCCTGGGACACCGTCAGGACAAGCATGCCGCCTGCGCAGCACAGGATGGGGTGATGGACACACAGACACAGTGAGGCTGTTCATGTTCACGTTGTAAGAGCACTCAGCTGAGCAGGAGGCTCTGTCCCACATCACAACATGGAGGGACCGTGAGGACATGGTGCTTAGTAAAAAGCAGACACAAAAGACTCCACAGTGTGACTCCATTGATAGAAAACATCCAGAACAGGAGGATCCAGAGGCAGGAAGTGGACTCATGGGCTAGACAGGGAACAGGGCTTCCTTTTGGGGTGGGGGAGTGTTCTGGAATTCGGCAGTGTGATGGCCGCACAGCTCTGTGAATGCATACTAAAATGCACTGAACTCTGTCAATAAAGTAGTTTCAGGCTGGCGGTGTGGCGGCTCTGCTGTAATCCTAGTCACTTAGGAGGAGAGATCAGGAGGATGGAAGTTCAAAGCCAGCCCAGGCAAGTAGTTTGAGACCCTGTCTCAAAAAAACCCATCTCAAAAACAGGTCTGGTGGAGTGGCTCAAGCAGTAAGAGCGACTGCCTAGCAAGCATGAGGCCCTGAACCGAAATCCCAGTACTGCCAAAAAAAAAAAAAGTTCTAATTGGAAGGCTGAGATCAGGAGGGTTACAATTTGAAGCCAGTCCAAGCAAATAGTTCTCAAAGACCCCATTTCCAAAGTAACCAAAGCAAAATGGGCCAGAGGTGTGGATCAAGTTGGTAGAGTGTCTGCTTTGTAAGCATGAAGGCATGAGCTCAAACTCGTCCCATCAAAAAATAAATAAATAAAAGTTCTAAAACCAACCAAAGCTGACCATTATGCGCTCCTTTGGGTTCTAACTCAACTTACTTCCTGCCACGACTTAAAAAAAAAAAAAAAAAAAAAAAATCCCAGCTCCCTACGGGTGTTCTGAGGCTTTGCTGCCTCCCCCCAGGATTCTCTCTATATCCCCCAAGGTGGGCGAAGTGTCAGTCTCAACACCTGTGGTGATGGGGCTCTCTGTGGTCAAGGCAGTGGCTCTGGGTGTCACTGTTCTCCGGGAGCATTAGTCCCCTTCCTATAAGCACTTTGTGTGTGTTGAGGCTGAACCCACCCAGCTCCCCAAGGGTATACACTGAGCCAAACTATTCTTGAGTTTGGGGCTCCCTGGAAGAGCGCCGGTGGTACATTTGTATAGCTGACACCTTACTCCCTCCTGAATGTCTACAGTTTTCTTTCTTTTCTGAGTGCTGGAAGCCTTGTACATGTTAGAAAAGCGCTCTGCCACTGAGCCACACCCCAGCCCTCATTTAAATGTTTTCACAAGAAAGTGTTGGAAAAACCAAACAGCCAGTCATGGCCTGGTCACAGTGGAGTTTCCGGAACCCTCCAGCTGGCAGCAACAGGTGCAGTCGCCTTGGGCACAAGAGGTCAGAGGCACTTGCTACTCCCAGCTCTGTCCCCAGAAACCCCAGGACCATCTGAGGACTGCTGACCGCGGCTTGCCCCATCCAGGGGACAGCTGGTGTTGAGAGGGCCAGCAGGGAAACAGCTGTGCTCAGCACAGCAGTTCCAGCAGGGGTCTTGTCTTCTCCCACCCACCAGGAAGCTGCAGCTTCAGACCATACCACTGATGGGCCGTCCTGGGGGTCTGGGTCTCGGTGAGATGCTGTGGGGCTCGCCTTCTGCCCCGTCGACCACAGGCCGGCCAAAGATGGCCTCCAGCTCCTTGGCGTCGGGTGGGGGGATGGGGTACCTCCCAATGGACAGCTCCACTAGCGATAGGCCCATGCTCCAGATGTCCGACTGCACCGAGTAGTGGGTGCCCTGCAGCCGCTCTGGCTGTCGGGAGAGACGGGAGTCATTGGACAGTGTATTGCCTGCTCCACCCAGGACTTGGCCAGCCTCTGATGGCTTTGAGAAGTCAAGGCTATGTTTCCTGCTTGCCACAGCATATGTGGGCAAGACTTTGGGACCAGACTCCCAGGGGAACTCAAGCTCCCTAGGGCCCAGAAGTGTAGCACTTCTAGAAGAGAGTGATGGCCCTGGGAAGATAGGGTGCCACTTCTGTCCAAAGCTACCTGCTCAGGACCTGTTCCTGTGTGCCCCACAAGCCCCTGCTCATCCAGTCATTTGCTAAAACCCCTAAGAGTCCAAGCTACTGGCTCAGTTACCCAAGAGCCCCCAGAATAGATGTTCTGACCCACAGAGGGGCAGGCAGGTGTTGCAGAGGCAGAAACTTAAGTGAAAAGAGGGTGGGGAAAAGAACTTCGCCAGAAAGGAGGAGTGAGTGGGAGGCGCTGTGAGGATAGGAGGGAACTTACAGACATGTAGGACCGAGTTCCTACAAAGGAGTTGGCCATGGAGTCGATGAGCTGCCCGCTCACCCCGAAGTCACACAGCTTGATCTCACCTCGGGAGTTGACCAGGATATTGGAGGGCTTCACATCTGAAGGCAGGGTAAGCTGGGGGTAAGGGGCCGCTGGGGGGTAAGGAGCCACACCCACCCAGCTCCAGGAGGCCCTGGGCCCCCTTACCTCGGTGCATTATCTGATGCTTCTCTCGCAGGTACGCCAGGCCCCGGAGCACCTGTTGACCAGGGGAGGATGAGCAGAACAAGACCAGCAGGGGCCCCCCAGCCCTGGGTCAGACCCAAGCAGCCACAACATCTGGGGGGAATGCAATTCCAGGCCACACTAAGCTGGCCAGGGCTACAGCAAGAACAGAGACCAAGCAACAAGGCCCCTCAGATGCAGCCAGGTGCGGCCGTGCCCTCCCCTTGGAGGGACATGGTCCCTAGATCCCAAGTGCCAAGGACCAGGCAGGCTGAACTGGGGTTAAGGGTGCAGTGGGGCTGTGTCACCCAGATGCAGTGCCCTGAATGATGGGTACCTAACAAAACAGGGCATTCAGCGGCGGTGGCACTGATAATGAGTTTGTTCTAAGATGCAGAGTGTAAGGGTGCAGATGCACCATATCTCGTTTGGAAGCTACGTGCTCTGCCAAGTACTCACAGCAGCCAGCACAAGGTGGACATCCAGCATTGTGCTGGGCCGCATGCTGCAGGAACACTGCAGAGACCCTTTGTGTCCCTTGGCCCCCAAAGGCATTTTGGAACAGTGACAAAGATTGTCATCAGAGGTCTATTTCTGCCCCAGATTTTCCCCTTCAACAGGGCCCAAACGCTATGACCTGAGCCCTTGTGGCCAGCAGTGTCTTCCTGGCACAAGATGGAGGGGTCTCTAGAGTGGACAGCAGTCATCCCAGTCAGAGATACTCAATGAGGGCCCAGCTAGGCCTGAGATGGTGGGGGTAGGTAGAGGATTTTAAGAGTCAGGGATGGGCATCACTGTCTCAGGCCTGTAATCCTAGCTACTTGAGAGGCTCAAGTAGACAGGAGGATCAAGGTTCAAAGCCAACCCAGGCAAATAAGTGTGTGAGGCCTGATCTCCAAAATAACCAGAGCAAAATCGACTGATGGAGGTGTGACTGAAATGGTAAAGCACCTGCTTTGCAAGTGCGAAGCCCTGAGTTCAAACCCCAGCCTAGAGTCCCCCTCCCACCCCAAGACGGGAGCAGGAGCCAAGGGACCTGATACCTGCCCTTGGCAAATGGGGACCCAAGACCTCTGAGAGACATCACTTATCAAACTCCTGCAGTCAGTGGAGACAGCTGGAGACTCTCCCTATAGGGACCCCACTAACAACCCCACTGGCTTCAAGTGGCTCCCAACACCCTGGCTGTGAGGAAGGGGCTAGTGTCAGGATGAGTGGCTGCTGAGCCTGGTGGGGAACACTGGGCAGGGGTGAGCGAGACTTACCGCGATGCTGACCTTCCCCAGGATCTCCTCAGGGATCCGCTTGGCTTCTTTCAGCACCTGATCCAGGGAGCCGCCATCCTGGTAGAGGAAAAAGCAGCATACTGATGGGCATCAGGGAAGGATAGGCAGAGTCCCAGACAGAGGCCAGAGCCCACCTGACACATGGGCAAGGTACGGCAAGTCCTCTGCCCCTCTGGCCTTCTGGACCTAGGCCATATACCTCCAGCAGGAAGCATGCTAGCTCCTTCCCAGAATGGCCCATTTTGCCTGTTATGACTCCTGCCTGGGGACACCTGAGTCCCCAAGTCCAGAACCTGAGCAGCTATGGCAAGAACATACCTAGGCCAAGACCCAGCTTCTTAGGCCAGGTTCTATTCTCAGCAAGCTGGCTGCTGCAACACATGGTGGGTAGAGTGGGGACAAGGGGTGACACAGGATGTTTGGGCAGGAGGAAGGAGGTGAGGCAGCCAATCCACATCCCCACCATTATGGCTTTCCTGTGCAAGCCTGGGTGTTGCACTTCTCGGTACTTGCTCCACGCCTGTCCCTGGCCTCCTTCTGGGGTGAGGTGAGGATGGGCGCTGCCCATTCCAAAAGGAATGGCTGGGAAGGGTTCTGGAGCATCTGCACCCCTTTGCTGATGGGGTAAAGTGCTAATCTCCCCTGCCTGTGTTTCCTTGGTGCCCGCATGCTGCTATGTGAGCTATGGCACAGAGGACCATGCCACAGAGGACCTGCAGACCATCACCCCTGGGAGGGTCCCTCTCTAGTCCTGGGCATGGCCCCAAATGCACCTGTCAGATGAGGTAACGCTAAGTGTCTTGCACAAGCTTCCTAGCAACAAACCACAAGACAAGAACCCCAGGAGTTTCCTGCCCAGGTGTCTGTGAGAGGGAAGCTCACCTGGCCAGCCCTGGACTCCAGGTGACATGGCCAAGTTCCGTCTGTGGGCCAAGCTCCTGCTAGGGTCTCTGTGTTTGACAAAGAGGAAACTGGGACCTTGAGTGATGTTGACAGGGAGCTGGAATTTTCCCACATGCTTATGTTTCTCTAGCAACCAAAATGACATGACATCCCAGGGTGTTTCACTTCACCTGGGGGCAGAAGGCAGGGGAGAGGCCCATGGTCTCTGGACACCTGGGTCCTCCCTCTGCCCCACTGTGCTCAGTGAGAAACACCATGAAGAGTTACAAAATCCCCACACACTTGGAAGCTTCCAGAACCCACAGGTGACTCTGGGTAAACGAGCCATGGATATAGGAAACAGGTGGGTAAGGGGTAGATGTGGCCCCAGCCAGGAGACCAGGTGTTCCAGCAAGGTAGTCTGGCCAGGTGGGCAGGGCAGGAGTGGAGTCACTCATAGTCTTCTTGTGTTTTGGGCAGTACGAGGGTTTCTCATACTGGCTAGGAAGGCGATCTACATCCTGAGCTGCTCCACCAGCCCTTTTCTGTGTTGGGTATTTTCAAGATAGGGTCTCACGAACTATTTGCCCAGGGATAGCTTGGAACTGCGATCCTCCTGATCTCTGCCTCCTTAGTAGCTAGGACTACAGGCATGAGTCACCAGAGACCAGCTTGCATTTTGTTTTTATCCATCTTCTTTACAAAGAGAAAACATCCTGGGAGGCGGCCCTGGGCCAGGACTCTCACGAATAAGCGTAAAACACCTCTGAGGGGTGGAAGAGCTGGGGCACATCCCTCTGTGGTGGCATCGTAGACATAATGGAGCATCCCTGGTCTCCACTCACTCCATGCCAGAACAACCACGAATATCCCCGGACATCACTGTCACGGGGGCATGAGTCCCCTGAGTAGGACAGGATGGCCAGAGCCTGGTCAGAGAGCACTGTCCCTGACTCATGGGACAGGATGTTGTACCAGAGACATTAGCACCACACGTCTCTATGACCCTGAATGCCACTCTGCATGTGACTAGACACTTTGATTCTTTGTACTGATGTTGGTCGGGGGGGTGTGTGAATGCACTTGTCTTAAAAGGAAGATAAACCCCATGCTGAGCCCCCAGAGTTCCACTTTACTCCCATAAAGTGTGACTGATACGCATCCAGATCTTTCTGCATGCCTCAGGAAACAGTGTAGACAGATACACCAACATGCACATGGCAAGTGTGTGACCCCCAAACACACACTAATGCTGTGCCTCGAGGTTCTCCTGCTTCCACACACACTCAGGTCTCACTTTCATTCTGCCACTGTGAAGTGGTTAGCACCACTCTAATTCTCCCATATTGATGGTCTGCCTTTTCATTACCATACAACTAGGGCGTATACTATCCAGCATATTGGATCAGACCCCAAGAAATACCCCCAGACCTCTACAGAGTCAGCACACTACTCACCACCATTCTCATTCTCACCCCCTTGCTCCACTGCTTGTAAGGGACCACACCTGAGCCTCCATTCTGTTCCTGAGTTCACCTACCAGGTGAGAGTGAACTGCACCATATTAGTGCAGTATATATGTCCCAGCTTGGTCTGGAGTGTCCCAAAGGCCCACATGGTGGTGGCTTGGTTCTTCCTCCCCCACAGCTTGGTGCTATTGGGAGGTGGAGGTGCTTTTAAGAGGTGGATCCCAATAGGAGGTCTTTAAGTTATTGGGGGCATGCCCTTGAAAGGGGCTGTAGGAGCTTAGTCCCTTTCCCTTCCTCTCTTTTGCTTCTTGGCCATGAGGTGAGAATTCCCATCATGATTTTCTGGGTCACCACAGAGCTGAAAGCAATGGGGACAATGGATCATGGACTGGGAACTTCAAAACTGTGAACTATAACTAACCTTTCATCTTCACAAAGCTAACAACTGAGTACAGGAGCTCACACTACAATCCCAGCTGCTGGGGAGGTGGAAATCAGGAAGATCAAGGTTCTTTCTTTTGCTCAACCCCAGCAAAAAGTTAGCAATACTCCATCTGAACTAAGCTGGGCATGGTGGTGCATTCCTATCACCCTAGCTGTGCAGAAGCCTTAGGTAGGAGGACTGCAGTCCGAGGCAGGCCTGGGGAAAAATGCAAGACCCTATCTGCAAAATGACTAAAGCAAAAAGGGCCGGGAGTGTGATTCAAGTGATAGAACACCTGCCCAGCAAGTGTGAGGCCTTGAGTTCAAATCTCAGTACTGCCAAAAATCAGAAAAACTAGCATTTAACACTTATTAACTGAAACATCGATCATTGGTTATATTACATATAATGATTATGTTGTGAATAACAAATGTATAATATGATATTGTGATAATATAATATTACTATCACAAAGATAGTAACTAGAGGCCATTTTTGGTAGGCTGGAGCTGGAACCTACCAAATGGGAAGTAAGAGCAATTTGCAACAAGCTTTGTTGGCACCTAAATGAAAAGTCCTTTAGCTCAGGCCCACTCCAGCAGGGCAGGGACACTGTTATGCCTCGATATGGTTTGTGTTCTCCACAACTCATGCTGAAATTTGGTCCTCAGGAAGCAGTATGAGAGGTGGGGGACCTTTCAGTTGGAGTTGTGGGCTCCACTTATGGAGGGACTGGCACCTCTCTCAGGCAGTGGTGGATCCTCCCAGAAGTAGGCTGTCACAAAGCAAGATGTCCTGGTGCCATCTCTCCCACTTGTGCGTGTTGCCTGCCCCCTTCTCTGGGATGACTCACATGAGGATCTCCCCACCAGCAGCCAGGAGATGGACACCATGCTCTTGGACTTCCAGCTGCCATGACTGAGCAGCAAATGCATTTCTCCCCTGTATAAGCCGCCGTCTGTGGTAGTCCCCACACGGCAACTGAGAATGGACTAAGGCAGGTAGCAACCTGGCAGACCCATCCTATTGAAACACTTAAGAAATGAAAGCGATGCAGAAACACGGGGCAGTGGCCCCAGTAGGGCTACAGCTGTCAGCTTCTTAATACTCAGCCAGTACTGGGCACCACCCAAGGCTTGGCCCATCTCATCCTCACGCAGCAGATACTAACACCCCTTGCTGCACAGGATGCTGCTGAAGTCTTGTCCAGGTCCTGCAGTGTGAGCCTGTGGCGAGGCTGAGACCCAACCCCAGGGCTCAGCCTCTGTAGCCTTCCTGAGGAGGAAGCAGACCATGTTCTGTGTGGAACCCTCTGCATGTGCCTCAGCAGCCAAGGCACATGCACAGGCAAGGTGTGACTGCATCCCCAGGGTATGCCACTCTGCTCGGTGGCCTTCCTCACAGGTCATTCCCTTGCCCAGGAATACTTTGCTTCACAACCAACAGTCTCTGCACTGCTGGTTTTTTATCTTAAACCTACCAGCAGGGAGCAAGTGTGTGGGGGGCACCTGAGTGAGCCTGTGTGTGTACTGTGCAGGTGCACAAGTCTCTGGTTCCCACGTTTGTTGGTGCCGTGCCCAGGGAGGAGACTCATGGCTCCTCCGTGGCTAGGGGCCGCTCTGGGAACCCCTGAGTTAAGTTCACTAACGCCCAGGGTGGGGGCAGGATGTGAGGCTCCCTCTTCCTGCAGGGGAAGCTGGAGGCCAGAGAGGCCACCTTGCTAGGGAAGGACAGGCCAAGGGTGTTGCTGGCCATAGCATTTTCTCTCCCTTCCCCTCTTTGATAAATCTCACACACACTAGGTCTTGGAGGGACTGGCACGCCACCCCCAGGTGAGGAAGGGGCTCCTGCCAGGGATGTCTTGCTTGGACACCTCGGCAAAGTGGAGCTCTTGCTCAAATTTACTTCCTGCCTCTGTTGCAAACTGTCATGCACAGCATAACAGATCCAACATGCTGACAACCATGCCACAGCCTGGTTTTGCAAGGGGGGACCTGCCAAGGGTGGCTGGTACCTATTGTGGCCCGGGGGCACTTCCTTCCACACCCTCAACTCCGACCACTTCTGCTTTCTTCACTCCATCCTGCCCACCTCTGAGCTTCAGAACCAGGGTGTCCGACCCAGGGGTGGTTGGATCAACCATGACACCTTACACAAACAGATACATGGGTCCCATCAGAGACTGGGGTCCAGATGAGGGCTGAGCTGTGGGCCTGGCCACTGCCTGCACAGCTCCTCAGTCACATGCTCCGTGGTGTGCTTGACCACATGCAAAGACATGCGGTGAAGGACAATGGCAGTATGTGCCAAGTGGCCCCATAGGCAAAGGCACACAGGACACCACACGAGGGTAGAGTAGAGGACAGTGCTTGCTACTGACAGGGCATGGCTTCCAAAGAGAAGCTGCCAAGAGGCTGTGCCCCAGAACAGGCCTCCTGCTCCCCAGGAAGCCTCGCCCAGGGCTCTGCCTGCTCACCATGTGCTCCATGCAGATGCTGATCTCGCCATCACTGTAGAAGGCCCCGTAGAAGCCCACGATGTATGGGGAGTTACACTCGTGCAGCACCTGCAGCTCTCGGATGATCTGGTTCCGGATGGCTGGCTTGATCTCCAGGTGGATCAGCTGCAATGGGGTGGGGAGACCAGGCGGCTTAGGGGAGCCAGAAAATGGGGAGGTGAGGAGGGGGCTTATGGTCCTTGTACCCAAAGGTGTTCACAACAGCATTCAAGACAGCCAGGCCACCCCACACCACATTCCTTGGTGTGCCCAAGAGAAAGGAAGCCACCTACACACGCAGTACTTCGTCCACGAAAGCACATGGCATCACCACTCACAACAGTCCAAAGGCGCAACAGCCACACATCAATGGGTGAGCACAGGTGCATGGCGTGCTCCATCCACATCACAAGCGAGAACATCACACAGCATGGAAAGGACCAGGCTCCAGCACAGGCTACGGTGTGAAGAGAACTTGGGGATGTGCTCAGTGAGAAAGGCAGACACACAAGGCTACACAGCATGAGGCTCCACTGATAGAAATGTCCAGAAAAGGTGAAGCCACAGACAGGAAATAGACTTGTGGGGGCCAGGGGTGGGTGATAACTGCTCATGGGTGTCTTTTAGTGATGAAAATCGTCTAAAATTGATTGTGATAATAGATACACGCCCTGTGAATATTTTTTTTGGTGGGGGGGGGAACACTGCCGAAAAAATTCAGGTGTTCACAAAGCAAGAGCTCTATCATTTGAGCCACGCCTCCAGTACATGGCTCTGGTTATTTTGGAGATGGGGTCCTGAGAACTATTTGTCTGGGGTGGCCTCGAACAGAGATCCTCCTGATTTCAGCCTCCCAAAAGTAACTAGGATTATAGGTGTAAGCCACTGGCACCTGGCAACACTGTGAATATTCTAAAAAAGAAAAGCCATTAAATTATATGCACTTTGAAAAAGTTGCATTAGGGGCTAGGGATGCAGTTCAGTGGTGAAATGTTTGCCTGGCATGTACAAGGCCCTGGGTTTGATCCCCAGTACCTTCAAGCTAGTTTAAAAAAATAAAAAAAAGGGCAACTGATGAAACATTTTCACTTTGGTATGGCACCTCCCAAACATTACACCTGGATCAGGTGGGACCTTTCCTTCTTCCTCACGGGGGAAGCAACTGCCGCACCTGTGCCCTTCGGATGGGTGAATAGGTCCAGAGCCTGTTCTTCCTCCATAAGAGACCTAGGCAAGAGGCTGGCCATCCAAGGCTAGTGCTGGAGGGAGGTGGCACTTTTCAAAAACAGCTTCAATCATGGCTCAAGTGGTAGAGCATCTGCCCTTGAAGCCAAGTTCAAACCCCAGTACCAGCAACAACAAAAATTTCCTCACATTCCAGAGGAAGCCCAAAGGAGGCACTCAAAAGAGGCAGAAATGTGCGCTAAGGCACCATGAGCAGCCCTCACCACAAAACCCAATGGGCTCTGAACTTAGGGGCCCAGTGTTCTGTGTCATCACAGGAGATGTGCCGGAAGCAGATGGGCACCTGAAAGCAATCACTATCAACTCAGCAAACACAGAAAAAGGAGCAGTGAAGGGCTTGCTTGGAGGAGTCAAGTCAGCAACAGAGACTCAGGTCAAACCTCACTGTGGAGGCCAGGCAGGGGGAGGGGAATCAACATAGGCAGTTGAGAAGGTGACATTGGGGCTGGGCCTCAAAGGAGATCACCTTTAGGAGTAGACAAAGGAGGAGGTGGAGGAGGTGGGGGAGGCAGGGACAAAGAGCTGCGTGTTGGAGGGCACCAGGGCCTGAAGGAACCCGTGAGAATTCAGGGGCAGTGAGAGGCTGGCAGTGGTTCCTACCCAGAGTACATGTAAGGCATACCTATGACCTTGAGAACCAGAGAAGTGTATGTGTGGGGGGAGTCCAGGACCCTGGCATGGCCCAGCTAAACCCACGCACTTTCCGCATCTCTCTGCTGATCACTTTTTCATTCAACCTGGGCTGTAGAGCCCTGTGGTGGCCATGGGGCCTGGACTTGACACTCCAGCCACAGCCACCCCAGTAGGCCAGAGGACCACTGTGGAACCCCATGATGCTCCCTCTTCCCGGAACCATCTCTGTGAGGGCAACAGTGCCTGCCCACACACTCCAGAGGGTCTGACTACCAGCCACTGGTAACAGTGCCAAAGTCCATTCCCAAAGGCAAGGAGGGCACGAGGAGTGCTGGCAACCCAGGGCAGCTGTCCAAGGAAATACAACTCCAGTGCATGCTCAACCATAAGCCATCTAGGCGCTACTGCAGAAAACAAAAAGGGAGAAATGACCTTTACACACACAGGCTGAACATCCCCAATCTGAAAACCTGGAGTGCTCCAAAACCCGCTTTTCTTTGTTTCTCGGTGCTGGGGAAGGAACCCAGGACTTTGTGCACACGACTCCTAGTCCCTCCTGAAACTTTCTGAGCACCAAACAGTTTAAGAGTTTGGAGCATTTCAGGTTTCTGATTTTCAGATTAGGGATAATTTATAAATCCTACACAAAAATACTGAAATTTGGAATGCTGTGTTTTTTTTGTGGTACCACGGTTTGAACTCAGGGCTTTGCACTAGCTAGCCCTGAGTGCTACCATTTGAGCCAGCCAAACATCCAGTCCCTTTTGCTTTTGTTCTGGACCGGCCTAGACCAAATCCTCCTATTGGGGCTTCCCAAATGGCACACTGCACCCAGCTTTTATTGGTTGAGATGGGATCTTGTGAAGTTGTTGAGAGAGCTTGCCTCCAATTGTGATCCTGCTGATCGCCATCTTCCCAGTAGCAAGGATTACAGGCATGAGCCACTGTACCTGGCAGTTTGTCTGTTTTGAAGTCAGATTCTTGCTAGGTTGCCCAGAACTTGAACTTGCAATCCTGCCTCCGCCTCCAAAGTGCTGGGATGATAGATCCCTGCTCGCCCAGGGCCCCACCTGTGTTTCTCTCAAGTGGGTGAATGTAAGAAACACCGCTTTGACAATGTAATCCATGTAAAGACTAACGTGACTGTTCTGCATGCCACACCCGTCAGTAGGGCTGACTGCATTTGAAGAGCACGGTGGCCCTGTCTGAATGGGAGCTGTCCCAGGGCCACCCAGCCCTGTCCCAGAACCTCCAAAGAACTGGCAGGAATGAGGAGCAGAGAGGGACAGCATATGGTTTCCCAGAAGAGAAGTGGCTGCAGAAGACTTGGCAAGATTGGCTGGGATCCGGGAATTTGGGACCCAGGAGCCCTGCACAGGAAAGACACAGGGCAGGCAGCTTCTGATGGGCTGCCTCCTCTGCTGTGACGGCTGGGCCATTGGCTTGCAGGGCAGGCCTTTCACACTGTAGGGAAGCTGCCACTGGGACTGTACTAGAAAGGAAGACAGGGCAGCGTTTGTGAGCCCATGATGACAGCTGGGGTGCCAGGTTGCTGTTCCCATTCTACTGGTTGGGAAGCTCAGGTTTGGGGGTGTTAAGGCGAGTTCCTAATGGCCTCACTGCCCAGAAGGGAAGTCAGGATCGGTGGCCTCACCAGATGCCAGAGCCTGTGCTAGTTCCACATCCTGGCCCCGGGGTATGAGGCTGACAGATGCTTAAATACGAATGGTGCTGGGATTCAAGCCCCAGGCCTTGGCCGAGCTGAGGAGGGAGAGCCTTTGTCAGGACCATGCCAGGGATACAACCAGGATAAGAGCAGAAAGGACCACCACCAGGCTGTCACCCGCTGGAGTGCTCTAGAACAATCTCAGCCACCTCTTTCTCTTTTGAAGACCAACAGCTCAGGCGCTGGGTTTGGCCGGCCCAGTGTGTGGCCCTCTCCGTGTTTCCTCACGGTTTGCATTAGCTGTTGTCAAGACTCTGGCAATACTGCATGGCCACTGTTGGCTGGCGCTGATAGAAAGTGCTCTTCTGAGGACATAATTTGCTCCTGTGATTAGAGCAGGCCCTGCAGGGGTCTATGTGAAGGCAGCCACTTGAGGAAGGCATGGTGATGGAGTCTGAGGACCCACACTCACAGCAGGAAACCAGTGGTGCTGCAGGAGAGTGGACTCTAAGGCTAAGCCCAACAGCTCCCAAAGAGGAGCCACAGTGAAGGGGCAGCTGAGGGGGCCTAGACCCAGTCCAGCCCCAGTCCCAGCCTAGCCTGTTTCTTCACCTGTGCAACAGAGCTGTCGCTCAATTTAAATGAGAGCACGATTAGCTCCCAGCTGTAATCCCAGCTACTCTAGAAGCAGAGGTGGAGGGGACTGCTGTTCAAGGCCAACACAGGCCAAAAGCTAGAGAGACTCCCCCCCAATCTCAACAAATAAGCCAGGCATGGTGGTATACACCTGTAATCCCAGCTACACAGGAGGTAAATATAGGAGGATCAAAGTCCAGGCTGTCCCTAGCAAAAAGCACACAATTCTATCTGAAAAATAAAGCAAAAATGACTGGCAGGGTGGTTCGAGTGGCAGAGCACCTGCCTAGCAAGCACAAGGCCCTGAGTTCAAACCCCAGTACTGCCAAAAAATTAATAAATAAATCTATAAGTAAAAAATGCATCTGCACCAGCTTTGACATAGGGCAATTCTTGCAAGAGGGCAGCCCAGTGACCACTCTTCTAGAAGAGAACTAAGCCAGTGTGAAGGAACACAAATGCAAGGCCAGAAACCAATTTTCAGAACCCGAGCTCTCAGAGGCGCTGGAGGGATCAGAAGGTCGTGCTCAGGGGAGGAAGTCATTTACACTACACATGAACATGGCTGGAAAACTTGAGCTGGTGGCTTTCTGGGCTCAGTTTTCTGGTCTGATCTTTAGCTTCCCTGGCGTGCCACACTGGCCAGGATCCTCCTAATACACCAAATGAGCAGGGATGGCAGCTGCAGAGTGAGCTCTGTGCAGGCCTGGAGGAAGCCAAGAGCAACCCCACAACCACAGGCGCTCTGCACTTGCAGATACCCACTCCTGGGACACCAGGGTCTGTTGGCCACAGTGCCCTGCAGAGGATGCAGAGGTCCTGGGTTCCCACCACTACAAGGCACATTGGGGGCTGCCTGGAAGATTCCTGGCTGGCTGGAGAGCAGGCCCTGGTCCCCTCACACAGTCCTCTGGGTCCTGCCATGGCCCTCGGAATCACAGGTCAGCGCTTCAGGCAAGGCAGGCCCAAGGTTCCCAGGGCTGCTGTGGTTTTGAGAAGACTGCCTGTAGGAAGGGGACGGAAACAGAAGCCCTTGGCTGTGGATTTTGAAGGAGGCGCTCTAGAGGCGAGAATTAACTGCAGCGCTAAATTTTGACAGAAACCAGGAAGGCAGGTCCCACAAGCAGGGATGCATGGCACCTTCCAAAACCACAAGGTGGGGGTGAGGGCTCAGGACACTGGTCTTCCAGGAAGTGGTGGCTTTCACACAGAAAGAACACCAGAGCCCAGTGATCTGTTTAGGAGCCAATCTCCACAAATGACCACCCCCTTCACCTCCACTCCTTACACCTCCCAAGACCCTCGTCTAATACTGAGCACAGGGCTGCGTCATGGCACAGTGTCCCAGGATCAGGGAGTGGGTGAGAAGTCCAGCAGCAGAGCACCTGGAATCCCACTGAGGGAAGATGGTGAAGTTCATGTGTCCCAGGTGTTTGCTTATACACCAGCCTAGAAATTTTTAGATCTGATGAACAATAAAATCAGTAGACTAAGTACAACAGATGACTCTGTAAATGTGGGTGGGTATCGTCTAATCAGTTGAAGGCTGGAAGAAAAGTGACTGTGATCCTCAGGAAGGGGGAATTCTGACTCCAGATGAGCTTCAGAGTTGAGTGGAAACATCACTCTTCCCTAGGGATCCAGTCTGCCAGCCTGCCCTGCAGATTCCAGAGTCACCAGACTCCACAGTCACGTGAACCACCTCTTTCAAATAAATTTCTCCAAGCTGTGCATGGTGTGCACACTTAAGATCCTAGTACTTGAGAGGCTAAAGCAAGAGGGTCATGAGTCATGAGTTCCTGGCCAGCTGCTCATATAGTGAGTTCGAAGTCAGCATGGATTCTACTGTGAGACTCTCATATTAAAAAAATAGGGCTGGAATGCAGCTCAGCTCAGCTCAGAGATTCAGCACTTGTACATGCAAGAGACCCTGGGTTCCAACCCCAGAACTGCCTAAATAAATAAAAACATACATAAATAAATAATAAAACCCCTACACACACACACACACACACACACACACACACACACACACACCCAGCACTATTTCTCTGGGAGACTCATGACTGGCTGATGATCATAGCTGAATATTTCTGAAACTTTTTTTTTTTTTTTTTTTGTGGTACTGGGGCTTGAACTCAGGGCCTTCACCTTGAGCCACTCCACAGTCCTGTTATTGTGAAGGGTTTTTTTTTCAGGATAGGGTCTCAAGAACTATTTGCCCGGGCTGGCTTCGAACAGCAACCCTCCTGAGTAGCTGGGATTACAAGCACCCAACTATTCTGAAACTTTTAACCCATCCTCAGCCAGCAGTCCACAGTTCACAACACTTCTGGGAATTTCTGTGTGCGTGGTGTTGGGGATGAACCCAGGACCTGACACTTGCTAAACAAGCACTTACCATTGAGCCGTACCCTCAGACACAGAATCTGAATTTGAAACATCCTCAAGGGGCTAGCAGAGCAGCTCAAATGATAGAGCACCTGCCTAGCAAGCATTAGGCCCTGAGTTCAAACCCCAGTACTGCCCAAAAAAAAAAAAAAGTCCTTAAGGGCAAAGGCCAGCCATGAAGGGGAGAGCTGGGTGTGGCAGCAGTACTAGTACTGCTAAGATGCAGCTAGAAGCGACTCTTTCCGGGGATCTAGGGGCACTGGAGGTAGCCAATTGGAGAGCACAGACTGGCCACCTTTCAATCCTCTCTGTGCTTTCCAGGAACCCTCCCCTCCCACATACACAGACTGCAGAATACAGGGACAGGATACCCACCACACTCCTGGCCTCTGCTTACCTTCCTGGCCATGATGAGGCCCGATGGTCTGTGCTGGACCTTGGTGACCACCCCGCCATTGCCGGCTCCCAGTTCTGAGATCCTTTCGAAGTCGTCATCCTTGAGCTCGCCCACCTTGGCCTTCTGGGTGAGGAAGGCCTCCAGCCGCTTCTTCTGCTGCTCATCCAGGTCCAATTCCTCTAGCTTCTTCTGCAGGTCTACCAGGTTTGCCCTGTGGGGACCCCAAGGGCAAGGGTCAGCAAGGGACCCATGAGATACTGAAGACTAACTTTGATAGCTATCTAGGACGCAGAGGCGACGTGGACCTGATGCCTGCACTTTGGGCTCCATGTAGGAGGAAAGCGAGACATATGTGTTTCCCCCTTGGACACAAGCTGCCAGAACAAGAGGCCTGATCTACAGAGGGCCTTGTCTCAATCCCTGCTCACAAACGTTAGGAGAGCTTGGGGACCCAGCTCGGAGGCTCAGAGCCCTCCAGGCCACATCAGAGGGAAAAGGAGGTGGTGGCCAGGTAAGCAAAGGCCTGAGTCAGGGCAATGGAGCCAGTTTTGAGTGGCTCCAGAGCAAAGAATGGAAAGCCAGGGGCAGAAGACAGACAGTGCATCATAAGTGCATTGAAGGGTTGGCAGGGTGGCTCAGCACCTGCCTAGCAAGTGTGAGGCCCTGAGTTCAAACCCCAATGCCACATCCCCCCCACAAAAAAGTACATTTAAGTTATGTGAATTAATAATTCATTGCCACTGGAGGGGGAGGAGAAGGGGTGCAGAATCTGAACAAAGCAGACAACTCGGCCACTGCACACAAGCAGCAAGCTTCTATGCCTCCTGACCACTCCTGTGACCGCCAGGCTTCCATGAGCGCCCAGCTCCCGGACTTGGTTATTACAGGACCAACAATGCTTGTCGCACTTTATTGGATAAACTCAAGGAATCTGCAAAGGGCACTTTGACAATTAGCAATACTCATGAATGCCTTGACTTTGCCCCTGACCCTGGAACAGAAAGCAGCTCCCTGCAGCAGGAAGATAGTTTAGCTTAATGCACACGAGAACATAACACCGTCCAGGAGAAACATGCACAGTATCTGAAATTTCCTAGTGATGGGGTGCAGCTCAGTGGTGGAGTGCTTGGCTAGCATGCATGAGGCCCTCGGTTTCACCCCCAGCACCACAAAAATAAAAAATAAAATAGGACCATGTTTAAAAAAAAAAAAAGGAAAGCAAGGGGCATTAATTTTAATATTCTATTTGATTTAACCCATCAAAAATATTCAGGCACCAGTGGCTCAGGCCTGTAATCTTGGCTACTCAAGAAGCAGAGATCAGGAGGATTGAGGTTGGAAGCCAGCTCAGGCAAATAGTCCACAAGACCCTATCTACTACCAAAATAAAAAAATAACATATTATACACAAATATATAAAATCATTTGCAGCCGGGTGTAGTGACTCACGCCTGGAGTCTCAACAGTTCCAGGCTAGCCAAGGCTACACAGCAAGACTTCATCTCATTAAAAAGAAATAAATAAAAATCATGATCATTTTCAAACTGCAATTAATACAAAACCATTAACGGGTGTTCATTTCACATGTTTTCATATCAAGGCTTTGCAATCCAGAGTGTACGCATCATGCTTACAGCTCCTAGACCTCAGACATGTCGCACTGTAGGGACTGGCTACGGTCAGGAGCTACTGCACAGGCAGTGAGACTCTAAGTAAAAGTCTCTCAAGGAAAATGGGCTGCCTACAGCAGTCTTAGTCACACATTTCAAAAGGCTGACAGACCTTGAGAGGATTCCAGCTGGGGATGATGGGGGCATCTGGGTGTCCCATTAGGAACCATCTTTCCTGAGTTCCGCCATTACTTATCTATGCCTTAAAAAAGCCTGGGCCATGGTGCACACAGGCTGGAGTTAAGGTGACCCTCTGCTTGGTGATACCACCTGAGCTAGTGCTGCACAGAGCATGCGAGAAGGAAGGTGCTGGGCACCACACGTCATCCTCATCATCACCTGGGGAGGTGAGAGGAGCAGGCGGGGGACCTCCTGGAGGTGAGTAAGAAGGTGCTTCCTGCAGATCTGCTGAAGAAAGACCCAGATGATATAATGGCAAGATACTGATGGGAAACAGAGAGTTAGCGAGAACAAAGAAATGAAGTAAGGCAGGGAAGGAATGAACCACTTATTCACCGTGGGGCTGCAGAGGCAGCTCAGGGCCACTCCACCAGGTCTGGGGTATTGACTACCCTATCTATGACTTCTCTAGTGCACCCTAGAGTCACCTGTCAACCTGACTTATATGTCATGGAAACTCTAATGGCGGAAATTAAGGGTCATGTCTGGATGGTGCCCTCTGCCACCATCCAGGTTGAGGGCAATAGATCACCAAACATGCCATATGCCCTCCCTACCTTGTTGTCATGGGCTCCACCATCAACACCCAGCCAGAGTGCAAACAGGAGTGGTCACTGGCATGATCTCAAAAGGGTGCCCCCAACACTCAGAGCCATTCCCCTGGCAATTCTGTCACCCAGAAAATCAAGCACCCCACCACCGGAATGCTCCCTTCTCTGTCCCCTTCTCCTATCTCCCCAAAATCCCCCCCCAACCCAAGAACTCCTGTCACCCTAAATGGCCTCAGTCTTCTGCCACTCCCTGGAGACATCTCCTTCAGAATCTGCTCTGGGGGTTCCAACAGCACCTCCAGCAGATCCCAACACCACTCCACCCTCCCCCCCCCAGCTTCCCAGCCTCTTCAAACTGTCAAAGAATCCTCACTACTCACCCCAGCTTCAGGGGTCTGCACCCCCTCACCCCAACCAAAAGAATCTTCCCTTTAGGTGGAGACTCCTCATCCTGACCCATCAGGGACCCTCCTTTACTGTGGTTTCACTACTTGGGGCACCCCCACCCACCTTTTCCCCTACAAGGGTCTCTGCACCACCCTCTCCTCTCTGGGACCATCCACCCGGTATAATCCCTTCAGGGAGCTCCTCTTCCACTCTCTCATTCTCAGGGACCTCCTACCTGGTCCTGTCCCCTCAGGCATCCCCAGAACTCTGGCTTTGCTACTGAGGGACACTATTCAGGGGCCACTCACTCCATTCTGTACACTCAGGTGCCCCCCTTATCTCCATCTCATCATTCACAGACCCCTCATCCCATTCTTCCCCCTAGAAACCCTTTCTGAATGCACTTCTCCCAGGACACCCCCCCGCAATACACACACCCAATGTAATTATTCAGGGACTCTCACCCTGTCCCCTCTCCCCAGGGGCACCGCCCTCACCCAATCTATTACTAGGGGACCCCTCACCATGTCCTGCCCTCTCAAGGACCCCTCATCCTGTCCTCTCCTTCCATGGACACCACCATCACCCAATCTCAGATTGGGTTTACTGAGGCACCCTCACCCTGTCCTTTCCTCCTAGGGACGCCCATCACCTCATCAGGTGCCTTAACCTGTCCTCTCCCAGGGACACCGCCCTGACCCAATCCTGCCCTCCCAAGGACCCTTCGCGGCCTGTCCTTTCCTCCCGAGGACCCCCACCACCCTGATCTCGCCTCTCAGGGACCCTCACACATCCTCCCAGAGGGTCCCGGCCTACCCAGGCCCACTCACTCGGAGGCGCCCTCGCTGGTAGGAGATGGGCCCTCGGCGATGGCGGGGTTGATGGTGAGCGCCGGCAGCACCGGCTTCCTCCGGGCCAGCATCGGGGCTCCGCGGGCCGGCAGCGGCGGCGCCTCTAGCCGGGGCCCATAGGGGGCGGGCCGCGAGCGGGCGGCGCCGACGCGAGCCCGGGGCTGCGACCGCGGCCTAGATTGGCGCCGGGGCGGCCAGGGGCGTGCGGGCCAGGGCCTGCGACCCCGAGGGGCGCCGGGTATAAGGCAAGTGCCGGCGCCGCAGCCACGGAGGCGGGAACGAGGCTGACACCGCAGCCGGACCCCGGAGGCCGAGGGAGGAGAGGGGGCGGCCACGAGATCACGCGCCAGACTCTCGCGAGCGCTAGCGACGCGAGACGCGTCGGGCCCCGCCTCTCAGCCGCAGCCTGTGCGTAGCAGCTCGAGCCGGCCTCCCGAGGGCGAAAGGGGCGGAGTCGAACTCGAGGCGGTGTCCAGAGCGTGCGCACTAGCTCGCCTTTGAGCCGGGCGGTTGCGCATGCGTCTGGGGCTCAGGGCAGGAGGGAAGCGAGATGCCTGGTGATGAACGTGGACAGGTGGGCAGGGGAGGGGCCAGACTACCGAGCTTGGGGGTGACAGGGGCCAGGACTGAGTAAGCCAAGAAAACCCCCACACGTATGCGAGACCCGCCAGATTCAAATTATCCTTTGCCAAATACGGACACACACACACACACACCATCTTCTCCAAATATCAATAGCTCATTTTTCCATGAGAGAAAGATCACGTTAGAAAAATTTTAAATTTTTAGTTTTGACTATTGAAGTTGCATATAACTATCCTGTGTACAATAGCTTTTTTTTTTTTTTTGCGGTACTGGGGTTTGAACTCAGAGCCTTCACCTTGAGCTACTCCATCAGTCCTTTTTTGGGATAGGTTTTTTTCGAGATAGGATATCTCAAACCGCAATCCTCCTGATCTCTGCCTTCTGAATAGTTAGGATTACAGGTGTGAGCCACTGGTGCCTGGCTTAGAAAATTCGACCTTTTTTTTTTTTTTTTTTTTATTGGTGGGGTTTATACTCAGGGCTTCATGCTTGCAGGCACTCTACCACTTGAGCCATGCCTCCAGTCCATTTTGCTCAGATTATATTGGAGATAGGGTCTCAAGAACTATTTGTCTGGACTGGCCTCAAATTGTGATCCTCCCAATCTCAGTCTCCCAAGTAGCTAGGATTATAGGCGTGAGCAACCTGAGGCTGGCTCCCTAGGTTAAACTTCTTGAGGACCCACCTTACTGTTTGCCACTGCATCTGTACCTTTATAGGGGAAAGGTCACTTTAATACTAAAAGGAGAAAAGAAAACTCATGACATAGAATAAAGGTCAGTCATGTAGAACATTTCATTATCCAGGTGTGGTGGCTCAGATATGCAATCCCAGTACTCGGAAGGCAGAGGCAGAAGGATCACAAGTTCAAGGACAGCTCAGGCTACATAGCTAGCCCTTCTCTCAAGAACCTAAAGACAGGCCTGGCACCAGTGGCTCACGCCTAAATCTCAGCTACTCAGAAGGCAGAGATCAGGAGGATCGCGGTTTGAAGCCATCCCAGGCAAATAGTTCTCAAGACCCTATCTTAAAAAACTCATCACAAAAAAGAGCTGGTGGAGTGGCTCAAGGTGTAGGCCCTGAGTTCAAACCCCAGTACTGCAAAAAACAAACTAAAGACCGGGATGTGGCTCAGTGGTGTCTCTTGCCTAGTATGCACAGACCCTGGGAGCACACAGCACCACAAAAATAAATAAAGCACTGCTTTGCTTTGCTTTTTGTCATATTTCTGTGCTTCTAGGTGCACCTATGGAAATCATGGGAAGGAAGGCAGGGACTCCAGGGTACAGTGGCTCATGCTCTCTGGCTTGCCTGGCGTGGCCCTGCCCACTCTCCTTCCAGCAGGCCTTAAGTTATTTGTTTTAATAAGTGTGCAATGCCCTTTATGGGTCAGATTCTGGGCTGGGCAGTAGATACACAAAGTTTTAAAAAGCTACAAGGCCAGGCATGGTGGAGCATGTCTATAAACCCAGCTACTTGATAGGAGGAACAAGAGGCCAGCCCTGGCAAAGTTAGCATAAGACCCTATGTGAAAAAGAAAGCAAAAGCAATAGGACTTATGGAGTGGTTCAAGTGGCCCCGAGTTCAGATACAATATGTACATATACATAAATATAAAATTGCAAAGTGTAATTATGCAATTGTACTCCAAAACATGTACAGCTCTTCCTGATTAAAGTTGTTCCTAGAGGAGCCAGGTGTTTTCCTTCTGGGCCTTTGAAGCTTTCTGTCTTATAGGTCTGCCCACCCACCCACCCATAATTCAATCCTGGGGTCTCAAATATAGCCAGGCCCTCTCTGACCTCAGATGTGTCACCTCCTTTTTTCCTTGCTGCTGACTGGCCACTCCCTCATTTTATCTTATTTTATCTTTGGCTCTCTGTAATCTTTATTGAGCTATAACTTCCATATAATAATGCAGTGTTCTTGAAGGTTCGATTCTCTGAGCTTTTTACAATTGCCTACACCCACGTAACCATTCTCCTCACTGGGGAAAGTTTCTTCTCTATCTTTTCAGTTAGTCCTTACCTCTGTCCCCAACGGACAGTGGTCTGCTAGTAAATGTTTAACAATGAACTTTTATTTCATTTATTTATTTTTGAGCCATACTGGGGTTTGAACTCTGGGCCTTGCATTTCCTAGGCAAGCCAGATACCACTTGAGCCACACACCTGAACTTTTTTACTTCAAGTATTTTTCAGATAGGCTCTCGTGTTTTTACCCCAGCCAACCTAGGACTGTAATTCTCCTGCTTACCCTGCTGAGTAGCTGGGACTACAGGCCTGTGCTACCATATCTAGCTTATTAATTAAGGTAGGGGTATCACTAACTTTTTGCCCAGGCTGTCCTTGAACCACAACCCTTTAATGTCCCCCTTCCAAGTAGCTGAGATGACACATGGAAGCCACCAGCTTTTCCATAAAGCCACTCTGATCCCCAGAGGTTGCTGTACTAGCTTCCTGGAGTTCCGGACACACCTTGTTTCTAATTGTCACGGGGTTTCTCTTTCATTCTGATTCATATTATTAGGTCTTTCCTGCTAGAGATGACCTTTTGGAGGAAGATGTTGGATTTGTGTTCTTCTTTCTTGGTCCAGCTCTGGGGTACGGCAGAAGCTTGATTCACATCTGTATGTAGAAGACAGGGACTGGGAATTCTTGCCCACAAGGAGACGGTGCTGATCATCTGATTCCTAGCATTTATATCAAAGAGAAACTTTTATAGCTGGAGTCACAGGGCACCCCACACCCCCACCCGCCCCTATCTTTACCACTCAGCACACCCCCTCCCCACCTTTTCCTGCCACAAACCTTTCCATTTATCACTGGTTTCAATAACATTTTTCTTAGTACATCTGTCCCTGTTCCAGACGCTTGGGTGTCTCCCAAGTTGCTTTTCTCAGGAAATCAATTTCCAATTACTTTCTTGATAGATTCAATCCAAAGTGACATGTATCTTGTTTAGGCACAAGCGACTATCAATGTCACTGCCATCCATTGTTCGTATCTGGAAAGGGACTTTGAACTTTAGTTTACGTACCTGGGCGTTGGATTATCTCAAGGGAAGGGCTGATGCCAATACTTTATATATTTTTGCTAGTGTGTGCTACTGCAGTTTGAACTCAGGGCCTTCACCTTGAGCCACTCCACCAGCCCTTTTTTCTGCATTTTTATAAGATAGGGTGTCTCAAACTATTTGCCCTGTCTGGCTTGAACTGCAATCCTTCTGATCTGTCTCCTGAGTAGCTAGGACTACAGGTGTGAGCCACTGACGCCCAGCCTTTTTTTGTTCCTTATTAATATTTATTATTAATTTTGTGGTGCTGGGGATGGATCCCAGGGCCTCTCACATACTAGGCAAGTGCTAACCACTGAGACACACCACTGTCTCATTTTGTCCTGTCCTGAATACTGTGCCACCCAGCAAGTGTATGCCTGGATTAACCTCACAGGGAAAGGCAGTCCTGGGAACAATCAGAATACTCGTGGAACAGTTTTCTCAATGTACACACTCAGAAGGCACGCTCCTGATGGTGGCTGGGAGAGTGAGGCAGTCCTCTAGGATAGTCCCACAGGAAAGATCACACAGGACTAATCGCCACTGTGGCTCAGAGGAGGGCGCTTGCCTAGCATGAGTAAGCATGTGTTCCAAACCCAGCACTACAAAAAATAAATAAAGAGCCAGGCGCCAGTGGCTCACACCTGTAATCCTAGCTACTTGGGAGGCAGAGGTAAGAAGGATTGAGGTTCAAAGCCAGCCCTGGGCAAATAGATCCCCAGACTCCCATCCCCAAAATAAGCACAGTAAAATGGGAGTGTGGCTAAGTGGAAAGTATCTGCTTTGCAAGTGCAAAGCCCTGAGTTCAAATCCTACTCCCACCAAAAATTAAATAAATAATAGATAAAAAAGCAAACACTAAGTGGTAAATTAAAAAAGATTATTCACCCCTGCCCTCTTTATCCCCATAGTAAACGTCTACCTTCATAGACAAAGAAGCAATAAACAACAAAAGATTATCTAGCATGAAACTAAAAAATAACATAAGAGTCTGAGAAGCTTGTGTTACATAGAAATCTCTCTATGACACCATTTTTTCCTATTTATCATCTTTTTTATTTATTTTTATTTTTTATTAGTATAAATCAGTTGTTCAAAGGGTGTTTTTGGTTTTTGTTTTGTGGCACTGGGGTTTGAACTCAGGGTCTCCCACTTGCTAGGCAGGTGCTGTACCACTTGAGCCACTCCACCAGCCCTGTTTTGTTATGAGTTTTTTCAAAATAAAATCTCACGGACTATTTGCCTGGGCTGGCTTCGAACTGCAATCCTCCTGATCTCTGCCTCCTGAGTAGCTAGGATTACAGGTGTGAGCTACTGATGCCTCCCTCAAAGGGGTTTCATTGTGAGATTTTCATATATGGATATAATGTACTTTCATTACATTCACTTCCTCTGTTACTCTTTCTTAACCCCTTTCTCCTCCCACTCAATGACACCATTTCTATTAAATGGAAATTACTTAGCATTATTAGTCATTGGGGAAATGCAAATTAAAACCACCAGGAGGGCCTGGTGTGGTGGTGGGCACTTGTAGTCCCAACTTCTGGGTTGATTTCAAGGCCAGTTCATTTCCAGTCTAGGAAATGAGCAAGACACTTGCTCAAACAAACAAACAGAAACTACCTGGGCTCGTGGCTCAAGTGGTAGAGCACCTGCCTAGCAAGTGCAAGGCCCTGAGTTCAAACCCCATGCTGCCAATAAATAAATAAGTAAATAAATAAATATACAATGGGAGCCGGGCACCAATGGCTTACATCTGTAATCTCAGCTACTTGGGAGGCTGAGAAGTGTGCAAGTGTGAAGTCCTGAGTTCAAACCCAGCCCTACTAAAAAAAACAAAAAACTATCATTCAGGAGGCAGAGATCAGGAGAATCACAGTTTGAAACCAGCTGGACAAATAGTTCACGAGACCCTATCTCAAAAATACCCATCACAGGGCTGGGGACCATGGCTCAAGTGGCAGAGCTTCTGTCTAGCAAGCACAAGGCCCTGAGTTCAAACCCCAGCACCACCCCAAAAATAAAACAAATTTAAAAAAAATACCCATCACAAAAAAAGAGCTGGTGGAATGGCTCAAAGTGTAGGTAGGCCCTGAGTTCAAGCCCCAGCACTGCAAAATAAAGTAAAATAAATAAACCTATCATTTCCATAATTGTTAGAAAGTAAATAGCTCACACACATACAAATGAGGAATTACTTCTCCAGTATTCTTAAGCTATTATCTACTTATCCATCACTTCCACATGACCACGTGGACTCTCAGTACATCTTCACTTCCGTCTCCCTTATTCACAAATTTCATATCACCGTTATTCATGTCACAAATACTCTTGTGTTTTGGGGCTAGAGAAGTGGCTCAAGCATAAGAGAACCTGCCTAGCAAGTGTGAGGCCCTGAGCTCAAACCCCAGCACTGCAAAACCATACACACACACACACACACACACACACACACACACACACAGAGAGAGAGAGAAATAAACAAAAATACACTTGTTTGATTATATGCAACTAAAGTTTTGAGATAGGGTCTTGTGTCTTGCTATATATCTCTACCTCCTGAGTAGCTGGGATTAGAGGCATGAGCCACTGTGCCTGGTCAGAGAGCCAACTGTGAAAGGCTAAGGACACAGCACTGCTTCTATATATTGGAGAATTTAGATATTCCTTCACCCACATGCAAGTACTCATTCAACAAACACTTATTGCACTAGGGAGAGACATGTATCCTAAGGGATATGGATATTTGTCAATTATTTCATTTAATAAAAATGTCTGCAATCCTTCTATGGAGTCACATTCACCTGGAGGCTTAACTAGAGAGGAAGGGGCAGGGTAGGGGGGGATGCAGGGAACAGGGAAGCAAATGCACAAAGTCCAGTTCCTGACTTTCCTTATCACTTTGTGACTTTGTACTGTGTCCTGATGATGGGAGGGAAGCTATCTACTTTACAGCCCTGCAAGACACCTATGTAGAAGAACGAGTGGAACAGGGAACTGGAGAAATGAGAGGAATTTGACGGGGGAGGGGTGGGTGCTGGGTGAAATTTATTATCTGTCATACCATCATTTAATAGGATTGGTGTTTGCAAATAACTTACACAGGTGAGCATTGTCTCTTTTATGTTTTTTGGGGCTGGGGACGTGCGTGAGGTGGTACAGAGCTTGCCTAGCCAGTGCAAGACCCTGAGTTCAAACCCCAGTATCTTCACACAACCGAAAAAGAAAAACAGGGCTGGCTCAACTGGTAGAGCTGCCTAATAAGCTTGAGATCCTGAGTTCAAACCCCAGTACTGCAATGAGAAAAAGAAAAATTATTTGTATGGACCAAAAACGTGCCTAACATAAAATCCATCCTCTTGTAAGTAGATTTTTGTGTATTCTCTGTGCTATGAAATCTCTACCACAGGCTCATTCTGGAACATTTTCAGCAGCTCCCCCAAACTCCTGCCCCAGCACCCACAAACATCCTCCTGTCTCTATAAAAGACCCTTGCCTTTTCTTCTTCTTCTTCTTCTTCTTCTTCTTCTTCTTCTTCTTTTTGTTGGCAGTACTAGGGTTTGAACTGAGGGCCTTGAGCTGGCTAGAGGTGTGCTCTACCCCTTGAGCCACACATCCAGCCCTTGTCTGTTTTAGTTATTCTGCAATAGGGTTTAACCCTTTTGCCCTGCCAGCCTAGACCATGGTCTTCCTATTTACACTTCCTGCAGTAGCTGGGACGCCAGGTATGAACTACAAAACCTGCCTTATTGGTTGAGATGGGCTCTAGGTAATTTTTTGACTCTACCTCCCAAGTACCTGGGATCACTGCCCAGCTCACAAAATGTTCTTTAAAAAATATATTTTCAACCATTAAAAATGTAGAACCTATTCCTTTTATCTCACAAGGTGTGAGCTGTGGGCCCTAGACACCCCATCCATATTCAAGGCATAAGGCCATCTTTTCCTTCTCCTTCCAAGCCAAGATTTGAACTCGTGATTGCTAGTCAGGCACCCTACAACTTAACCCATGCCCCAGCCACCCTTGAGACCATCATTTTCTTTTTTGGGTGCTGGGGTTTGAACTCAGGGCCAACACCCTACCCTGAGCCACTCAACCACCCCCTTTTGTGAAGGGTTTTTTAGAGATAGGGTCTCATGAACTATCTGCCTGCCTGGCCGGGATCCTCCTTGATAAGAACTGCTCCTTGCCACCATTCTGCAGCCTGAACAGCAGCTGGTCTCATCCCTTGCAGAACAAAGCCCCACTGTCCCTTATCTCCTGCCACCTCCCTGTGTCCGTCCCTAGCCCTTGCTTTCTCCCAAATGCTACTTAAGGGCAGGCCCGCCGAGAGAAGCTGCTGCGCCATTTTTTCTCGGCCAGCCGCCTGCTTATTAAACTTTTGGACATGAGATACCTCTCGTGAACCTCCTTTGTGTGCAGTGTGCGGCGTTTTCCTAACATTTTGGTGCTGAAACCTGGGACCAGATGAGCTTCCGGCATCAATCTTGCTCTCCCAGTCAGTAAATTCAGACTCTCCCAATATACGCTGCGCTTCCAAGCCTACTTTGGCCACAAGGCAGACATCCCTTATATAGGGGTGCCTGACCGGGAGATTACACTGGCCTGCCAAAGCCACGTAAGTGGGAGCTGCCTTCCTTAAGCCTGGATAAACTTACTGGGATCTGAGCTGCTTTGCCAGGACCCCTGACCCCAGACTAGTGCTGCCATCGCCACTCTTGCTCACAGGGAACCTCCTCAAGGCCAGTGTGCTCCCATTACTCACCCACCACTGGTTGATTTCCTCGGTCCTCCCTTGGTGAGTTCCCTCACACTGTCGCGCCATGAGTCATGTTTCTCTCTCTCTCTCTCAGGTGGTCAAAATCCTAGTACTAGGTACTGGCTCACTCCCCCCAAGAACCGGGTTCCTGGGGGAACCAGTGGACAATCCTCTCGGTAAAGACGTTCCCTTGAGGTCCTCCACTCCTCTGTTTCATCCAGGAAAGCAATATCTTGGGTTGCCCACCATATTCTTCCTTGGACCAGGTCTCACCATGGGGACTGGACCTTCCAAAATTCCCTCAGACTCTCCTATGGGCTGCCTACTGGCCAACCTTGAGCCCTTATGGCTCTCACCTGATCTCAAAGGCCAAAGACTCATTTTTATCAGGCCTGGCCACAATACCAATTGGACAATGACTCAAAATGGCCACTTAATGTCATACTTGACCCTAACATTCTCAGGGATGTCTATAATTTCTGTGAACACACTGGAAAGTGGAAGGAGATTCCCTATGTCCAGGCCTTCTCTTACCTCCACTCTAAACCTTCTCTCTGTACCCCTTGCTCCCCTGCCCAGGTCCTTCTGGCTACAGACTCCAACTACCCTCCCTGACTCCAACACTTTCCCTTCTTTCAATCCTGCTGATGAGTCTCCGCCCTATCAGACATGGGCTGCCATTTTTCAACCATTGTCCCCCTGCCCTCCTTTCGCCACTCCTTCCGCCACTTCCCTGCCCCTCCTCCCACCCTTCCTCCACTCCTCCCTCTGCTTCCCCTTCCCCCTACCCTCCTACCAACTCAGAACCACCAGATCCCCTGAGTCCCCCACACACTTGCTCTCAGGGACCCCCCCCAACCAGCCGGTTTCCCTCTACCCGCTCCAAGAGGTGGCTGGCACCGAGGGCATTATGTGAGTTCATGTTTCTCTTTTCTTATATTAAAGAATTTCAATATTTGGCCCAATCTTATAACCTCACCTGGCATGACATTTGTACCATCCTCTCCTCAACCCTCCTCCTGGAGGAGAGACGAAAGGTCTGGGACGTGGCTAAGACACATGCAGATGACATTCACCGCACCACCCCTGCCCACCCTGTGGTAACGTTGGTGGTTCCAGAAGCAGAACCCCATTGGGACTATCAAACTAATGGCACAACTTCCAGGGACCAGATGGTCACCTGCCTAGTGGCAGGGTTAAAGGCGGCTGCCCAAAAGTTTGTTAATTTTGATAAACTCAGGGAAATTCAACAAGAGGAAAAAGAAAATCCAGCCAGTTTCCAAAGATTCAGTCAACTCCTCCTCCAAGGTATCAATCTCTCTGGGGCCACCGAGGGGACCCCCACACTAACCCCTATGAACACACCAAACCCTAAGGATCCCACCTGAGAACATGCGCCACCCCCCCACCAGCCGGAAGCGGCCAGAGGATCAAACTGTGCCCCAATACCCAACCCTTTTCTTCTCCCTTTCTCTTTAAGAAACAAAAAATGGGGGAATGATAAGAACTGCCCCTTGCCACCATTCTGCAGCCTGAGCAGCAGCTGGTCTCATCCCTTGCAGAACAAAGCTCCACTGTTCCTTATCTCCTGCCACCTTCCTTTGTCCGTCCCTAGCCCTTGCTTTCTCCAACATGCTACTTAAGGCCAGACCCGCAGAGAGAAGCTGCTGCACCATTTTCTCTCGGCCAGCCCGCCTGCTTATTAAACTTTGGACATGAGATACCTCTCGTGAGCCTCCTTTGTGTGCAGTGTGCGGCGTTTTCCTAACACTCCTCATCTCTGCCTCCTGAGATTACAGGCATGAGCCGCTAGTGCCCAGTGAAACCATCTTTTATATGGAGAATTAATTTGGGTATAAATTAAATCTCTCTCTCTCTCTCTGTAAGGATGGAACCCAGGGTCTTGCTCGTGCTCGGCAGGTGCTCTATGACTGATCCACACTCAGCCCTGGTGACAGGCATATCTATGAAGGTTGTTAAAACTTGTTGCTATCTGTGGCAGTTCTTAAGTGCTCTGGAAGCCCTTCTGATGTGTGATGCATTTTGGGATGTGGAGTCTGGACCTAGGACCGGAAGCCCTTGGCGACACCGAGCAGGGCAGGAGGGTAGTGTCCCTGCAAGGATCCCTGCCCACTTCCCAGAGAGAGACCAAGAACGGGAAGGAGACCAGGCTGCACTCACTAGGATGACCGCTAGAGGGCGGCAGGAACTGGGTGGACAGCTCAGCCTGGGGCTGCTCCTCCCCTGGGCCTGGCCTGGATGGGCAGTGGGAGTTCACTGCTCTCCCACTGTCTGAGGTTCAGGGGACAGGAGCAGACAAGTTAGGACAAGGGTCCTAAATTTTTCCTAAAAGGGTTATATACTACCTAGTTCAACCCTCCTGCCTCCTATTGCAAAAGAAGCCAGAGGTAAATCAGCAAATGAGTGTGTCTCTGCATCATTGAAATTTTACTATGGGGGGCTGGGGTGTGGTTCAGGGGAAGCATGCAGAAAGGAGGCCCTGAATTCAACCTCCAACACACACACACACACACACACACCATACAGAGCCCAAAATGTAAAAGTCATAGACATTTCTTGGGAATGAAACCATGAAATCACTTTTATGTTGGTCAAATCTTAAAAATGTGAACATCAGGCAAGGGGGTGTGGTTCATTGATAGAATTCTTGTGTGAATTCGTGTGTGAATCGCTGGGTTTGATCCCCCAGCACGACATTCAATTAAAAAAAAGTAGCTGAACTTTCAGGAGGCCGAGGCAGGAGGATCATGAGTTCAAGACCAACCTGGGCTACACAGTGAGACCTTCTGTCAAAAACCAAACAAGCAAGCCAGGCACCAGTGGCTCACGCCTATAATCCTAGCTACTCAGCAGGCAGAGACTAGGAAGATCGTGGTTTAAAGCCAGCCTGGCAAACAGTTTGTGAGACCCTAGCTCGAAAAAACACTTCACACACACACAAAAAAAAGGGCTGGTGGAGTGGCTCAAGGTGAAGGTCCTGAGTTCAAACCCTTGACCTCAAAAATAAAGAAAGAGGGAAGGAGGGATTTGGAACCACTGGGAAGCCTCTCTTGGCATAGGCGTGGGTAGCTTAGTCTGGTTGTCTAAGCCAATGGTATAACATGAAGTTCTGCAAATTAACTTCCACAGAAAGCCTCATGTTACTGCAGGAAGAATAGTATAAGCTGCTAACTTAAGCTTTCCAATATGACAAGGCACTCAACTCTGACTAGAGGCCCAATTTAGCCTCAATGTCTATTTTCATAGAAGCTGAAGATTTTTAAAAGCTGGTTGCAGAAAAAGAATCAAGGAGAATAATATTTTGTGAGATGTGCCAAGTGTATCGAATTCAAAACAAAGATTTGGCAGTACTGGGCTTTGAACTCAGGGCCTTGCACTTGTTAGGCCTGTGCTGTACCGCCTGGGCCACACTTAGGCCACACCCACAGCCGGAGAATTCAAATTTCAGTGTCCACAAACATAGTTTTATTGGCTCACCCCATGTTCATTTGCATATTACCCATGGCTGTGTTTGCACTGTGATAGCAGGAGCTGAGGATTTCTATCTGGCCCTGCACAGAAAAAGTCTACTGACTCCTGGTTTAGATCAATAAATGATTTCTTAGAAAAAGTGTGTGTTGTTAAAGACATGATTCAGAATGGCCTACCCTTCTGTGGATCATAAAAGAGGCAGAAAATACAGAAAGGTTTTCAAATTCTTCTTCTTCTTTTTTTTTTTCTCCTTCTCCTTCTCCTCCTCCTCCTCCTCCTCCTCCTCCTCCTCCTCTCCTCCTCCTCCTCCTCCTCCTCCTCCTCCTCCTCCTCCTCCTCCTCCTCCTTCTTCTTCTTCTTCTTCTTCTTCTTATTATTATTATCTGGCCTGAGGTTTGAACTCAGGGCATCGAATTTGCAAAGCAGATCCTCTACCGCCTAAGGTGCATCCCTATCCCTTTTGCTATGGTTATTTTTTCATTCATTTATTTATTTTTGTAGCACTGGGGTTTGAACTGAGGGCCTCACACATGTTAGGCAGGTGCTTGTAGCACTTCAGCCACTCTGCAAGCACTTTCTTTGGCATGGGTGTTTTCAAGATAGGGATTTGTGAACTATTTGCCCAGGCTAGCCTCAAACTGTTATCCTTCAGATCTCAGCCTCCAAGTAGCCACCTGTGCTGAACAAGACTACTGATTACATCAGGAAAAACTCCATTAGTTGACCTTTGCTGGTTTGTGACAGTCTTGCTGTAAGACTGGCCTTGAACTTGTGATCTTCCTGCCTCAATCTTTAGTTGCTTGGATTACAGATGTGCACCACCATGCTTGTCTCATTTTTGTTCTCTTTTCTCCCCACTAATCCAGAACCACTAACAGGTAACTGTTTCTATCTGGAATCTAGTAATACTGTTTATTTTCTTCCCATATGCATGAACACCAGATACTATTTTTCTTTTTAATTTACTCCAATGTTAGGTTTCCTATTAAGATAATTTTTTTTGGTGAAAAATGTCTTTTTTTTTTTTTTTGCGATACTGGGCTTTGAACTCAGGGCCTACACCTTGAGCCACTTCACCAGCTCTTTTTGGTGATGGGTTTTTCTAGCCCAGTGACAAAGGTCATCTTTAACTCCCCTTTTTTTTCTTTTTTCGTTTAATAAATTGATTTTGCAAACAAATTGTATAATCCTCTGATAAATTAACACCTGTAATGGATGCCCCAAATAGAACACAACTGTAAAGGGCTGCTGTGGTGTTACATGCCTGTAATCACAGCTATGCAGGAGGCAGACGAGGAGGCTGCTGTCTGAGGCAGGCCCAGGCAAAAGTTTGAGACCTCATCTCAAAAATCAACTAAATCTGGGAGCAGGTGACTCACCCCTGTAATCCCAGCTACTCAGGAGGCAGAGATCAGGAGGTTCACCATTCAAAGCCAGCCTCGGCAAATAGTATGTGAGTCCCTAGCTCAAAAAACAGCTCTCACAAAAAAAGGTCTGGTGGAGTGGCTCAAGGTGTAGGCCCTGAGTTCAGCCTGAATACCACAAAAAGTAAACTGTAAAAATAAACGCAACGTGTATAGGAACCATTTTACTGCCTATGCAACTGTAAACACCATGTAATACTCCTCAGCAACACAAAATAAAATTTATTTCCTCCCTTCCTTTTTTTCTTTCTTTTTTTTTTTTTCAAAGCTGGTATTGAACCCAGGGCCTTGCACATGCTAGACAAGCACTCTGGCTCTGAGCTACACCCTAAGCTCTTGGTTTTTTGAGACAGGATATCACTATGTAGCCCAGGTTGTCCTCAGCCTCACAAGGTCTGGGATTACAGGCAGGCACTACCACTTGTGGTTATATTTTTAAAAATGTTCACACCAGGGCTGGGGTGGGGGTGTAGCTTAGTAGTGGAGCACTTGCACTTGCCTAAAAAAGAAAAGAAAACCCTTATCATTCGCAATAATCCTAATATAATAATGATAATTCAATGCAAAATGCATTTACATTTATGAAATGTCAAAACATTTATTTACCATAATACATGATGTTAAATTCTGCTGAATGTGTCGTACAGTGGGCTGGGTGATCCCTGGACCATCTTCTAGCTTAGAGAACTTACATTTGGGGGATCTGAAGAGTTCTCAGGTGTTCTGTCTGCTGGACGTAATCCTGCCACGCTCAGGCCTCAGTGAGAAGGGTCAGGACACAGACCGTCCCTCTCCTCCCCTCCCTTTCCCATCAGATTTACATGGGATTAAATATTACCCTCCACATTTGATCTGTTTGTTCAGCCTGACCTCCACATGCTTTGGCTGAGGAAGGAGCCCAGAGAGGAACAGCAAATTTCCTGGGCACCACAGCGAGACCTCGGCTGAGCTGGGGATGGGACTTAGGTCCCATCTGATACCTGGCAAAACATTGGCCAGTTCTGAATTGGATCAGAGATAAGGTTGATATCCAGCCTTGACCTTGAGCAGCCCCAGTTGTCAGAGCTGCTAAGGGGCACATGGAGCTGGTCACCCACAAACATGAATTCAGCCCATTTGATGGCAGTGGCGTCCCACAGAGATCTGTGCTCCATGCTGTCAACACATGACATGGACAGTGTGAAGGCTGTCACAGTCACTTTGTCCAGCCTTTGCCAGAAGGTACATAAATAAAATCAGTAAAGCCACAAGGCGCTGAAGGAGGGATACCAGGCACAACTGCTCAGGTGAGTGGCTCTGTGGTGAGCACGCAGCCAGCACCCCAACCAGCCAACAACAAGAAAGTGAACTCCAGCTGGGCACGGGTGGCCCAGTCTCAACAATGACAAAAGAAGTACCACAAAAGACTGGCAGAACCTTGCACACAGGCTACTGCAACTTCACAAAAATCCTTGCGGAAGGATATCACCCAGCTGGCTCATTTGGCCTGAGGCCACCCTTCTTATCGGTCCTTGTAGCCAGGGCTTATTGTTTCAAAATGTCTTATGACACCTACTAAACTGACTTTAAAATTTTGCTCTTAGCCTGGTGTAGTGGTTCCTTTCTATAATCCCAGCACTCAGGAGGCAGAGGCAAGAGGGTCTTGAGTTCCAGGCCAGCCTGGGCTCCATAGCAAAACCCTGGCTCAAAACAAATAACTAGATAACATAAAAATTAAAACAACTCTCTCTTGCCCTCCATACTTCTCATTTAAATGTTGACAATATTGGGAGGCTGAGATCCGATCCGGAAGATCTTAGTCCAAGGCCAGTCCCAGGCAAATAGTTTGAGAGACCCATCTCCAAAATAACCAGAGCAAAATGGACTGGAGGTGTGGCTCAAGTGGTAGAGCGTCTGCTTTGCAAATGTGACGCCCTGAGTTCAAACCCCAGTTCCACCAAAAAGAAAAAGTAAATAAATTAAGGCTGCTAACAGATAGGTAAAGAAAGTCCCCCACCCCCGCCCCCGCCCCAGGATGTCTTGTTGTAGTGACAGGGGGATGACTTTAGCTGGGGCAAGCTTTTCAGGGAAGTGAAAACTGGGCTGAGATCATCAGGCTTGAGCCTGCCACCCATTCCTTCCTTCTTTTTTCTCTCCTTTTATTTTCCTTTTCCTTCCTTCCTTTCTTCCTTCTTCCTTGCCTCCCTCCCTCCCTCCCTTCCTTCCTTTGTGCTGTGGATGAACCCAGGGCCTCCCACCTGCTAGGCACACAGTTACACCTCTGCCCTAGGCTTGGCTTGGTCTCATAACAGCTTGCTTTTTTTTTTTTTCCAGTGCTGGGATTTGAACTCAGGGCTAACACCTTGAGCCACTCCACCTGCTCTTTTTTGTGATGGGTTTTTTCAAGATAGGTGTCACTCAATCTATTTGCCTGGGCTGGCTTTGACCTGTGATCCTCCTGATCTCTGCCTCCTGAGTAGCTGGGATTACAGGCATGAGCCACGGGAGCCCGGTTCCTAGCAGCTTTAAGAAGTCATTGTGGGCTGAACTGTGTCCCCCTGCAATCCATATGGTGAGAACCTCCCAATGTGACCTTAAGTAGAATCTTGGGGTTGGGAGTCTGTCTCAGTGGTAGGGACCTCCTAGTGTGCCCAGCGCCCTGGGTTTCATTCTCAGTACCATGGAAATAAAAGATGGAAAGAAGAAAGAGAGAGAGAAGGAAGGAAAGAAGGAAGGAAGGAGAGGGAGGAAGGGAGGGAGGGAGAGAGAGGAGAGAGAGAGAGAGAGAGAAAGAAAGAAAAGAAAAATCAGGCTCTCTCCTGAGCTGACGTGAAAGGCAGCCATTCGTGTGGTCCTCCCACACACTGGTGTCCTCACAAGAAGGGCACAGAGGGGAGAAGATGGGGAGACGTGGAGAGGCATCGTCTACAAGCCGAGGGGAGAGGCCTCAGAAGGGCTGAGAGTTAATAAACGTCTGGTTTGACCGCCAGTCTGTGGTTCTTCATTTCAGCAGCTACTGCAGAAGGCGAAGGGTGGCCAGGAATTCAGGCCCTGGTGACTTGGTGGCTCAGCCCCCGCCCCGCCCGCACCCACCAGGGGCAGGATGGCCAAGAGGTCCAGGCCCACAGCCATCGGGGCCTCCTTGCCGGCTTTGCCTGTGACCCTTGGACCCAGCAGCCATAAAACAATCACCAGGGTGAGATGCTGGCTAGACATGGAGGGCTGGGGACAGGCCAGGGTGGTGTGGACCACGCCGTGAAGTGAGGGCAGCCTATTTTACAGAAGTTGGGGGACTCACTGCCTATGGCTGCCAAGGAAGAACCCAAGTACCTTACACCTGGCCCATCCAGCCCATGTAGAAACTTCTAGACCCATCCAACCTTCTCTCCATGGGACCAAGCCCTTAGTCACCCACCTGCCTCTATCTCCCAGAGCTCATTCTAGTCTGGTCCCACAGGCCTCCTTGCTGTTCCTCCAACCTCAGGGCCTTTGCACTGGCTGTTTCCTGTGCTCTACCCCTATTCCCACATACCTGCCTAAGCCACTCCTTCACCTCCCCAGGCCTTTGCAGGGAGGCTTTCTTGCTCACTTCTGGTTCCCCCACCTTCCCATCACCTTCTCCTGCTGGTTTTCCTACTTTTTGTCTCTCCATTGTATCTACTCGCTCAGCTGGAATGATGTCATCCTCAACATGGTCCACCCAGTTGGAGGATGTGTAAATTAAGTTCTCTGTTGTGTCCCCAACACCTGGCATACAGCAGGTGCTTAATGATAGACATAGGGGTGAATGAATGCATGCATGGATGAATTCTCAGGCTAACGTCCTCCCCTGTGCAGGAAGGGCAGAACAAGTCAACCACACTCCTCCCTCCAGGCATTTGGGGACCCTGGTCCAAATGTCTCATCTTCCCACCCCCAGAGCACACTTCCTGGAAGACCCATGATGAAAGAGAATAGGGCTGAGGTTCTAATTAGCCCAATTGCCCAAGAGATCAGAGTCCCCTGTGGCCTCCCAGCCCAGGCCTGCCTCTGCCACGCCCAGGTCACATGTCACTAGTGTTACTCACCCAGCCTGGCCCAGAGGGAGTGGGAGGGGGAAGACCAGAAGGAAGGACGATTAGAAGTAGGAGAAGAGGAAGAGAAGGAGGCAGAGGAGGAGGAGAAGGAATTAGAATAAGATGAAGAAGGGGAGGAAGAGAGGACAGGAAGGCCACTGTTCCTGGACTTTCTCGCTCAGCTCCTTCCCCTAAAAGGAAGTGTGGGGAGACTTTTGGAGTGATGAACAGGTGACACAGTGACTAGGGCAAGTCCTAACTGGAGTTGGGGACCTGGGTGTGGCCTCAGCTTGCAGCTGATACAGGCAAGGACCATGGTGAGTCATATATACTTATTAGCCCCTCTAATAAGTGCACAGTGAGGACTGTCCTTATATGACCAGAGTCATGACTGGACCAAAGGGCCCCAGCAGCCGGAAAGCGACAGGCGGGTCCAGCGAGGATCACGGGACTGTGGTGAGATGTCTGTCTCACAGATATGCAAGCTAGTCATCAAAGCCACAACCACAAAGATGGCCAGCACTTCTTTTTTTTTCAGTACTGGGGCTTGAATTCAGACTTCTACTGCCTGAGCCATACCTCCAGTCCATTTTGTTCTAGTTATTTTGGAGATGGGGGTGGCTGGCCTCGAACCTCAATTCTCCCAGTCTCAGCCTCAGAAGTAGCTAGGATTCCAGGCGTGAGCCATGGGTGCCTGGCAGGGATAATTTGTCTGTGTGTCTGTGTGTCTGTGTGGTACCAGGGATGGAACCCAGGGCCTTATTCGTACCAGGCAAATGCCCCGTACTGATCCACACGCCTGGCCCAGGGGCCACTCAGGCCCCTCCCCATTCATGGATTATTGGTTAGGATTCTTCTCTTCCCATCGGTTAGCATAAGTTTTAAAAACACCTGAAAAAGAGAAAGACTTGTTCTCTCTTTCTGCTTCCAGCTTCCACCTGGTCTCACCATGCTCCCTTTGTATTTCCCTTCCCTAATTTTCAATAAACTCCATTTACACCCACCTGTTCTGCCATGGATTCTTCCACATGGGACACAAAGAATTCTGAAGTCTTCTGATGACAGACTGCATTGTTGCCACTAACAATTCAGGATCTTAACACACTAAAAATTTTAAATCCAGTATTGTTTTATGTTTATTGCACATCTTTTATTCGAGGGCTAAATTTCCATCAGTAATTCTAGATCAGTATTTAGAATTCATAAAATTTAGTTAAAATGTGGATTCATAAGGCTGCCCATTGATCTTGGTGCAGCTCAGTGGTGAGTGCTTGCCTCCCATTGCAAGGCTGAGGTTCATCCCCAGAACTGCACACACACACAAAATTGTCCAGCCAGGCACCGAGGGCTCACGCCTGTAATCCTAGCTATTCAGGAGGCAGAGATCAGGAGGATCTCAGTTCAAAGCCAGCCCGGGAAATAGTTTGCAAGAACCTATCTTGGGAAAAAAAAAAAAAAAAACCTTTCACAAAAAAGGGCTAGTGGAGTGGCTCAAGGTGTAGGCCCTGAGTTGCAAGAAAAAAAAAAAAGTTGTGCATTAATAAAATGGAGAAACTTTTTAAACTTTAAGTTAACAAAAATGAAGTAAGGAAGGGTGTTCTAGGAAGAGGAGACAGCAAGTGCAAAGGTCCTGAGGTAGCACCACACTCAGTGTGTAGGTAAGGCGGTGTGGAGTGAGGGAGTGGGGTACTGTGGATGATGACGCTAGATGGTACATTTGTCTGGATTTTGCTACTGTAACAGATACCAGAGATAATCAGTTTACAAAGAAGAAAAGTGGCACTACAGGTGTGGCTCAAATGGTAGAGCACTGCTTTTCAAGCGTGAAACCCTGTGTTCAAGTCCCAATCCCACAAAGAAAGAAAAGAAAAACAAAGACAGGGTTATTTTGGTTTACAGTTTTGGAGGTTTCAGTGCCTGCCTAGTTGGTCTTGTTGTTTGAACCTGTGGCACAAACAAGAATCTCACTCAGTGCCATATCCCCCAATGACCTAACTCCCTCCCTGCCACCCAAGCCTCTTAAAGGCCCATCACCTCCAAATAGCACCAAGCTGGAGACCAAGTCTGTAACACACGGGCCTTTGAGAATATTCTCGATTCAAACCATAGCACACGGTGAGGGAGGTGGCACAGCTCACTTACAGCCTTTTGAGGCGTAAATGAGAAAACACTGGGGAGAGGGAAGGGCGGAAGTTGGGAGGACAAGTGACTGGGATTATAGATGTGATGAGTTCTTTCCAAGTCTTCTAGGCACTTTGTAACATATCAAAAATTGTCATAAGCTATAGTCACCCCACTGTGCTGTAAGAAAGCTAGAATTTATCCCTCCCACCTGACCACATTTTTGGTACCAATACCCAGACTTCTCTCCATCCCTTCTCTTTATTTGGCTGCACTGGGGTTTGAACTCAGCGCCTCATGCTTGCTATGCAGGTGCTCTGTTGCTTGAGCCATGCCCTCGGCCCTTTTTTGTGATGGGTTTTTGAGAGAGGGTCTCACGATCTATTTGCCTGGCCTGGCTTCGAACTGTGATGCTCCTGATCTCTGCCTCCTGGGTAGCTGAGATTACAGGCGTGAGCCACCGGTGCCCGGCCCTTCAGCAGGTTTTGATGAGATGAGGGGGAAGTGGTGGCTGCTAAGAGCACCAGAGTTGCTCAGAGCCATAAACGGGATGACGCTAGGCTGACAGGAGTCCAGAGGTCATGCATAAGAAGCTGTGTCCACCGGCGGGCGGCCCAGACAGGAGCCCTCCCACAAAGGCTGAGTAAATATTAGCACGGATCACTCCAGCCTGGCCAAACCACATGAGCCCCCAAAAAGCAAACGCAGAGTGGAAATTTGGAACCTGGAGACCAAGGGGGAGGTCGCTACACCCCCGTCCAAAGGGGCTCGTACTGTGGACAGGATCCCCTTTGCATGGTGGATAACGGACAGGGTCGTTCTCTGCGGGGCATCCTGGGCCCTGCAGGGTGCTAAGCAGTGTCCCTGGCCTCCACCCACTCCATGCCAGGAGCTCCCCAGTTGTGACAGACACAGATGTCCCCAGACCTCACCAAATGTCCCGTTGGGGGCAACTGTTCTGATGCAAGTTATTTTCACATAAATGAACTACAGAGGCTGTGGTAAGGGCTGGAGACTTGGCACAAGGCCCTGAGTTCAAATCCCATACTGCCAAATAAAAGAAAAGAGAACAGAGGGGTGGTACATGGTAAGGTCACACTACCTTTTGTTCATGAATAATGAGGGTCCATTGAGAAATATAAACCAGGATGTGAATTTCTTGTGAGCAAGAAAGGTGTTTTAGTTGCTGTCAGCCTGGCACCTTGCACAGGGCCCAGCACAATGCCAGGCTCTGTTTAGTCTTCATTCATGTAATCTCTAGCAGTTTCCTGCCACATTTGGTCTAAAACAAACTCCTTGCCACAGTTCACAGGGTCCTGCACAACCTGCCCGGTGCCCTCCCTGCCTCCCCCTTGCTCCCTGTGTTCTAGCCACATGGGCCTCCTTAATGATCCCCCAACATACCAGGCTTGACCCTGCCTCAGGGCCTTTGCACATGCCGTGTCTTTAGTCTGACCCATTTTTCCTGTTGCTCTCTCCACAACTGGCTCAGTCTCATCCCTTGGACTCTACTTACATGTTGTCTTTTCTTATCTTTTTTTTTTTTTTTTTTTGGCGGCACTGGGGTTTGAAGTCAGGGCTTTACACTTGCTAGGCAGGTGCTCTACCACTTGAGCCAAGCCTCCTCAAAGGGGGATTTTCCAGTTCTTCATGGTTCTGTGCCAAAGCAGAACTCATATCAATGGATATGAGTTGGTTGAGCACCTGCTGTATGCCCGGCTCTGAGAACTCAGCAATGAACAAGAGAAACTCTCCCAGCCCCTAGGCACGCACATCCTGGGCAGGAGGATGACAATCAGTTAAACAAACAAATAAGTAAATTTCAAGCATTGACAGTCCAAGAAGCATGCGAATAAGATAAGGATCCCAGCACCAGTGGCCACACCTGTAATCCTAGCTACTCAGGAGGCAGAGATCAGGAGGATCACAGTTCAAAACCAGCCTGGGCAAGTAGTTCAAGAGACCCTATCTTGAAAAAACCCATCAGAATAAAGGGCTGGTGGAGTGGCTCAAATGATAGAGCACCTGCCTAGCAAGAGTGAGGCCCTAAGTTCAAATCCCAGTACTAGAGGGGGTGAGTTCAACTATTTTATATTGCAACAATTTTTGTAAATTTCACAATGGACCCCCAAGCACAATGTTAATAATAATAATAAAAACCCAGTACCACCAAAATAAATAAATAAATAAGGAGGTATGAGACGGGCTCCTCCCTGTTGGGAGCAGTGCAGCCATCTGAGTTGACCGATGAAGGAACCTTCAGGAAGATGCCAACGTGGTGGCACAGAGTAGGAGGGAGGGGAGTTCCAGCCGCTGGGGGCAGCATGTGCAAAGGCCCTGAGGCAGGAAAAGCTGGGCTTGATGAATATTTGTTAGTTAAATGGATGCTACATGATTCTAGAAGGAATTGATTGCCTGGATTTGACCATGGGGGACCCGAAGCAGGGCAGGCGCGAGCTGATCCCACAAGGCGCACAGGAGGTTGCACGATCCCAGGAGGGAAGGGAGCCCCTGGCAAAACGTCCAACTTCCTCTATGTTTTGCTCGGTCCTGGGAGCAGCCTAGACCCATCCAGGGATCCGAGGGGCGGTGACTCCGAAGAGAAACAGTCCCTGTAAGTAGGGGAAAAGTCACGGCGCGGCTGAGCCTCGCTGGACTTCGGCCTTTGCCCACTGCCGGCTGGGAAAGCACAAAACAGGGAGATAACGGTCCTCCCTCCCCCGCCCCAGCCTGCCCCCATGTCATTGGCTCTTAGCGCTGTCCATCTGCTCTGTGCACCAATCAGCATCCACGGCTGGGCTGGCCTCTCCCGGGCCCTATTTCAGCATCCTTTGGGGGAGGCGACCAGACACAGAGAGGAGCAGCAGGACTGGGGAGCAGCGCTTTAGCCGGGTGGGGACCTGCAGCTCCGCGCGGGGACAAGGCAAGGGCTGGCCGGGTCCATGGAAGGGTATTTGACAATGGGGTTTGGGGTCAGGAAACGCATCCCGTGTTGTCAGGCCTGTCAGGAAGCCTCAGTCCCATTGCACAGAAGGGAAGACTGAGGCGAGAGAGGCCTCTTTGTCCTCGTCTCTCCCCCACGTCCCTCTGTCTATCCGGAGGAGGAGTTGGGCCAGCCAGTCTGCAGTACAGGATAGTCCCGGGGTGTCCCCTCCTAGGGCCCTTAAAGGATATTGACTGTCCTGCCCTGCTTCTTTGGGTCCGTCCCACTGTCCAGATTCAGATTCAGGGATGGAGCCTCAGCCTAGGCTGAGCGGGGATTGCAGGACCATGTGCAAATGAGAAGGGGTGGTGACACTCACACCTGTCCTTCTTCACCCCAGATGGCGTCCCCTGCCTGCGCCGTGGGCCCCGTGGATAGCCTGGAGCTCCTCGACCTGCTATTCGACCGGCAGGATGGCATCCTGAGACACGTGGAGTTGGGTGAGGCCTGGGGCCACGCCGCCAAGGACCAGGTGAGGGGTCCTCTGCAGATACCAAGGGTCACAGCACTTCTGCTGGGCAGACTGAACATCTGGGAGGGTCCTTGACTTGCGACCTGCAAACCCAGCTGGACTCTGCTCAGCTCTGTTCGACCCTCACAGGTCACAGTGCTCCATTTGAGCAAAACTCATTACTTTACAACAAGCACCCACTCCTTCTTACAGGTGGGGGAAAATGAAATCTCAGAGAGGCTGGACACTCACCCAAGGCCACACACTAATTTGAAACAGGCCGAATGGCTCAGGGCTCGCTGGCGGGTGTTCCCACACTAGCCACTGTATTGCCTTGAAGCCTCAGCCACTTTGGAAGGAAGGGGCATTTGCTTCCTCTTAGAGCAAGGACGGACACCCAAGAGCCCAGAGAGGGTCAGTGGTTTGCCCAGAGTCACACAGCAGTCTTGAGCTGAGCATGGAACCCCTAACTCCCTTCCCTCTCTCTACCTTCCAGCAGGTGCTGCCATGCTCAGACTCTGAAGAATTCTTGAACTCCATCCTGGGCCCGGGAGACTCGGTCCCCAGCTCACCAATCTGGTCCCCTGCGGCCAGTGACAGTGGCATCTCTGAGGATCTGCCCTCTGACACCCAGGACACCCCTACACAAAACAGAGCAGCTGTCACCCCAGCCGGGTGCCATCCTACAGAGCCCGGCAAGGGGCCCTGTCCCTCCTATGTTCCCAGCCCGCCATGCTCAAGCAGGCCCCTGGAGGCCTCTGTCGCCATAGACCTGGGTGAGTATGTGGAGATGGAACTGTGGGGGCCCGTTTTGTGGGTGGTGTAACTGAGTCCCAGTGAGGTGAAGCCACAAGCCAAAGCACAGTGCTGAGATGGAATCCCAGCGTGGCAACAGAGTATGTCCTTGTCGTCTTTTGAACCTGTGTGCCTGGCTCAGAAAGATGTTCAATAAAGTGTGTGAGATCAGAGCCCCTGGCCTCAGAGTGCAGCTCCCAGATAGAGAGAGGCTAATCCTTATCACATGACATCCCCAGCAGATCAGTAATGATTTACTCTGGGGACACTGGTTGACACCCCTGGCTGGACAGACAGAGCCCTGGTTGGAAATACATGGCTACCAGGGCATCTGTTGTCTCTGGAGTCTCACAGTGAGCAACTGTGGATTCTATTGGTGGCTCAGAGAAGTTAGGTCACTTACCCAAGGTCACACAGCTCCACCCAGTTGAGATTAGACAGCTACCTCTCCTGAGATTTGTGTTCTCAAGTCTACTGTGTGCTGGGTGCCAAGGAGAGATGGAGCCAGAGATGACTCAGACCTCGTCTTTGCCCCATGGGGAGATAAGAGCTGGTCAGCTGGGGACCTAGTCTCTCATCTAGGGTGGTAACTGCCTCTGTGTCCTGGATTGGCAGTGGGTCCCCTTCTTTAGCCCCATGGAACAGACAGATGTGCCCGGATGAATATGGAGAGTAGCCAAGCCTTGGGGACCCCTCACACATTGGGGTTGATCATGGAGATCAGCTGGGGTTGCAGGTAGAATCGGGGAGCTGACGCCATCTCAATCCCCTCCTGTCCCTCAGACATGTGGAGTGCAGGTGGCCTCTATGCTGAGGAGCAGGCCAGCTTGCCCTCCCGCTTCAACCTCACCGTGAAGGAGCTCCTGCTGTCCGGCAGCGCCGGGGACCCGGTGAGCATCCCCTGTGCTGCAGGGCCTCTGAGCTGGGAGAGGGCCCGAACCCCTCCCAGAGAGGGGCAGGGATCTGCCCAGGCTCCCGACAGAGCAAGCCAGCGACCTGGGCTCATTCAGTCCCTCCTGGGCTGGCATGCTTCCCACTGTAGTAGTAAGAGAAAAGAAATATGTCCTGCATGCCAGCACTGTTCACATGCTTTCTTAGAGCACTGGGGTTCGAACCCAGAGCTTCCCATTTGCAAAGCAGGTGCTTTATCATTTGAGCCACTCCTCCAGTCCATTTTGCTCTGGTTATTTTGGAGATGGGGTCTCATAAACTCTTTGCCTGGGCTGGCCTCGAACCCCAATCCTCCCCATTTCAGTGTTCTAAGTAGCTGGGATTACAGGCGTGAGCCACTGGCGCTTGGCTCCTATTGCTTTTTTAGTTTATTTTTCCAGATGGAGTCTGACCAGGGCTGGCCTCGGACTGTGATCCTCCTTCTTCTGCCTCCTGAAAAGCTGAGATTACAGGCATGAGCCCCAGGCTTTTGTTATCTTTATTTTACATACAAGGAAATGGGCAGAGAGGTTCTGTAATTTGCCCCAACCCACATTGCTGCTGCAGACTGGATCCTTGAGTTAGCCTTTCATGCTTGTTGTGTTTATTGCACACTGATCAAGGCCCATCTTCCCTGCCAAGGGCTTCACAAATCTGTAATAGAGACCCCTCAGCCCTGTTTCACAGATAAGAAATTAAGATTAACCTCTCAGAGAGGTTAAACTACCAACAACCTAAAGTCACACAGCAAGCAAGTGACAGAATCAGGGTTTGAATTTCCATTTGTGTCATGCCAAAGAGTGTTCTGACAATCTCTAGGGAGAATTCCTAAAGACTTGGGGACACACAGTGAGTGCTGGCCACATGTGCACTTGGCCTCCAGAATCTCTTAGTTGGGGTGGGGAGGCTCACTGCTCCCAGAGGTGTGCCAGGAGGAAGAAAAGCCCAGAGGGTCATGGCCAGTTCTAGAGGGCTTCCTGGAGGTTGTGGCACTCCAGCAGGCCTTGAAAAGGTGGGCCAAGAAAATGCTTGCTTGGGAATGCTAGAGAGACATTCAACAAACAAAATATTGGAAATGTATCTTTTAGCCAGGTATGTTTGCACATACTTATAATCCCAGCACCAGGGAGGCTGAGGCAGGAGGTTGGAGGGTGTGCAGACCTTTTCTTTGTTTTGCTGATGACGCCGACACCTGGCTGGCGGGGCTGAAGGGCAGCCTCGGGTCTCAGCCTGTGGAGTTTGAACTGAGGATGGCAGTGCGGCCGCCCAGGACGGCTGATTCATGGCGAGATGCGGCAGGAAGAGGAAGAGGGGGACAGACAGACAGTGACCTGGCCCAGTATCCCAGACAGAATGACAAAGTCCACTGCTACCAGAAGGGACTTTTCTTTTTCTTTTTTTTTTTTTGTGGTACTGGGGTTTGAACTCAGGGCCTTCACCTTGAGTCATTCCACCAGCCCTTTTTTTGTGAAGTGTTTTTTCAAGATAGGGTCTCACGAACTATTTGCATGGGCTGGCTTTGAACCTCGATCCTTCTGATCTCTGCCTCCTGAGTAGCTGGGATTACAGGCGTGAGCCACCGGTGCCTGGCTTAGCTTAATTTTTTTGAGGCAGCCCAGGCAGTGCTCCCTCTCACAATTGTCCTGCCTTTGCCTCCCAAGTGCTGGGATCACAGGCATGTGCCACCATGCCTGGCCCCTATATGTTTTGAATGTGACACTTTATCACAATCATTGCTCCATACTGTTATATGGAAGGTGGCATCTTTTTTCCCTGCTGTGTCGTACTCCAGCCATTGTCCAGATAAACCATCCTTACTTAACCTGCCTCTGTTTGTTGGGTGATTCTCTCACTTCTCATTATCTGCTAATACAGACTCACCACAATGAATGTCCAGAGGCAGAAACAGTGCCTGGCACAGAGAAGGTGCTTAGGAAACAGTTGTTGAATGACTATCTGTGAGAGACATGAAAGACTTTGTGCACGATTCATTTTGTACCTATGAGGAAATCTTTATGTACAATTCCTGGAAACAGGATGGCAGGGTCACAGGACTCTGACTTGGTTATTTTGAGCCTTGTTGCTAGCGAGATTCTATAGCGGATAGATTAATCATTTCTCAGATTCTATGCCTGTTTGATTCCCTGGAGGCTGTGCATCTCTGAGCCTTCAATGTGATGCCCTGGTTTCCATAGCAACAGCATCACCTGACGGCCCCCCACTTGTTGCGGCCCGGGAACGGGCACTATCAGGAGCTGGTGCTGACAGAGGATGAGAAGAAACTGCTGGCCAAGGAAGGTGTCACCCTGCCCACGCAGCTGCCACTCACCAAGGTGCGTCAGGAGTGCGGGGCGGGGGAGGGGGAGCAAGGCTGGACTCGGGCTCTCTCCTTTTCTCACACTACCTGCCTGCATCCTAAGCCATCTTCCCAGTCCCCCAAATACTTATTTTATTTTATTTTTTTGTGGTACTGGGGTTTGAACTCAGGACCTTATGTAGGCATTTTCCCACTTGGGTCACTCCACCAGCCTTTTTCACTTTAGTTATTTTTTGGGTAGAGTCTCAAGATTTTGCCCCAGGGCCAGCTTTAGACCTTGAATCACCTGCCTGAGGCTCCCAATAACTCAGATTACAGGAGTGAGCCACCATGCCTTGCTTTTGGTTGAGGAGGAGCCTTGATAACTTTTTGCCTAAGCTAGCCTCCAATTGCAATGCTCCCAGTCTCTCTCTCTCCCATGTATCTGGGATTACAGGCATGAGCCATGGATCCCAGTCATTGGTTGCTAACACTTTTCTAACCCCGAGATTTCACATAAGAATTCAGTAGCTGTGGCCACAGATTCCCACTGATGACAACAGGCGCTAAGTAGCTGCTGAGGCTCTGTGGTGGAAACACCTGGCTTCTGGCTTGTGTCACCCAGTGTCAGTACTGGAGTTTGTCATTCTTTTCATTCTTTTTTTTCTGTGTGTGTGTGTGGGGGGGTGGTGCTGGCATTTGAACTGAGAGCTTTCACCTTGAGCCACTCCACCAGCCCTTTTTGTGATGTTTTTTCCCAAGAGAGCGTCTCATGCATTGTTTGCCTGGGCTGGCCTCGAACCGTGATCCTCCGGAGTAGCTAGGATTACAGCCACGGGCGCCTTATTTGCATACGTCAATTCTAGCTCTCAGCAGCCGGACGCCAGGGAAAGGTGCAGTTCCCAGGCATGGCCACTAGGGAGCGCCGCAGCACCAAGGCCTCAAAGTCTGGGGGAAGCTGTTACCTTTATAGGATCGGGGCCCCCAGGGTGCGTGTAGCCTGGAAAAAGCGTCAGGACGCAGGAGTATTCTAGAGACCCTGCAAGAATGTAGCAAGTGGACAGCTGAATTTTGACCCATTAGGAGCTTACCCCCAGGTTCCTGGAGCAGGGATGGTTCACATGGGACCAGAAGGAAGTTGCAGGGTGGATGTCAGAGGGGACCATGTGCTGACTCACTCTGTCCCCGTGTCACCCTGCAGTATGAGGAGCGGGTGCTGAAAAAAGTCCGTCGGAAAATCCGGAACAAGCAGTCAGCCCAAGAAAGCAGGAAGAAGAAGAAAGAGTATATTGATGGCTTGGAAACTCGGTAATGTGGGGAGTGGGTGCCATGCTCACAGGGAAACGGAGGTCCAGAGTGGGACGCAAGGCGGCCAGTGTCATGTTTTTTAGGGCCTCTCTAAGAGATCGTTTTCCCCACTTATTGCAGGGTTGCACAGATGGCTAGAAATGGCACCAGGGCTAGGGTTTCGGGGTCCCTTTGGCCCCTAGAAGGTGTGGCAGGAAGGAAGGATGAGACATGGCACACCCTGCTTCACTCTGCAGTTGAAGATGGGGTACTTGTTTGCCCCATCTGCTCTGAGGTGGTCTGCTCTGAGGTGGCCCTGAGAGCTGTCATGGCTTCCCTGGGTGGAAAGAGGAGCACAGGGAGCCATGCCTGCAGTCCATTTTGCTCTGGTTATTTTTGGAGATTGGGTCTCCAGAACTATTTGCCAGGGCTGGCCTCCAACCTAGATCCTCCTCATCTCTGCCTCCCCATTAGCTGGGATTACAGGTGTGAGCCTCCACACCCAGCTAGCTGCATGTGTTAACGTGTGCTCTTGCTGTCATTATGTGCTCCTTAGATCTTTCCTTGTCTTTATCCCAGGAGTTGTTGAGAGGAGGGCTTTTGAGTGGGGGAAGTTATTCTGATTTGCACACTTGAGTGATCTGACCCACAACCTCATTTACAGAGGATGCTGGGGGTAAAGGTGGGGTCCCCAAGAGAACAGTCACTACTTTCTGTCTCTCTCTCTCTCTCTCTCGCTCTCTCTCTCTCTCCCCTCTCTCTCTTCCCTAAACCTCTAGTCCACTTATCTCATGTCATTCTCCCATCCATCCTATAAGCTGAACTCTGTACCTGTCTTACAGGCAAGGGCAGTGAGATTGAGGCTGGGATGTCTCAGGTCACAGGGAAGGGGAAGACTGAGACTGGGGTCTCTGGCTTCAGGAGTCTTCTGGAAACATCACTGTGTAATTTTGGCACCCTAATCCTTGAATCAAGTCCCTTCCCCTCCCAGACCAATGAAGAGACAGGAACTGGAAACCAACAGACTTGTGTTCAAATCATGACACTAAGCACTGCATGGTGGTGTGCACTTGTGGTCCCAGCTACTTAGGAAGATGTCGTTCAGGGACGGCCTGGGTGACATAGAGAGACCCTACTCAAAACAAAAAAATCCTGCCATTACAGATTTGCCTGGTGGCCTCTTTCTTGGATCTGGGGTTCCCTGCCTATAAAGTGGGGTCTCCCAGGGAGGTGTCAGTGATGGCATATTCTGAATGTCCCTGGTCATCCCTGTAGGATGTCAGCCTGCACAGCTCAGAACCAGGAGCTGCAGAGGAAAGTCTTACATCTGGAGAAACAAAACCTGTAAGTCTGTGTTCAGCTAGGGGGAGGATGGGGAGAGGCCCTAGAGTGTCTTGTGGGAGAAGGAGGTGAAGGGCAGAGAGCCTACCACGTGGTGACAGTAAAGAGCAGGGAATAAGGTCTACCCTACAAAGGAGGTAATACACAGATTAGGGGATTTGAATTTGGAGCTTGATGGATATGTAAGGGTTCACTAGGAAGAGGTGCTCCCAATGGAGGATATGGCTAGAGGCTGGGAGTATGCACCTGACTGTCCCAGGGACACAGCCATTTAGTTCATATTATTTTATCATCTACTCTGGAGCGGGCTCTGAGCACTGGGTCCAGAACAGGGAACAAAATAGACAGTCTCTACATTGAAAGAACTCACGCCTGGTGGGAGAGGCGTGAACAGAAGGAACAGAAGGTGGCAGAGGAACAGAAGCATCCACAGATCATCCCAGCAAGGAGAGCCCCTGGGAAGAAAAAGCAGGATGTATGGCCAGAGGATTTATGTTAGGGAGGTCAGAAAGGGATTCTCTGAGGATGTCACATTTTAGTCAAGGCCTGAAGAACCCAGCTATAAAAATACCTGGTGGAAACAGTGCCCTTGGCACAGATGGCACAGCCTGTGCAAAGGCCCTGGGGCAGGACAAGCCTGGGTGTTGGAGAGCAGTGAGGAGGCTGTGTGGCAGGAGCAGAGGGAGCGAGGGGGAAAGAGAGAGGCAGGGAGGGGACAGGCAGGTCGTACAGGGCCCTGTGGGCTTCAGGGAGGACTTGGGCTTTGACCTTGAGGGTGGTGGGAAACTGTGAGGACTGGGAGAGGCACATTCACACTTGCCAAGCATCTTCTGGCCACTGTGCAGAGCAGGAACCCAGAGCTGGGCAGGAGTTGCAGGGTGGGGGATTCTGGGGAAGAAGCTGGGGCTGGCATCCAAATGAGTGATAATGAATGATAACAAGTGATAATGAGGACCCAGGTGAGAAAGCAGTGGGGTCTGGAGCAATGGGTGGGATTCAGATTTCACTGAGGCTGAGGACCCCAGAAATGGACAGGAAGCAAGGTCAAGAGCCCAGTGGAGACCTCTGGTTCCTCCAAGGTCCCTCTTGGAGCAGCTGAAGAAACTCCAGGCCATCGTGGTCCAGTCCACCAGCAAGTCTGCACAGACGGGCACCTGCATAGCAGTGAGTCCTGGCCCCCAGTCCCCTGGTCACCCAGTGAGGTGGCGTCCTTGGTCTTTCCAGAGGGGGCTGCTGGGAGGTGAGGGCCACTAGAAACAGAGACTCGTAGCCCAGCTCAAACACGATACTCCACTCTTTGGGGGTCTCAATTTCCCTGCTTATAAAACACGCATGCTTACTGGGGAGGGGGAAGAATGGGGTGACCCCCCCTCCATCTCTGGCAGGTCCTGCTGCTTTCCTTCGCCCTCATCGTCCTCCCCTCTGTCAGCCCTTTCGCCTCCAACAAAGCCGAGAACCCTGGGGACTTTGCGCCCATGAGAGGTAGGTGTCTCTTGCCCTCAAAACTTGTGACTGCACCGTGTCGTTAGTTCTCCCTGTATCCTGGGACAAGGGAGACCCCCATGCCATAGTTCCCTGAGGCTGGGGGGTCTAGGAAATGAAGGACAGGACTCCAGACCCCACTGTACTCCACCTGACCCCCTCCCAAATTCTGGTCAGTCTTCTCCAGAACTCTGCACAACGATGCTGCGTCCCGTGTGGCCCCTGACACTGCACCAGGCTCCGACTCCCCAGGACCCTGGCCTGATGCTGGCACATCTCATAAAGGGTCTCCAGGCAGCCTGGGGACAGACTGGGGGGGCTTCCTGGACATACCGGAGCTGGGCAACTCCACAGAGAAGCTGGACAATGCGACCCTGGTCCTAGGCAATTCAACAGAGGATCTGAGCCAGGCCACCCTGCTGGACTGGGTGGCCCCTGAGCCTATGCTCAGCCCAGGACGGTCGGGGTTGGAGGCAGTGGGGGAGGAGCTTTGAGCATCTGAGCCTCCTGCCTTGGGGACGCTTTGGGGGTGCTGCAGTGGACAGCTGAAGGCCCAGCTGAAGGCTGAGGTGAGGCAGAGGCCTGCTGCTCAGACTCATAGCTACACCCCTCCACGGGACTGACCGGGGTCCCTGCAGAAACTGTCCCTCAGGTACCAGGCAAAGTTGGGGCCACAAAGCCTGAGACATTGACATCCAGGCTCAGGGCAAGCGGCTGGACACGTGCAGCCCGATACAGCCACAGACAGACAGACAGAAAGGCTTCCACAGCCCTCTGCCCCGGACTCCCCCTGCCTCCCACGCTCACTGGGCAGAGGACATGGTCAAGCCTGCAGGGACCCGGGCTCCCCAAGCACCAGGGAAACTTCTAGACTTCGGGGTGACTGCCGGTCACAACCACCCTCTTTTCTAAGACGTCTGTGACTTTTAATAAAGTGTTTTGACAGAACACGGCTGCGTGGATGTGGAGTGGGGTGGGAACTGAAGTGGTCTCCAGAAGGGGCCAGGCCAGCCCCGGTGGGGTCTGAGGTGCGGGATGAAATGCCTGTCCCTAGGCTGGGGTGGCTTCAGCACCTTGGAGAGCAGTGGTGGTGGGCAGGGCGTGCCGGGTGGATCCAGAGACCCCAGGAGGCCTCACGAGGGTGTCCGTGCAGGGCTGGGGCACCTGCCTTCCTAGGGGGCTGGGCGCCCACTCTGCTCATTGTACAGATGGGGAAACTGAGACAGCATAAGTAAGGAGCCTGGGTCACAGTTGGGGACTGATGATGGGACTCAGCCTGTGGGATGTGCAGGTGCCGGGACCCTGAGACATGGTCACTGTCCTTAAGGGGCACACAGCCTGGGAACAAAAGGCAGATATTAAACAAACAAACCCTACAAATAAAGTATATAACTACAAAACAAACCCAGGCGTGTTGGCCATGCACTGAGGGACAGAAGCAGGAGGATCGTGAGTTCCAGGACAGCCTGTGCTACATAGCAAGACCTTGGCTCAAAAAACAACAAAAGTTGCCCAAAGTTGCATCAGGAAACTGGCCAGATCCCTCCAGGCCCCTCTGGGTGGTCAGCCTGCTCCAGCCCCATTGGGGTGGCACACGCTGGGGCCGTCAACACACTCAGATGCAGGAGAGTTCTGCTTTATTGCATTGGAGATTTTGGGAAACCCCCAGGAAGCCACCCACCCCTCCTCTCTCTCCCTCCACCCTACTGTCTGCCCACTGTGAGATTTGGCTCCCATCCTGGAGGGTCTGTAAAGGCGCCTTTAGGGAGACAGATCAAGAGCCAAGAGGGGCTGGGGTGTGAGTGAGGGGTCCTGGGAGGAAGCCAGGAAGAGTCCAGCTGCCCCTTCCCCAGACCATCCTGAGTCAGAGGCTGGGGCGTAACTGGGAGCCCCAAGGCAAGGCTCTCACTAAGAGCCACAAGAGCCAAGGGAGACACAGTGAGGATGGGTTGGACCCTGGGCTGGAGCCCAGGTCTCAGAGCCCTGAGGTCCCCATAAGAGAGATACATGTAACAAAGTGACACCATAAGAAAAAAAGAATCTGTGGTTTCTACAAAAAGCCCCACCCTCCCCGAGCACCCGTGTCAGCTGGGAGTCACCTCGGCCTTCACCCTTTTGGGGGGCCGGCGGGGTGCAGGACTGTCTGGCTGTTCCCTTTTGGGGCTGGCAGGCTGGGAGCCATTGTGCCAGGTGCAGGGCTCTGGCTTGGAGTCAGCAGGCACAGAGCCATTGAGCTGGGCTAGGGATTTGTCTGTGGGCTCGAGCTTAGGGGTTGGGGGGCGTGGCAGGGGTGGCAGGGCCTTTTCCAGCACACGGGGACCATCCCAGGCTGGTATCTCCAGCCCCAGGTGCTTCATGAGTTGTGTCATGACGTCATCTACATAGCCATGGATGCGCAGATCAGCGTGTCGGTCCTGCAGGGATTGGGGAAGGGTTAGACGGGACAGGGAACCAGCTGGGGTTCCAGGCAAAAAATGGGCTTGGGACCTACGTGCTTGGTGGGCTGCAGGTTCACGATGACCAGCTTTCCTCCCCGGCGCTTGGTGGCCAGGGGCAGATTCCCACTGGGCCGGATTTGCAGGGAGGTGCCCAGGGTGATGGACAGGTCAGCATTCCTGGGGTCAGGAAAAGGGAGTAGGGCTCATTCTACCGACCTCCTACTCAGTTCTCCTGCCAACACCCAGAGGCCGTCCCCAGAGTCCACCTGTCCACCTCTGTCCCTGCTCACCCGGCCCCAGGGCAGGTTCAGGGCTGTCTCAGGTCCTACTCCATGGACCTGGGTGGGCCCTGAATCCTAGTGGTAGAGCTGGACCAGAGTAGGATCTGGGCTCAGTCTCCACCTGGCTGGGTAGCACTGGACACAGAGCCACTTTGCTAAAACCTCATCTGTATCATGGGCCTGGGCAGTGCCTGCTAGGGCCACAAAGGAGGATGGTGTGTGGAAAGCCCCTGCCTGCCGCTTTCTCCATGAAGCCTTTTGTGATTCTGCCTCCAAACCCATTTCCCTGCCTTGTGCAGAGCCTGCGCAATTCTGCCTGGTTCCCCTGCCCATCCCTCACTGTGGGCAAATTGGGGCACAGACCTACTAGCCTCATCAGCAAGAGCCAGGTCCCTGTCCGGCAGTGCATCTTCCCAGTCTAGGATGGTGTCTCTCAGCTCCCCCCTGCAGAGGGAGGCGAGGAGTTAATGGACCCTCCGCCTCCCTAGGGTCCAGGGCATAGGCAGGAGCACTCACCTGCAGGCCCGTAGTCCCCTTGCCTTGGCTACGGTGCAGAGTCGGCCTGTGGTCTTGAGGCCCATGGTGCCCACAACTGTGTCCCGGACATACTGCCTGTGTTGGGAGGAAGGAGGAAGGGCGAGAGGTTGGCGAGCCCCTCGGGGTAGCTGTGTGCTGGGGCGATGGGAGTGGGAGTGGGAGTGGGGCCACACGAGCACGAGGAAACGTGGGATACGCCAGAATGAGGGGTCTTGAGGAGTAGCTGGCCTGGACGCTGTGTGACTTCCACAGCTGGCAAACAAAGCCAGTGGAGCCTTCATCTCCTGCAGGAAGGAGACAAAGCCCTTGCCCCGGACTGGCTCCCAGACTGGGAGAGCACTGGATCTGGGACTCTGGGCACTAGGTGACATTATGTCGCTTTTACTTTTCCAAGGCTGGGGTGCAGCTCAGTGGCGAGCACTTGCTGAGCATGAAAGAGGCTCTGGGTTCTGTCCCCAGCACCGGGAAAAAAAAAAATTGTGCTGAAGTTGTCGCAACGGATGTTGCAGCTCCACAGTTTAGGGCAAAAGGTCGTGAGGTCAGAAGCTTGCCTGCAATCCCAGCACCTGGGAAGCAGAGGCAGGAGGGTGCACTTTGGGAGACCATTCCAAAAGAAAAGAAGAGAAGAGAAGAGAAGACAAGAGGAAAGGAAGGGCAGAGGAGGAGAGGGGAGGGGAGGGAAGAAAAGAGCGAGGGAGGGACAGAGGGAGGAAGGGAAAAGCTGGTTGTTGCAAAATGTTAATGGTGGGTAAATGTAGGTCAAGGGTCAGCAAGCTACAACCACCGGGTCACATCAGGCCGCACCTTGTGTTTTATCAATAGTTTTATGTGCACACAGTCATGCCTGTTTGCTTAAGGTGGATTTTGCGACTAATGGCAGACATGAGGAGTCATGACACAGATGTCTCTCTCCTTCTGGTCCCCAGAGCTGAAAATACTGACTCTCTAGCCCTTCGCAGAAAAAACTGGTCAGCCCTGGTCTAGGGGAAGCACAAGCTGGCAGTATGATTCCTCTAGTTTTCTGTAGGTTGGCAACTTTTCAAAACAAATTTGGAGAAAAAGAAGAAAACAGGTGGGTCCTACCTGTAGTCTGGTCTCAGAGGCCTCACCTTGAAGCCGCAGCCCCTGGCAGGTGTTCACACCTGTGGCGCCACTCACAGAGAGGGGGAGACTCACTCAGAGCCCTCCACCTTGGGGAGTGAGGGGTCCCAACCTGTGTGGCTTGAATTGTGTCCCCCAGAGGGACATCTGAAGTTTTCACCCCCAGGAACTCAGAAGGTAACCTGATTTGGAAATTGGGTCACAGCTTTGTGATTAGATTAGGCTGTATGGCAACGGGAAGGGGTGTCTTATAAGAAAAGACAAGAGACACAGGCCACCATGTGATCATGGGGACAGATGGCACCATATGGCCACAAGCAAGGTATGCCAAGGACTGTGGCCACAGGCAGGAGCTGGGCCAGGCAGAAGGGGCTGCAGAAGAACCATGGGACTACATTTGTACTTTTGTGGCTTCATTTGTCACAGTGGCCCCAGAAAACAGGCCTGTCCCTTAGGAAGGCCTTGTGTGGGCATCCAATGACCTGTGGCTTTTTGGGAACATCAGATTAGAGTCAAGTGGTCCATCTGCAGAGTCTGCAAGGGAAGGGCCAAGACAGTGCATGGCTGGGTGCCCCATAGCTCAGGGCAGCCTGGGCAGCAGGTCAGGTCCGCAAAGACACTTACGTCTTACACTTTGCGCATTCTTCCACAAACATGTTCCCGTGCAGCTCTGCCAATTTATCCCTGGGGGAGGAGAAGTAAGAGGCTCAATGATGGAGTGGGCTCCCTGGACCCCCAGACTTCAGGCCTGGTGCTAGGCCCCACTCTTCTAGGAAGCCTTCTCTGGCCCATTGGCCACAAGATCCATCAACTTCCTCTTTCTGGCTTTTCCAGCTTCTGGCTCCCCTGCTGTGCATCCCTGGGTAGGTAGCCCAACCTTTCTGAGCCTGAGGAGGAATTATTAACCACACAACTGACCCCACCATTACAAATGACTAGCCACTGTCTTCACAAGATGCCTACCCTCTTCACAGGCACCTAGGGACCAACTGGTGTCACTAGGTTGGAAGGACAGAAACACAAACTTGCAGACTGTAATGAAAGAAACTAAGAAAAGGAATGGCCTCAAGAGCACTGGCTTTGGAGGTCAAGGAAAGGGCATGAGATCAAATCTGGGTGCTGTCACTCCAAGCTGTGTGACCTTGGTCTAGCCACAACCTGTCTGTGCCTGCATGGCCCCACTCCAAGGCCACCACTGAATGATGTGCCTATTCAATGGACAACTTTCTGGTGTGGGATGAGACTCAGCTGTGTGGACCAAGGAAGCTCTGTGCTTGTTCCTAATCTCAACCAAAGCCCTGATCCCCAGGGTATGGAAACGTGTGTTTCCTTCCACTTCTCCAAACATCTACAAGGGCCAGTTGTAGTGGTGGACACCTGTAATCTCAGCTACTCAGGAAGCAGAGATTGGGACAATTGCAGTTTTCAAGGCCAGCCTGGGCAAAAGTTAATGAGACCCATCTCAACCAATAAGCCAGGTGTGATGGTATGCACCTGTAATCTCAGCTATGCAGGAGATGGAGGTAGGAGGATCAGGACTGAAGCTAGCCCCAGCCAAGATGTGAGACCCTACTTGAAAAAATGAAGGAAAAAGAACTGAGGTGTAGATTGCATGATAGAGTGCCTGCCTAACAAGAGTGAGGTCCTGAGTTCAAACTCCAGTACTGCCAAAAACAGAAAGAAAAAGAAAGAAAGAAAGTGGCCCTGGAGAAAGTGGATTTGCCTGCATGCTGAAGTGGAGGACTCAGACTTGGGTCATTTCAAGACAAGCCATCAGAGGCTGGGGTGTGGCTCTGTGGGGAGCGCTTGCCTAGCATGTGTGAGGCCCTGGGTTCAACGCCAGCATCTAAACAGGAAAGGCACAGAGGCTTAGGAGCTGCACCCCTAGGACCAGAGCAAGGGTGACTGGAACTGAAATGTGCCAAGGAGGCGAGAATAAGCGCGGTGGTACCTGGGGAAGCCGGAGCGCACGTGTAGCCCGTCCACGTTCTGGCTGACCACGAAGTGCAGGAGGCCCACACGCTCCAGCTGCACCAGCGCCATGTGCGTCTGTGTGGGGCGCGCGTTCTCAAAGGTGGTGTCAAACTTGGGGGCTAGGCCACGCTCTTCCATGGTCCAGACGCCGTGGGGACCTCTGAGGGGTGAAGGCAAGGAGAGATGTGGGGAGAAAGAGCGTTGGGGGAACAGGGAGAGGAGGACAGAAAGAGAGTCAGACAAAGAGTGAGGGAGACAGAGATAAAGAGGAAGATAAAGAAAAGGGTAAAAATTAATTATTCAATTCCACCAGCACTTCCTGGCAGGGCCTTGTGCTGGGTGATGACGGGATCGAAGTGGACCCGTTCTCAAGGGCTTTGGATCTTGTGGGGGACCTGGGTCTCCAGCCCTGACAGGTCAGACCTGGAGTAAAGACAGAGACCTGGGCTGGGGGCCCAGCACAGGCAGTGAGGGCTTTTGGGGAGTGTTGGAAAGCTTCAAGAGGAGGCGGCACAGTCTCTGGAAGGGTGAGAGGAAAGCAGGGAAGTTCAGACAGAAGAGGTAAACCAAGGTCCTTGGGCAGGCACTAGCCTGTGATTTGGGGAAATGCCAGTAGTTTAGGGGTCACAATGGACCAGTGGAGACATGACTCACGGCTGGGTCAGGAAGGGCTTTGGCCTCCAGCCTGCTATATGGCACACTACTGTGTGGCAATAGGGAGCCAAAGCAGGTTATGGGAACAGGCTTTATGCCTTAGAATTTTAACATTCCTCCAAGAAAGAGGAATCTGCCCTCCTACTGTGAGACCTGGGCTCCAAAAGAGAAATAAATATAATTTCCTGCTCTTCAAGAGAGGGCTGCAAACTCAGCTACCACCCAGAGGTCACCAGTCTGGATTTTCAGTAACAAGTCTCTAGTCTCACACAGGCTGAGGGACATAGAGGGATGTTTCAATGGTATGTGGTGTCACACCCTGATCCCAAAGGCAAAGCCACTTGCCTGACACCATATCCCATAGGACAATATTTGCAAATGAGTGTGGAACTAATCGTCCTGTCTATGGTAACAGAACCTCAATGTATAACGAGAACATTCACCTAAAGACTTCCTCTCCCAGCATCCCTTGCTGATAGGTATGATCAGGTGACCAGGCTCCAGCCAATGGAGTGGAATGGAATGTTGGTTGTGATTTCAAGATCCCTCCCTTCCCTAATACCCAGGACTTGGCCAGAAGGATGGGCTCCAATGCCTAGGTATCTGTAGCTCCCAGGGAAGTCCCCAGCAGCACATCAGATCCTGCCTCAGTTTCCCTGCCCCACTCACAGACCTGAAGTCAGGGATGCCAGAGGCGGTACTGATACCCGCGCCTGTGTGGAACACCACCTTGGAGGACTGCCGGACCAGCCTTGCCAGCTCCCACACCTTCCGCTCCAGCTCCTCCGGGGGGTCAAAGATCTGTGGGATGGGAGTGCAGAAGGGACTGGTCAAAATGTGTCCCCCAAAGGGCAAGGGCAGAAGCCACAGGCTTGCCCAGGGGAGGGGAATGGATTGGAAAAGGCAGCTTGTCCTCATGGCAGTCCTCTGCCCTCCATGGTGCCCACATCCTTTGGGCTCAAAGCCCAGGTCCTCCCTGCAGCCCATAGGGCCCTCCACGACCTGCCCGTCCCCTCTCTGCCTCCCTCTGAACCCCTCACTCCCTCTGCTCCAGCCACACGGACTTCACAGCTCATCCAACATGCCAGGCTCCATTCTGCCCCAGGGCCTTTGCACAGGCTGTGCCCTCTAACTGGGATGCTTTTCAACAGACACCCATATGGCTCCTTCATTTCCTTTGGGTTTTGGCTTAAATGTCACCTCACTGATGCCTCCCCACCCATCTGGATTCAACGTACCCTTGTCTATCTCTGCCACTTTGACGCGGGGGTTTTGTCTGCAGTGCCCGCTTAACATAGGGTTTAGTAAGGAAGGGGTTCACATCATCAGAGCACTCCACGCTCACTGCCTCAGGCTTCCGGGATGGGGGCAAACTTCACCCCAGTTTAGAGACGGACATGAAGACCCAAGAGGGAGACAGGTCCTTCCACAGCATGACTTGTGCCCCACCTGGCCTGGCTCTGGGATCTTCTCCAAGTGTCTTCATTTCCACCTCCCTGCCTTTACCCTGACATCCCACCTGCAGGAACCCACCAGCCTTCCTGATCCAGGACCACCCAGTTCCCGGGCCCCATTGCCCAAAAGTTGGGCTTGTCAAGGTCCCAGGGCGCGCAGGGAGGGGTTGTCATTTCCCGCCCCCTCATCCCTGGGAAGTCCCTCCCATTATCTAGTCTCAGTGCCTCCTGAGATTCCCACAATTCCCCGCTACCGTCCTGCCCCGTCCAGCCTACGGCCTTGGGACGGCCTTCGAGGACCCCCCGGCGCGCTCACCTCCGGGAGACCGCACTTGCCCTTATCCGCGTACGGCGACAGCCCCGCAGCGTAATTCACCGACATCGTCGCCGCCCCGACGGGAACAATAAAGTTTCCCTTGTTGAGGCCGCTTCCGCCGGAAGTCAGGCGATATGGCCAAGAGGGAGGAGCCACATTCCGGGTCTACACTTCTGGCCGCTTCCGCCAATGCGCATGTGCCAGGTCCTGACGCCTTCCGCGCCATGTTGAGTGCTGGCAGACAGAAACTACATTGCTTATGTAGATTCCTGCAGTCTGCGAGGAGACTGCCCAGGGACCCAGGCGGGAAACTGAGGCGGCAAATCGCATGACAGTTCTCCAGTAACATCCAAAATGAGGGGAACCAGCGACCAGTGCTCCTTTCACCCTTGTTAGAGAATAAGGAACTTTATGAGGACTATGTCAGAGAGTGAGGACCCAGGATCCCAGTTCATGGGGGTGGGAGGGTTGTGACAAAGCAGTCTTTTCGATCAGTGTGTGTCGCCGTTTTAATTACCTGCATTGCCTGTAGTTCCGGCTTCTTCAGGATTCTTGCCAAGCCCCTTTGGCTGGGAAAATTGCCCACCAGGCTGTGTATCTGAACTCGCCCCCGCACCCCGTTCGTCTAGAATTTCAGCCAATCAGAAGTAGAGTTTTGCGTTGCTAAGGCAATGCATTGTTGCCATGTCTTCAATTGGAACTTTGATTTCTAACAATTTGGTGCTGTGGCCGGGAAAACTCGACTTCCATCCGGGAAAGGAGCTGGGTATCGGGGATCAGCACCCCTGAACGGGGCCCGCTCATGGGTCTGGATTCTCAGCGACGCAGGGGAGGGGGCCCGCAAGCGCAGCGGCCCCGCAACTGCACGGGCCAAGGTGAGAAGCCACAGGAGGACGCAAAGTGTACCTTGGTGGCCGCGGAGGTCTTGGGGGTTGTGTGAGAGTGAATGGGAGGTGTCCGACACGAAGTGAGTGCGGGGTTGCGAGCCGCAGTTCCTCGGGCATCCAGGGTTCGCGCGACCCGCCTGTTGCTCACAGCGCCGTCTGCCGGATATCCTCCGCGGGGGCTTAGGGAGTCTGTTCACGTCCCCAAACTAGCCAAAGCCTTTGATGTACAGCAGGGAAGAGATGGAGGACCTGCTGACTTCCTTTCTAGGCTGAAGGACCAAATGACAAAGTATGCAGGATTAAATATAGGTGACTCTCCTGGGACACAGAATGCTTAACTTCCATTTGGTAACTAATAGGTGGCCAGACATTGCTAAGAAATGGCAGAAGGTAGAAAACTGGAAAGAGAAAAGCTTGGATATTTATTAAGGGAAGGCCAGAGGGTTAGTGTGAGACGGGATGAAGAAAAACAAAAGCAAAAGGCTAAGATTATGCTGTCCATCCTTGGGCAGGCCACTCAAGGAAAAAAGACTTCTCAAACAGCTGGGTATAAACCCACCCAAAAATCTCAAAAAGGAAGGCAGGATTCACAGACCCCAGGGGGAAAGAAAGAAAACAGATGTTATCAGTGTGGGAAACCAAGACATTTCAAGTGGGTATGCCCAGAAGGGAAGGAGGAAGAGAAGATAATTTCCCTTATGACCTTTGAGAAAGAATAGGGGGGGTCAGTTCTTTTATATGGATGGTACAGAATCTTAGGGCTACCAACCAAATAGTTCTCAACAGACACCCTGTAGTCCCAAACGCCTATGCCCTCAGCAGAATCCCTCCCAATCACCAGATGTTTAGTGTGGTAGATTTAAAGGATGCATTCTGGGCCTGCCCTCTAGTAGAGGATAGCAGGGACATTTTTGCCTTTGAATGGGAGGGCCCCGAAACTGGTAGGAAACAATATCAATGGACAGTTCTTCCAGAAGCTTTCACTGATTCTCCCAACTTGTTTGACCAAATTTTAGAATGAGTATTGAAAGAATTTGCCCTTCCCTCAAATTTATTACAACAGGTAGATGATATTCTGTTGTCCAGACTTATTGAAAAAGAATTGACTGATACTACAGTCAGTCTTTTAAATTTCCTGGGACACCAAGGACAAAGAGTCTTGAAAACCAAACTGCAGTTTGTAGAGGAAGAGGTAAGATATTTGGGACACCTTCATCAGTACAGGAAAACATAGACTGAGCCCTGAAAAGATGGAGGAGATGACTGGCATGCCTCTGCCTCTGACCAAGAGGGAGCTTTGAAAATTCTTAGAATTGATCGGGTATTGTAGGTTTTGGATAGAATCCTATGCTCTTAAAACCAAAATGTTATGTTCCAAACTACTAGAAAAGGAGCTTGATCCCTTAATTCAGAAACTAGAGGAAATTCTGATGATAGAGGACCTTAAACTGTAGTGGGGGGAGGGGACAATATGGCAGGAAACTGAAACTTAAAAAACTGAACCTGAAAACGGTCACATAAGCACTGTGAATGAAGTAGCCACTGAAATTATGAGTAACCATATGTGGGTTAAACTTTGCTTCTCGTTCCTGTAACCTGCTTGCAAGGGTATATGAGGCAAGGCCCCTTTGTTCTGGGGACTCAGTTTTTGGATGTGTATCCACTGAGTCACTGCTGGCATGCCAATAAACATTGCTTCCCCAAAAGCCTTGGTGTCCCGTTTCCCTGTTTGAACATCCCACAATATTTCAGAGGGACTCATTCTGGGATTTGGAGACAGTATTTCTACCTCCTTGTCACTGGGACTTGGCATCTCTGGCTCATCAAAAGTGCTGGTTCATGGGGAGGAGCCATCCCTGCCAGGCAAACCTGTTGAACAATGGAGGGAGCCACTCCTCTCAGTGCACCAAGGAGCAAGTCTCAGTTGCACAAAGGAACCTGGAGAAGGCTTGGGAACCAATTGGGAGCCCCACCCTCAGACTGGTAAGAACCCAGTTTCAAATAATAGGTTTGCCTTTAGAAGGCAGAAGGGGATCCTGATCACCTCCCAGAGACACCCGAGTAGCCCTGTCAGGGTGAAACCATGTCTCTCAGGTTAAGGGAGTTGGTTGGAATTCTGTGTGTGTGTGTGTGTGTGTGTGTGTGTGTGTGTGTGTGTGTGTGTGTATCTGAGACATAGCCTGGCTACAACATAGCCTGTGTAGGTGCAGTTCCTACAGATGGCAGCAGCTTTGCTGGGTATGTGGTAGTAACTCTGGACTCAGTCATTGTTTCAGTTGGGACTTCTGCACAAAAGGCTGAACTTGTCACCTTCACAGGGGTGCTACAGCCTGCTGCAGGAGTACAGGTAAACATCTACACTGACTCTAAATATGCCTTCACAATCATTCATGTCCATGGGGCCTTATATATAGAGAGAGGGGACTCATTAACTTGGAGGAAAAAGTATCAAGTATGGCCAGGAAATCTTCAAAATACTAGATGCTGTATGGCTACCTAAACAGGTCACAGTTATACACTGCCAAGGGCACCAAAAGGGAGATGCAATAATTGCTTAAGGAAACCAGAGAGCTGACAGAGAGGCCAAACAGGCAGTCCTCACAGGGGGACTGGCCCCAACTATCCTGACAGCTGCCTTGTTCCCATGTCCCTTAGTTGAATGGGACCCATGGTACACACCACAAGAACAGGCCTGGTTCAAGACTGAGAAGGAAAGCTTTCTACTGGACGGATGGTGGAAGTTTGCCGGTGGTTGCATCACCATCCCTAAGTCACTAGCTCCCACATTTGTTTAGCAGTTCCACAAAGGAACCATTCAGGGTGAACAGCCCTCGAGACCACACTGGCTCTTCTATGTCTCCAAGCTCTCCAGCATAAATAAGGCAGTATGCAAAAGATGTAGCCTGTGTGCCAAAACCAATCCCTGGCGGGGACCAAGAGCACCACCCCAGGTGCAGAGTGATGGCGGAACTCCTCTTGAAAACTTGATCGTGGTCTTTACTGAAATGCTGTGAGCTCGAGGATGAAAGTGTCTATTAGAGTTCATCTGCACCTTCTCAGGATGGGTGGAAACCTTCCCCACTGAGAAGTCCCAGGAGGTGGCCAGGTGTCTGCTAAAGAAAATCATCCCTCAGTTTGGAATACCTGTGTCTATTGGGTCAGATAATGGGCCAGCCTTCATGGCTGAGGTAGTACAGCTGGTGGCTAAGGGCTTAGGAATCACCTGCAATTTACATATGGCCTACGGCCCCCAAAGTCTGGGAAAAGTGGAACATATGAATAGGACCCTAAAATTACATCTGGGAAAACTATGTCAAGAGACCCATCTACAATGGGATCAGTTACTACCTATAGCATTATTGAGGATTAGGTCTAGTCCCATGAAACAGACAGGGCTTTCACCCTTTGAAGTCCTTTATGGGCACTGACCCCTCTTAATCAAGGGTATACGAGGATACCTCAAAGAAATAGATGACCTCACCTTGAGACAATAGATGCAGGCCGTTGGGGCAACTCTCTCAAAAATTAGTGACTGGGTCCAGGAGAGTCTTCCTGTTAGCCTGCTAGCTCCCACCCACCCATACAAACACCGGGATGCTGTCTGGGTCAAAAAGGGAAATATGAAACCATTAAAACCCCGTTGGAGGGGCCCTTTTGTTGTTATTTTGTCTACCCCCACAGCAGTTTAGGTAGCAGAAATTGCTCCCTGGATCCATCAACCAGGTGAAGCCAGCCTCTCTCAAGTAGGAGGGCATCCCTGTCCCAACCTCACTGTGCAAGATCAACCTCAGGAATGCCCATGCCCTTCCATGGCAGGACCCTCCAAAATCTCCACAGGGAGATGACAGCCTTGGTTTAGTCACTCCAGAAGCTGACTGATTTACACACAGCAGGAGACTGAGGAATCACCTGCCTCTTCTAACGGATGGGTCTTTTCTATGTTTTCATTCAGTTAAACTTAATTAGTTTTCTGCTCGAGGATCCTCAAACATCAAACTGTGAGTTATGCATGCATACTACTGGGGCAGGAAATGTTACCAGGACTTTATTGTCATACTTACTACTCCTGTGCAGGCACTGTTATCAGTCATGCACCCAAAACCATACCTCCTATTTGGTGTGCTCCCATGGTAGTCAGCATATCTGTTTCAACCTCACCTACAGTCCTCAGGAGCAATGGTTGGAGATCCGAAGCCTTCACAGAGCTGGGGAACGCATTAACCATACCAGGGTTAGCGACCCTAATGAGCCTGTGTCCATGTATTTTGATGTGTGTGCCGCAATAGCTAAAAACACTGCTATTTGGGACTACTAGCCCAGGAAAGGACCTATAGACTAAATGACAAGTAAATGTGTCTGGAAAACAACTCACATGCCAGTTATTTTGGGTCCTATGAAGAACTCTACTGCCCTTATTGGGGCTGTGAGGTATAGGCAACTTGGCAGAGGAAAGGGGCAACTGCCCTTCTCCAGAAAGGGGAAGCAACCTCTGACTACACTCTTGGCACCTGTAACCTTGTAAATTTTACCATTTTAAATCTCAGTGAACCCAACTGGGAGGTTGAACAAGCAATTGGCATTTTAATTGATGGAAGGGTTCCCGGTACCTTGCTGCACTCCAAGCTCATCACAGTCACCCATGAGAGCTCCTCACACCAAATCCTTCACTCTTTTATGAGGAGATGCGGAGTGAGTTTCCTGTCTCTATCAAGACCAAAAACCTGTTCCTTTCACTAGCCCAGACACTAAATGTCACCTCATGTTACGTTTGTGGGGGAACCAACCTGGGAGACCATCAACCATGGGAAGCTAAGGACCTGGACCCACGGGAGCCCTTTAATGAGACCGCCTTCCCCAATCACAGCAAAAGCATATGGCTCCTAAAAACTGATATCATCGGGAATTACTGTATCTCCTGCCCAAAAGGCCAGTTCTCCACCACAGTAGGGGATTTAACTTGCTTAGGACAAAAGTTTTACAATGACACTGCCCAGAAGACCCAATGATGGGGAACTCCAAACTACACGGAACCCCAGCCCCACCCCTTGCCAACTTCTCTGATCTCTGAGCAGCTTGGGACAATCTCACTGCAAACACAAATTGGCAGGTGCCCAGGATCTGTGGGAAGCAAGTTTATACAGTGCTACCCAGAAGGTGGTTCAGGTCCTGTGTACTGGGCACAATGTGGCCATCGTTTTTCTTGCGCCCCCTCACACAAGGGGAAAAATTGGGAGTTTCCATATATGAGAAAAAAGTAAATAGAAAAAGATGGGGTGCCTTACAAATTGGCAATTGGAAAGATAATGAGTGGCCTCCCATGGGAATCATTCAGTATTACGGTCCTGCCACTTGGGCAGAAGATGGATCTTGGTTGGGGCTTTTGCACCCTGATTTATGTGCTACACCTCATTATTTGGCTCCAGGTGGTAGTTGAAATTATAACTAGTGGAACTACCAGAGCCCTTGACATAACTGGCCAAGCAGCACACAAAAGTACGTAATGGGATGTACCAAAACCGCCCAGCCTTAGACTATCTACTTGCCTCTGAAGGAGGTGTATGTGGAAAATTCAGTCTAAGTAACTGCTGTTTACAAATTGGTGATGAAGAAAAGGTCACAGAAGAAATCACAGACAGAATGGGGAAGATTGTCCATGTCCCCTAACAGACTTGGAGAGGGTGGAATCCTGATGATCTGTTTTGGAGGTTGGTTCCCTGCCTTGGGCAGGTTCAAGACCCTGAGAGGGGCGGTGGGTCTTGTCTTGGGAACATGTTTAATACTACACTGCCTCGCTCCCTTGGTATTGTGGTCTATCAGGACCATTATGGAGGCCACTGTAGAAAGGAAAACAGCCGCCCATGTAGTGATGCTGTGGAAATACAAACCTCTAAATCAGGATGATGCTCTTTGACCCTAGATGGATCTGAGCATCAAAGGAGGGAATTATGTAGTAGGGAGGAGGGGACAGTATGGCAGGAAACAGAAACTTAAACTGAACCTGAAAATGCTCATGTAGTACCGAGGATGGAGTAGCCAACAAAATTACAAATAACCATGTATGAGTTAGACTTTGTTTCTCATTTCTGAAACTTGCTTGCAAGGGTACATAAGCAAGGCCCCTTTGTGGCTCAGCCTTTGGATGTGAATCCACTGAGCCGCTGCTGGCATGCTTCCCAAAAAGCCTTGGTGTCCCATTTCCCTGCATGAATGTCCCCCAACAAAACAGTTTCTGGTCACCACCCCTGGGTTGGCCCTACCCTCCCTGGAGAAGCCCTTTCACCTATTTGGTAGTGTAGGTAAAGGAACGCCTTGGGAGTCCTCGCCAAGGAACATGGAGGAAAGAAACAGCCTGTGGCTTATATCCAAAATTCTTGATCCTGTCACATGAGGATGGCCAGACTGTGTCCAAGCAGTAGCAGCCATGCCCCTGTTGACTGAAGAGAGCAGGAAGCTGACTTTTGGGGGATCTCTAAGAGCCAGCATGCCTCACCAGATTAGGGTCATGCTCCAGTAAAAAATGGGGAGATGGTTAACTGACTCTAGGATTTTAAAATATGAGGCTATCCTATTGGAAAGGGATGATGTGACTCTGATTGCTGAGAATTAGCTAAATGCAGCTGAGTTCCTATTGAGAGGGAAAACACAAGATCCCACGGAACACTGTTGCTTGGCTGTCATTGAATATCAGACCAAAGTTAGGCCAGATCTCAGAGAGACTCCCTTTCTGGATGGATTCAAATCGTTTATAGATTGTTCCTCTAAAATGACCCAGGGAAAAAGACACAATGGGTACTCAGTGGTGGATGGAGAAAGATTAAAAGTTACTGAGTCAGGAAGATTCCCCAACAAGTGGTTGGCTCAGACCTGTGAATTGTTTGCACTCAGTCAGGTCCTACAATGTCTAAAAGACAGGAAGGAACCCTCTATACAGATTCTAAGTATACATTTGGGTCGTATACACCTTTGGGAAGATACGGGTAGAATCTGACACACAAGGAATTGATTGTTAAACTGCTGGAGGGTCTCCTGCTTCCTGAAGAAATTGCAATAGCGCATGTTTCAGGACATCACCGGGGAACTCCCCAGAGGCTCAGGGAACCGATTCAGCTGATAAGGCTGAGAAGGAGGCTGCCCCTCGTTCAGAACGCCAAATGCTGTATCTCACCCCCACCATCCAGGCACCTCCTTGAACCCCATTTTCACTCCTCTTTTCAACTAGAGAGGTTGGGTGCCTCCCAAACCCCGGAAGGGAAATGGCTTCTCCCAGATGGGAGAGAAATACTTTCTAAACTCCTGATGAGAGACACAATGACCCAGTTACACCAGGGGAGCCGTTGAGGGACCCAAGCCATGTGTGATGCTAGTCTCAGGGCTTACATGTGTTCAGAATTTATACCTTGGCAAAACAAGCTATTGAGAGCTGTTTAACTTGCAGAAAAGTGAACGAGCAGGCTCTGAGAGAACAACTTCCAGGGGGAGAAATCCAGGATTAAGGCTCTTTGAGAGCATTCAGGTGCATTATACAGGGTTACCTTGGTGGGCTGCTTAAAATATTTACTAGTTACAGTGGACCCTTTAACCAATTGGGTCGAGGCTATGCCTCTGTCAAGCACTGCTAATGGAGTAGTCAAAGACCTTTTGGATCACATAATTGCTTGATTTGGACTTGTTGAAAATATAGATTCAGATAACGGGAGCCACTTCACAGCCAACATAATTAAGAAATGAATGAAGCCGTTAGGCCTCAGATGGGAATCATAACTTGTGGCACCCTCTTCCTCAGGAAGAGTTGAAAGGATGAACCAGATCTCAAAAAGATAATTGACCAAATTAGTTCTTGAGAGCAGGCTACCCAGGCCTAAGTGCCTACCCCTTGCCTTGCTCAAGATCAGAGCAGCTCCTCGAAAGGACATAGGAGTTTCTTCTTATGAGATGTTATATGGGTTACCTTTCTTAGGCTGGCCCTTGGGCCTCCCCTCTTTTGAAACCAAAGACTGAAACTATGTACTTGGTCTCTCTTCAGTCTTGTCATCCCTTAGGCATCCAGGATTGCTGGCTCAAGCCTTGCCACTTGAGTTCCCAGCACATCCACACCAGTCCAGAGATTACATCTTGGTCAGACAAACTTGAGCCATCCTGGGAGGGACCATACCAGGTGCTACTCACTACTGAGACAGCAGTATGTACCACTGAGAGAGGACGGACCCACTACGCTTGAGTAAAGCAAGCACCCCAGGGCGAGCACTAGGCCATATCCTCAAAACCTGGCGACAAAAAAAAGTAACTCCCAAAAGGCTCTAATGGAACTGTTGTTTCTTCTTCATTTAGGAATTGCATAAGTACTATTAGTGTCCCCAGGCTTCCTCTCCTATAACTGTTAAGTTTGGTGCATGTCTTGCTATCCCCTGTGGTGATCTTAAAAACAAACGTTATATGCAGAGCTTAGGAATATATATGTGCATGAGGCCCTCTCCCCCGACCCCCATTCCTAGCAAGATAATCACATTTTGGGGTGATGTGGGGTGAAAAACAGACCGGGAGTGCTGCACAGGCAGCTTCTTGGTATTCTAGCTGTATAGGTCATCCTTTTTGAAAACAAATGCTGCAAAAAAAAATGCAAATCCATAGGGCCGTGTCCCCTCCCTACTGTGAGCATCTTCAATGCAACCCCCCATGCTGATTATCAATGACCCCTCCTCTATGTCCACCGAGCCATCGACCTTCAGAAAATATGGGCTAGGAGCTCATGACACATATAAAAACCCAATGGGTACGTTTCTTTTAGAATTGCTTTGAGAGCCTATTACCACAACACCCCCTTCTGTTCTGCTCCCAACACCATCTCCCAAGCTGAACCATAATCAGACAGGAATAATTATAGTAGACGTTAAGGACTTGAGGCAAACTATAGGTATCGAGATGGGTTATGGGGAGACAAACGCCTGGTTGGAGTGGATCAAATATTCCTTCCACACTTTAAACAAGTACAACTGTTACGCATGTGCATTGGGAAGATGGAACCCCAGGTCGTCCCCTTCCCCCTGGGATGGACCACAGACCCTGCTGGCATGGTATGTAAAATTGCCCTTTTCCAAGAAAGGACAGCCTGGGCCAACAAGCCTTGGAAGACCTTGTCACTACTGTTCCCCTTGATTAATGACCCTGAAAGGCTAAAGCTGCCTCAGTCGGTCAAATCCCAATGTCAAAACTCGAACTACACCTCGTGCCTCTCCAGGTGGGGAGGAATTGGCGTTTCTGGGGAATGTATCCAGGAGCATTGAAGGTCAATGCTCAGTAAAGCTGTTCTGACTGTTGCCAGGGCAGACATCTGGTAGTATTGTGGGGGACCCTTACTTGCCGTTCCTCTGGTTAAATGAAGTGGGGCTTGTACTTTAGTCCATTGGCTATCCCTTTCACCTTGGCATTTTGAAATCCTAAACCCTCCCTGACTAAGAGGAAACAAAAATGAGTTGTTACTTCCCCCAAGGGTCATCTGATTCACATGTTTACATAAATGCAATCAGGGTCCCACGAGGAGTTCCCAATGAATTCAAAGCAAAAAATCAAATAGCTGCAGGATTCAAATCAGCATTGTTTTGGTGGTCTACTATCAATAAAAATGTGGACTGCATTAATTACATATATTATATTCAGCAGAGGTTCGTTAAGTACACCAGAATGCAGTAAAAGGGATTGTGGAATGATTAGGGCCCGCTGGTAAAATGGCATGGGACAACAAAATGGCTCTGAACAGGAGCCTAGCAGAGAAAGGGAGTATGTGCCCTGATTGGAGGTGAATGCTGTGCGTACATCCCTAACAATACGGCCTCAGAAGGAACTATAACAAAGGCTCTCCAGGACTTGACAGCCCTGTCAAACGAACTAGCACAAAATTCAGGAATAAATGTCCCCTTTACTAGCTGGCTGGAACAATGGTTCGGAAAATGGAAGGGAGTAATGGCCTCAATTCTAACATCCCACATTGATGTATTTGGGGTCATGATCTTAATTGGTGTATGAGGATTGGCTGTTTGGTTCATAGAAATTGCTCTACCTAAACAAACTCCTGTGTCACATGGCTGCTGTTAAGCACAGCTGAAATAGAAAGTCAATTGGTGCTAAATGAGTTTGAAGAAAAGAATATAAATTAAAGAGGGGGGAATTGTGAGAAAGCAGTCTTTTCTATCAAATTATGTGTCGCCATTTTAATTACCTGCATTTTCTGTAGTCCTGGGTTCTTCTTCCAGATTCTTGCTAAGCCCCTTTGCCCTCGAAAATTGCCACCACACTGTGTATCTTAACCCCTTCCGGAGTTAGTATAAAATTTCAGCCAATTGAGAAGATTACAAACACTTATATATACACACACATAGATATAAATTTTTATTAGGATATATTCATTATGCAGGGGGGGGATTCATAGCGATAATTCCAATTAGACTTATATTGCACATTAGTTACATCGCCCCCTTCATCTCTCCCCATCAACCCCCTCCCTACCCCAATTAAAGCAACTGCAGATTTCTTAGTTCTGTTTCATATAGGTATACGAAGTCCATCCACCATACACCATCACCTTAATCTCCTTCCTTCACCCTCCCCCTCCACTAGTACCCCCCCACAGGATTTTACAATCCTGTTTTTTTGTTATTAATATTTAAGTTGATGTTCAAAGGGGTGTCTCAATATATGCCCACTGTGGGTGTGCTTTACTTTAGTCTGTTCAACCCCTTCCATTGCTCTTCTTATCTATTTATTTATTTTCTTTTTTTTTGTGGTACTGAGGCTTGAACTCAGGGCCTTCACCTTGAGCCACTCCACCAGCCCTATTTTTGTGAATGGTTTTTTGAGATAGTGTCTCATGGGACAAGTTTCCCAGGCTGGCTTCAAACCATGATCCTACTGATCTCTGCCCCCTGAGTACCTAGGATTACAGGCATGAGCCATTGGTGCTCGGTGCCATTACTCCCCTTTACCCCTGGGGGGTGGGAGGTAAAGGGATTGTAAACTCTTGATCTGGATCAATCCAGGTCAAGAGACAGGGTCAATTGCATCAGGGATATAAGGAGGTACAGACTATGTGTCCCTTTTGTGCTTGCCCTGCCTGTATGCATACTCGCACCCTTCTGATCAGAAGTAGAGTTTTGCATTGCTGACACAATTCGTTGTTGTTCATCTTCAACTGGAACTTTCACTTCTAACAGTGGTGTTCTAACCGAACACCACTCGGTTCTCCAACTGTGCCAAGAGGATAGAGAAACTGCTCAGTCATTGAGGCTGGTTGCCTTCAGGACTCATTTTAAGAAATGTGTTACCGGGTTCCAGTGGCTCACGCCTGTAATCCTAGCTACTCAGGAGGCAGAGATCAGGAGGATTGGGGTTCGAAGCCAGCCCTGGCTAATAGTTCATGAGACCCTATCTCGAAAATACCCATCACAAAAATGGACTGGTGGAGTGACTGAAGGTGTAGGTACTGAGTTCAAACCCCAGTACCGGAAAAAAAAAAAAGAAATACGTTGAGGATGGGCCAGGTGATGCGTGCCTGTAATCCCAGCCACTCTGAAAGCATAGGTAGAAGGATCCTGGTCCCAGGCAACCCTGGAAAAAGCAAGCAACCCTACCTGAAAAATAACTAACGCAAAAAGGGCTGGGTGTGTGGCTCGAGTGCTAGAGCACCTACCTAGCAAGTGTGAAGCCCTGAGTTCAAATCCCAGTACTGCCAAAAAAGAGAAGGGAAGGGAAGGGAGAGAAGGGAAAAAGAAAGATGCTTTGAGCCCCTAGTGTATGCTTAGAAAATGCTAGGGAACAAAGAGCCATTTTCACCCTGGTGGCTGGTGATGGACAGAAATGTATTGTAAGAGTTGCTTTTGAAACTGGAGTTTTGGACCCAAGGCCCAAATTCCTGTGATTCTGTATGCTGGGTCCAGCCACCCACACCTAAAAGCCAAATAAAGAGGCATGGTAAAGGCAGAGAAAGAAGGTTGACTACACAGCTCAGGACATGCCATGGGAAGAGGCACTCAGCCCATCTTCAGCCATTTTCGGGGTACAGGTATGAGTTACAGATTTAAGTAGACAAAAGGACTGGGGCAGGGACAAAGGTATGCATAGTCCCAGTCACAGGTGTGTTCTGATTGGTCATTATCTCAGTTGAAGGCATCCCAGAGGGGTTCCAGAGAAGATGTTATGGCTGTCATCACTTGAGGGGAGCCATCTGGTTCCCATGAGATGATTGCCCCTGCCCCAGGGTGCAGCCCCATCATTACAGGTAATTTGGAGGGGTGGTCTTGTGGCAGGAAGGCAGGGAAGAGGGAGGAGATAATGAGAGATGAGTGCAACAGTGAAACAAAAATAAACAAAACAGATTTGAAGAATGTCACCTAGCATCTGGGGCGACACTTCGCCCCAGAGGTTAAAATGGCCAAAGAAGTAGCATGTGACTATGTATGGGACAAGCTGTACCTCCCATTTCTGTAATCTGCTCTAAATGGTATATAAGGAAAGCCCCCTTTGCCCTCGGCCTCCGCCTTGGGATGCAAATCTGCTGAGTTGCTGTCGACCTTGTTTCCTGAAAGTTTTGGTGCCCCATCTCTCTGTCTGGGCCTTCCTACATTTCTGGAGGCTTGTGTATGGGATTTGGAGGCAGTGTTTTCATCACCTTGTCACTGGCTCAGCATCCCTAGCCCACCAGGAGGGCCACCCCTGCCAGGCACCACCAGACTTGTTGATCCAATGGGAGGGAGCCTCTCTGCCAGTGAACCTACTGGGCCCCCAGGAGCCTATGGTCCAAATGAAGATAGGGGGCCGTCCAGCTGACCTACTGGTGAACACCGGCATGACCCATTTGGTTGTAATGCAACCCATGGGCCCTCTCTCACAGAGGCATTAAACCGTTGTCAGGACCACAGGAGATCAGACTCGCTGCCCTTCCCTGTATCCAGAAAATACAATCTTGGAAAGCGTGAAGTAAGACATGGGCTCCTCTACCTTCCTGATTGTCCTGTGGCCTTGATGGGCAGAGACTTGTGCAAACTAAGGGCACAGATAACTTTTGACTCTGATGGCATGTGGCCTTAAAGCAGAGAGGGCCTGAGGCCAAGATTCTAGCTCTCATGGAGGAGGAATGGCGACTCTGAGCCTCTAAGAAAGAGATTCCTGAGATGCCTGAGCTTCCCTTTAAGATTCCAGGAGTATGGGCTGAGGACAACCCCCCTGGACTGGCTCAGAACATACCTCTGGTGGTGGTAGAATTAAAGCCGGGAGCAATTTCTGTTAGCCAGAGGCAATACTACATTTCTTGCAAAGCTAAAATTGGGATCCAAAAGTATCTTGACAGACTCCTGAAGTATGGGATCCTTTGGCCTTGTCAGTCTTCCTGGAACACTCCCTTACTGCCTGCCAAAAAACCAGGGACTGAAGACTTTTGGCCAGTTCAGGACCTCCATGCAATCAACTCAGGGTGTTACTTTACACCTGTGGTCCCAAACCTGTACACACTTTTGGGCCTTATCCAAGCTGAAGCAAAGTTCTTTACCTGCCTGGACCTTAAGGATGCTTTTTTTTTTTTTTGCATCTGCCTGGCCTCACAGAGCCAACCCATCTTTATCTTCCAATGGGAAAGTTCTAGTACTGAAGAGAAAAGACAATTGACTTAGACTCAGTTGTCACAAGGCTTCAAAAACTCTCCCACTATCTTTGGGACTGCCTTGGCATCTGACCTAAAGGCTTTCTTGGCCAACCAGCATGACTACACACTCCTCCAGTAAGTAGATGACCTTCTGTTGACTGGACCAACTCAGGAAGATTGTATGGAAGGAACTCACCTCCTTCTCTCCCTTTTGTGGAAGGCAGAATATAAGGTTTCCCAACAGAAAGCTCAGATTTGCCAGGATACCATCAAATACCTCAGGTTTCACTTGTCACAAGGCCACGTAGACTGAGCCCTGAGAGGAAACAGGCCATCTGTTCTATTCTGGACACCAAGACCCACCAACAGATTAGGGAATTTCTACAGGCTGCAGCCTTCTGCTAGATCTGGATCCCCAATTACTCTCTCTTGACAAAATCCCTTTATGAAGTCACAAAGGTGGGAGAAAGGGAACCCATGGTATGAAGAGAAGAGCAAGAAAAGCCTTTAAAGAAATTAAGAGGGCACTCACAAATGCCCCTACTCTGGGCTTGCCAGATGTGATGAAGCCCTTCTTCCTCTATGTCCATGAGTGACTGGGGACAGCTGTAGGAATCTTGACCCAACTGCTAGGTTCCTGGCACCACCCAGTGGCTTGTTTGTCAAAGCAACTTGATGCAGTTTCCTGAGGCTGGCCGCCCTGCCTGCATGCCCTAGTAACTACTGCCATCTTGGTGGCTGAAGCAGACAAACTTACTTTGGGACAAAAACTCACAGTCCAAATTCCCCACTCTGTTGTGACTCTTATGGAATATAAAGGGAATTATTGGCTGACAAACTCCCGATGGTCAGATATCAAAGCATGTTATGTGAAAACCCATGTATCCAACTGGAGGTTGCTAAGACTCTAAACTCAGCCACCCTATTGCCGGTTGATTCACAGATGGCAGCAGCTTTGTATGGGATGGTACACATTTGTCAGATATGCAGAAGTGACTCTGGACACTGTCACTGAAGCACATCTGCTGCCAGGCAGGACCTCTGCACAGAAGGCTGAGCTCACTGCTCTCATGCAGGTACTCCAGCTGGCTGCAGGAGTGTGGGTAAACATCTATACGGATTCTAAATACACCTTTACTACCCTTCACATCCATGGAGCCCTATGTAAAGAAAGGAGGCTCATTAACTCAGGAGGAAAAAGTGCTAAGTGTAGACAAGAAATTCTGGAATTGCTGGAAGCTGTATGGGCCCCTAAGTGAGTCACTACTGGTGCTGAGGGCACCAAAAGGAGACAACAGCTGTTTGGGGAAACCAAAAAGCTGATAGGGAAGCCAAGCGAACAGCCCTCACAGGAGGACAAACCTCAGCCTCGCTGACAGCTGCCTTGTTCCTGTGTCTCTTATCTGAATGGGACCCACAGTATACTTCACAAGAACAGGCTTGGTTTGAGATTGAAGGAGGAAGTTTCCTGCCAGGCGGGTGGTGGAAATTTGCTGATGGCTGTATTGCAATTCCAGAGTCGCTGGCTCCCACATTTGTCAAGCAGCTCTGGGAAGGAACGCACTCAGGGTGACAGCTCTCAAGACCACCTTGGCCCAGCATTTTTATGTCCCCAAGTAAGCAACATAAGTAAGATAGTATGTGAGAGGTGAAGTCTGTGTGCCAAAAACAATCCCCAACAAGGGCCAAGAGTGCCACCCCAGGTGCAAAGTGTTGGAGGAACTCATTATAAAAACCCGATTATGAACTTTACTGAGATGCCACGGACCAGAAGATGTAAATATTTGCTGATGTTTGTCTGCACCTTCTCAGGATGGGTGGAAGCCTTTCCTACTTGGACTGAGAAAGCCTGGGAAGTGGCTGGGTGCCTGTTAAAGGAAATCATCCCTTGGTTCAGAATACCTGTGTCTATTGGATCAGACAATGAGCCGGCCTTCTTGGCTGAGGTGGTACAGTTGGCAGCTAAGGGCTTAGGAATGACTTGGAACCTACACACAGCCTGCCACCTCCAGAGTTCAGGGAAAGGAGAACATTTGAACAGGACTCTAAAATTCCAATTGGGAAAACTATGCCAGGAGCCCCAACTACAATGGGATCAGTTACTGCCTGGGCCTTGCTCAGAATTAGGTCTAGGTCCACCAAGCACAAGGATCTCTCCGTTTGGAAACTCTTTTTGGGCATCTATCCCCTTTAGGCAAGGGCCTGTGAGGGGAGCTTAAGAAAATAGGTGACCTCACCCTGACACAGGCCCTCAGGTTGACTCTCAAAAACCAATGACTGGGTAAGAGAGAGGCTCCCTGTTGGCCTAACAACTCCCACACCCCCTTATAAGCCAGGGGATGCTGTTTGGGTAAAGGGATGGAATGTTAAACTGCTAAAGTCCCACAGGAGGGGCCCTTTTTGTCATTGTTTTGTCCACCTGCACCGCAGTTAAGGTAGCAGAGATTGTTCCCTGGATCCATCACAGCCAAGTAAAGCCAGCTTCCCTGACCCAGCCTCACCACCCAAGATCACCCTCCGAAACGCCCACACCATTCCTTGGCAGGACCTCCTTCCCAGGAGACAACAGGAGACCACGAAGGATAAGACGTCAGCCCTGCTCTAGTCACTTAGTCACTCCAGAAGCTTGAGGAGTTGCCCAACTCACCTTTGAGGATAAATCCCTTCTGTGTTTCCTTCTTGGTAACCTTAGTCAGCTCTCTCCCTGGGGACCCCAGGCCTTGGACTGTGACTCATGTATATGCATTACCCGAGCAGGAAGTGTTACCCAAACTCTGGTTTTCCACACTTACTCTCGTGCAGACGCAGTTGTTGGGTCGTGCACCCACAACCACACCACCCACTCAGTGTGCTTTCATGATGGTCAGTGTATCTGTTTTCACCCCATCTATCGCCCTCGGGAGCAATGGTAGAGGTCTGAAGCTTCACCAGCACTGGGGAGTGCATGAGCTGGACACAGGTTTACAACCCCAAAAGGCCAATATCTGCATGATTTGATGTGTGCACTGTAATAGCTAAAAGCTTGGTCTACCAACCTCAGGGTATTGGAAACACCTGCGGAGGGCTGGCCTGGGAGAAAACTTATATGACAAATGATAAGTACATGTAATAAGTACATTACATGCCCTTGGCCATGTAATGAAGCAAGCTGGAACTGCTGCCCACACTGGAGTTGTGTTCCATGGGCTACCTGGCAAAAGGCAGAACCCTACACCCTCCTTCAAAAAAGAGTAGCAACCTCTAACTGCTCCCTCAGCACCTGTAACCCCGTAAATGTTACTATACTTAAGCCCTCTCAGATTGGGAACAGGGACATAGATTGGAATAATGATAAATGGAAGGTGGTTTGATCCCTGGATTCTACTGCACCTTGAGCTAGTAACTATCACCCATGGGTGCTCCTCATACCAGGCCTTTCACTCCTTTTACAAGAGGATACAAAGTGAGTTTCCCATCTCAGTTAAAACCAAAAACCTGGTCCTCTCACTAGCTGAGTCCATAGCACAAACTCTGAATGTAACTTCATGTTATGTTAGTGGAGGAACAAATACGGGAGACCGTTGGCCATGGGAGGCAAAAGAGATAAACCCTCAAGAGCCCTTTAATGAAGCCACTCCCCCCAGCCATGGGGAGAGCATTTGGCTCCTAAAAACCTCTATTATTGGGAGTTACTGTATCTCCTATCCAAAAGGCCAATTCTCCACCCTGGTAGGGGACCTGATCTGCTTGGGACAAAAGTTTTTCAATGACACTGCTCAGGAGACTCCATGGCGGGGAGCTCGCAATCACACGGAGCCCCAGCCTCACCCGCTGCTAACTTCACTAAGCCTGCAATATCCGGGAATAATCTAACAGCAGGCCTGGAGTGGAGTGCTAGGGATCTGTGGGGGATGAGCTTACACAATCCTTCCCAGTGACTGGTTCGGATCCTGTGTGCTGAGCACCAGCCAGCCTTCTTTCTTCTTGCTCCCCCTCAGACAAGGTGAAAAATTAGGAGTCTCCATACATGAAGAAAGGATAAACAGAAAAAAGTGAGATGCCCTACAAATAGGGGACTGGAAGGATGGTGAATGGCCTCCAGAGTGGTCATTTTTTCATTACTATGGTCCTGCTACAGGGGCAGAGGTGACTTCTGGGACTGTCACACCCCAATCTATACGCTCAACCGTGTCATTCGGCTTCAGGCAGTGGCTGAGATTATAACTAATGAAACAGCTAAAGCCCTCAACGTATTAGCCGAACAACAAACCAAAGTATGCAACACCAAACACCAAAACCGTTTGGCTTTGGACTATTTGCTAGCCTGGGAGGGTGGAGTGTTTGGAAAGTTCAATCTGGATGACTGCTTTTTACAGATTGATGATGAAGGAAAAGGTAATTGAAGAGATTACCGACAAGATGAAAAAGTTTGCCCACGCCCCTGTGCAGACCTGGAAGGGATGGAGTCCGATGACCTGTTCGGGGCTGATTCTCAACCTTAGGTGGGTTCAAGACCTTAATAGGGACAATGTTCCCTGTCTTACGCGCATGCCTGATATTACCATGCTAATCCCCCTGAACTGCGGTCTTTATCAAGATGATGCTTTTTGACCCAGAAGTGGGTCCAAGCATCAAATGGGGGAAGGTAGCAGGAAGGTAGGGAGGGGGAAGAGAGATTAATGAGTGCAACAGTGAAACAAAGGACAACTGGAGTTGGGGAATGTTACCTGGAGACCAGAGGAGGGTCACCTTGCCCCAGAGGTTACAATAGCCAATGAAATAACACGTGATTATGTATGGGACAAGCTGTACCCCCCCATATCTGTAACCTGCTCTAAATGGTGTATAAGGAAAGCCCCCTTTGTTCTTGGTGCTCAGCCTTTGGACATGAGTCTGCTGAGTCGCTGCTGGGTTTGCTTAATAAACTTGCTTCCTGAAAACTTTGGTGCCCGTCTCTCTGTCTGAGCCCTCCTGCAACATGCATGTTCCATGGTTGATTATGGGAAGTTCCAGTCCCCTGTCATAAAGATGTTATGAGTTCTGTCCTTTCTGGAATCCAAGGTGATTGCAAAGTGACTGCAAAGAGACTGGCTTAGAGCATAGACAGACACAAAATGGAGGCAGGGAAGCCAAGCTTCTCCTGTTTTTAGTTAACTCCTGGGCCTAAGTAAGGAGTCAGTGCCTTTCAGCAAAAGCAGTTTGAGCACCTCTTACACTTCTGCTGAAAGACATTGACTCTTTACTTGTGCCCATTTTGTCTCTGTTGGCCTTTCCTCTGAGCTATTCTCTCCTGCAGCCACCTTGGAATCCAGGACGGACAGGAATGATTAATGACAACTTTTTTTTTTTTTTGGCAGTACTGGGGTTTGAACTCAGGGCCTCACACTTGCTAAGCAGGCACACTTACCACTTGAGCCACTCCACCAGCCCTTTTCTGTGAAGGGTTTTTCAAGATAGGCTCTCGAGAACTATCTGCCTGGACTGGCTTCAAACCTCGATCTCCCTTATCTCTGCCTCCTGAGTAGCTAGGATTACAGGTGTGAGTCACAGGTGCCCACAATCAATGACATCTTTATGACAAAGGATCGAAACTACCCCTAAGGAACAGGGCACTCTTGCAGGCCAGACCTCCCCACAAATGGGACAATTACCTGTAATGATGAGGCTGCAGCCTGGAGTAATCACACCGCTCCTCTCAAGTGAGGACAGTGATAACGACATCTCCTGAACCCTTCATGAACAAGGACTGAGATAATGGTCAGCCAGACACCTGTGACTGGGACTGTTTATGCATACCTTTGTCCCTGCCCTAATTCTTTGTCTATTTAAAGCTGAAGCTGGCTGAAGATGGGCCGAGTGCTTCCTCTTCCTCTTCCCATAGCACGTCCTGGGCCGCATAATAAACCTCGTTTCTCTGCCTTCACCATGCCTCTTTATTTGGCATATAGGGGCGAGTGGCCAGACCTGGCATATGGAAGCCCAGGAGTTTGAGCCAAGGGTCTAAAACTCTATTTCAGTGCCCCAGCATGATTGGGGTGCAGAGGACACAGGGAATTGGTGGAGCTAAGGAGGTTCCTGACCCAGCCCTCCAGGAGGGCTTCCTGGAGGAGGGAGTGTTGCAGCAAAGATCTGAAGAGGGGTAGGAAGTGGGTGGAAAAATGAGCTGCTGTGGGGGGAGGGGTGACATGCGGTTTAGAAAGAGTAGGTAGGAACACAGAGAGTGGCTAAGCTGGGGGAAGAGGTAGAACGAGGCTTCCTTGACACAGAAATCAGCCCAAGGAAGATAAGGAAGAGCCTGGGTGTCCTCCCACCCTAGCCTGCTGGCCAACAGCAGCCCTGCTGCCAGCCTGTCTCCTCCCTCAGCTCATCCCCGGCCCCCTGGGGCGGCTGCCCGCCTGCCCAGGGCTGATCGGGTGTCAGAGCCCAGAGCTGGGAGCTGCTGGTGCGAGCTGGTGGCCCAACAGGGCATGGCTAACTGGAGCCAGCCGTGAGCACCAACGGGGCCTGGTGCTCGGAACACTGGAGCTTCAGGAGGTAGGAGAAGAAAAGGGTGAGGGAAGCTGGGCTGGAGGCTCCCCTGTGGCCAGGAGAAAGCAGAGGGGGCGCTGGGTCCTGGCTGCAGAGGAGCTCCCTGGGTTGCCCCCAGACGCACAAGCACACACATTCAGGTACGCGCTTCCCACTGGTCACCAGGCCGTACGTACTGACTGCCATCGCCTCCTCCAGGAAGCAGCTCCCTAAATCCAGAGGGCAGTTTCTCTCCCCCAGGCCCACAGACTCTGTCCTGCTCAGGCACCCTGGGGGCTCCTGTCTTGGGTGTCTGGTTACACAGCTTTGTGTGGGATTGAGCCTTTAGTCAGGGGCAGATGAGGAAGGTGGGGGGGAATGGATGAGGGGTGGATGGGTGGATGGGTGGATGGATGGGTGGATGGGTGGATGGATGGGTGGATGGGTGGATGGGTGGATGGGTGGATGGGTGGATGGATGGATGGATGGGTGGATGGATGGATAGGTGGATGGATGGATAGGTGGATGGGTGGATGGATGGGTGGATGGATGGGTGGATGGATGGATAGGTGGATGGGTGGATGGATGGGTGGGTGGATGGATGGGTGGATGGATGGATGGGTGGATGGATGGATGGGTGGATGGGTGGATGGATGGATGGTGGGTGGATGGATGGATGGGTGGATGGATGGGTAGATGGTTGGGTGGGCGATGGTGTTGGAGGAGGAGCGTGACTGCACAATGACGAAGAAACATGAGGAGATTGTTTGATGGGGCATCGGTGGCAGTGACTAGTCCTTGGGTGCACAGGTGCACAGTGGGAGAATGGATGCCCAGGTGAGTAGATGAGTGGAGGGAGGACTAGGAGAACTCACAGGCAGTAGACAGGTGAAACGCTACTCCCTTGCTGGGAGGCTAGTAAGGACAGTCCTTTACAGAGACCCCTCTCGGACACAGGGAGCTCTAGTCACATGCCCTGAAACCATTGTTACCTGGCTGCCACACCCACGCAGCACAGGACATGGAACAGGCCCCAGGGACAGACACACGCCTGCACATGCGTCATACATGTGAGCACACAGACACACAGCCTTCACCCCAGATCTCCACCCGCCCTGGGAAAACGCTCTCCTCCATGTGTGTGGGGCTCAGCTGCAAGGTCGCAGGTTCTGACATCCCAACAAAGGCGCCCATGGCAGAGGACCCTGGGCCCAGTTCCCAGGAAGCCCCGGACTGTCAAGGAAATTAAACTCAAGGAAATTAAACGCAGCCCAGACCCTCCCAGCCTGACAGCCAGGGTGGAGGCAGAAGAGAACCAGCAGCACAGGTGGTGGGAGCCCAATGCAGTGCTCTGCTGGGAGCAAGAAACAAAGTTGATTGAGAGCATGGAGATTTTGGAACTGGGATATGAAGGATGAATAGAGTATTCTCAGAGTTCACCAGAGTATTTATTTGGTGGTACTGGGGTTTGAACTCAGGGCTTCACACTTGCTAGGCAGGCGCTATAACACTTGTCACTCCGCCAGCCCCCCAGAGAATTAAAAAAAAACAAAAAGCTTTCTTGGCAGCAGTAATTACAGATAAAAGCCTTGTGGACCAGGGCTAGGGGTGTGGCTCAGGCTGTAGAGTGACTGTTTAGCAAGAGCAAGGCCCTGAGTTCAAACCCCAGTACCACCAAAAAAAAAAAAAAAGCAACCAATTTTATATATGCTACTACTCGGTCAAGAAGGAATTGTCAAAAAAAGAAGAAATTGTAGATGAGGGGGGTGCAACTCAGAGAGGGCAGGTAACTTGCCATGGGACGCACAGCATGTAGGAGATGAGCAAGCTGCGTGTATCCTGCTGCAGGGGGGACCACCCAGGGAGGAGGGAGTGGTCCTTTGGAGGGAGGTGAGGCAGCTGACTTTCCCACCCACCTGAACCGGAGCCCCTCACCCCACTCTACCCATCCTTTCTCCAGGTGGCTATGAAGACTCTTAGGGCGCGATTTAAGAAGACAGAGGTGAGTTTGAGGTCACTGACAGCCCTCTGTCCCTAAGGCTCCTGGCTCTGGGCCTTTGGGCCAATGTCCCCCCTCCTCCTCATCAGATTCATTTTTTGGCAGCGTGTTGAAAAGATGGAGTCCACCCGCTGAAAACAGTAGGTTCAAATCCTCGCCCCTGGCCTCTGCCGCCTCTCCTCCTTTGCTCTCTGCTGCCCCCTGCTGCTCGCACCTCCTACTGCATTCCCACCAGCCCACCTTGGTCCAGGTGCAGTCCATTTGGACTGGCTGCCACTCCGTCCCTCCTCCTCCTCAATTTGGGCTCTGTTACCACCTCTCCAGCCCATCTCTGCTCTCCCCAAATACGGTGACCGCTTGCTCTTCCAAGAACCCACTTTCTTTTAAGGGCCCTAATTTTCCTTCCTCCCTCCTTCCTTTGAGTTTGTATTCAGTCAATAGTTACATCAGGAGCTGCTCTGGAGGCAGGAAGTAGCAGTGAATACAGCTATACACAATTCTCCACCCTGGTGTGGCTGGCAGCTGAGTGGGGAAGTTGGACACGAAGCAAGATACATGAATGCAAATCTGTGTTTTGTGTCACAGACACATGCATCAGGGGAAGAAATTGGAGCCTGGGTGGGAGCGGGCAAGAGAGATGGTTGTGATTTAAAGAAGGGGGTCAGGAAACCCCCCGCCCCTTGCCCCTAAAGGTGATATTAGAGAAAAACCTAGGAGGGGTAAAAGGAGGGAGCGCTGGGTATATTTACAGAAATTGTACTCTGGTAGAAGGGACAGGCAGTGCAAAGTTCCTGTGGTGAGATTGAGCTGCTTCCCTTGCCTCTTGTTTTGGACTGTGATCCCCCAGAGAGCGATGCTCGTACTCTGTCATCCCATGTACCTCCTGGTGTTCCCAAGTTACAGCCAGCATGGGGCTGGTTGATGCCTGGCCTCAGTCAGGCTTTATTTGTCACTGACATTTGAGGAAACCGGGATCCTTAGAAATCTCTCTCCTGGCTACAAAGCCAAGTGACAAAGGGGAGATTCAAACCCATCCATGACTGATGGCAGAACCTTTGGTTGCACAGAGCGATATGGTCTGGCCCAAGGCAATCAGAATATTGGAAGAATAGGGAAGAATTAGACGAGAGGGATGTACTAGGAAGTGTGTGAAGAACAGCATGGGCAAAGGCAGGGAAGCCAGATCTGGCCTGGCAGATTCAGGAGACTCACCTTGGACAGGAGTGGAGTGTGGGAGTAGCTGAGGCCGAGAAGGCCCAGCACAAGGTGTTCTTGGAAGCCAGAAAAAGGGGCCTGTACATTTCAGGTCAGGCAGTTCTGGGTTCAAATCCTTCCTTTATCCCTGACCGTCTAGGTGACTGGGTGTGTGGACACCCTTCTGTGGTATCCCTTGGTTGTTCCAATCTGCTTTATTATATTATTTTATTTAATGCTCCAATTTATTTTATTATTTAATTTTATTTAAAAACCTTTCTTTGGCCGTAGCAAGGTTTGAACTCAGGACCTTCCTCTTGCTAGGCAGGCACTCTATCACTTGAGCCACACCTCCAGCCCTTTTTGCTTTAGTTATTTTTCAGATTAGGTCTCTTGTTTTTGCCTGAGTCTGGCTTTCAGAACAAGATCCTCCTATCTCTCCATCCCACGTAGCTGGGATTACAAGTGTGAGCCACTGCATCCAGTTAATTTTTTGATTTTTAGACAGGGTCTCGATATGTACCCCAGATTGGATTTGAACTCACAATCCTCTTGCTTCAGCCTCCTGAGTGCTAAGATTACAGGCTTGGGGCCCTGAGTTCAAATCCCAAAACTGCCGAGAGACAGAGAGGAGAGAGAGGAGAGAGAACCAAAGAATAAAACTGTTTAATTGCAAAGGCAGAATTTATTTAAATCAAGCCTTGCAAAGCGTTTCCACAGCTGCAAGAGACACCTGATCAGAACGCGATGGAGGCCCACGGTCAAGGTGGGGCCGGGGACCGGGCGGTGTGGCGCAGAGGTCGGCCCTGTCCCCTGTCCCCTGTCTCCCGTCCTCCGTCCTCCGCTCGCCGCGCACCTGGCCGTCCTTTATCCCTCCCTCCCCTGCCCTTCTCCGGTTTCGCATCCCCGGCGAGTCAGGTTCGCCTTTTGTTCAGCGGCCCCGAGGGAAGAAAGCAAACACCCGCGGCTGGGGGCGGCCTCGCGGGCGCGCCTGGGCGTCTCGGTCCCTCCAGCGGCCACTACGCCCTTGCCGCGGCCCTGCCCGCCCGCCAGGCGCGCTCCCGCCCTTCCGCGTGCCCGCGCCGCCGCCCGCCAGGCGCGCTCCCGCCCCTTCCGCGCGCCCCGCCCGCTCGGCAGCCCCTGCCATCCGCAAAGGTGGGCGCGCCCTGCAAAGGTTCGGTGCCCCGGCGCGGGGGCACCGTCAGACAGTCAGTCTCTCCTCTTTCTCTTCTCGCTCTCTGCCTCCTCCCCCCTCCTTCCCATTCTCCCTCTCCAGAGGCAGTATTTTTGGGGGTGCTGGGGATGGAAACCCGAGCCTCCCGCATACTAAGAACGCACTCTCTCACTGAGCTGCACCCCAGGCCAGTCACTATTTTTTAGATTAATCCAGCACACACTTTGTTGAGTGCCTTGCTTTTAAAATTCTCTCTCTCTCTCTCTCTCTCTCTCTCTCTCTGTGTGTGCGCGCGCGCGCCCGCGCTGGGGACAGAACCCAGGGACCCACGTGCTTATGAAGGTGCTCTACCACTGAGGTGCACTTCAGCCCCTAATTTTTTTTCCCCCCGCTACTGGGGTTTGAACTCAGGGCTTACACCTTGAGCCACTCCACCAGCCCCTTTTTTTGAGATGGGTTTTTTTCGAAATGGGTCTCCCAAACTATTTGCCCAGGTTGGCTTCAAACTGCAATCTTCTTGATCTCTGCCTCCTGAGTAGCTGGGATTACAGGATTGAGGTACCTGGTTACAGTCCCTAAAATTCTTAACAGTGGTGACCAAGGGGCCCTACATTTTCACTTTACACTGGGTGCCAAAACTCTGTAGGCAGGGTGCTGAGGATATAGCTTAGAGGTGAGCACTTGCCCAGCATGTGCCAGGTCCTGGCTTCATCACCAGCACCACAAACAAGAACTACCACCACAACAAAAAAGCCAGACCAATATCCTTCTTGAATATAGATGCAAAAATAAAATTTAGCTGGGTGCTGGTGACTTACGCGTATAATCCTGGCTACTTAGGGGGCAGAGATCAGGAGAATCATGGTTAAAACCAGCCTGAACAAATACGTCATGAGCAAGACCCTATCTTGAAAACACTCAATACAAATTTGGGATGGCAGAGTGGCTGAAGGGGTAGAGCAACTGTCTAGCAAGTGTGAGGCCCTGAGTTCAAACCCCAGTACTGCCAATGGATGAATGAATGAACGGATAGGTAAATTCTAAACGAACAGTTATAAGAGCTGGGGCTGTGACTCAATGGTAAAGTGTTCGCCTACCATGCTGGAGGCCCTGGGGTCCTCACCAGCACAGAAAACTAACAACAACAACAACAACAACAAAAAAAAAATAGGAGAGAGAGAAGGGAAGGAAAGAAGAAAACCTACAGCCAGTCTTGCTGTGGATACAGCAGGGACCAAGTCCCACTAACATCCCTGCCCCAGGGGGAGGTGACATTCTGGGAAAGACCAAGAGTAGCCAATATTTTTCAAAAGTTACATTGTATCTCAGTGAGGAGTGACAAGGGTTGTAAAGGAGAAATTAATGGTGCTGGGACAAAGGGAACTGCCTAGAGAAACAGGACAGAAGGACATAGCCATGTGGATAGCAGGAAGGGCAAAGGCTCAGGAAATGAAACTCAGCAATTTGAGGACCCCAACAAGGCTACTGGGGCAGGGTGGCTGGGACCAAGGAAAACAGAGGGGGCAATGCAGAGGACAGCTTAGAGCAGGAGCCAGCAGACTCTTCCTGAAAAGGGCCAGACTGTGATATTTTTGACTTTGGAGCCAGGCAGCGTCAACTCTCCCATTTTAGGCCAAGATCAGTCAAGTCACCAACCATCATAAATGAGTATAATTTGCTCTGTTCCCATAAAACTTCATTGAAGTGCTGCACTGTGAATTTCACATCATTTTCATGAGTCACGAAGTATTTGCTTGATCCCCTGCCCAGCCACTTACAAAGTGAAAAACCTTCTCATCTCTCAGGCTGTGCAACAGCAGGTGACACTTTATGCTGAGCGAGGTCCCTGGAGACTCGGAACAGGGAAGATCCACCTCCGGTGTTGCAAGCCACTAGCTGCCGGTGAAGGAATGGGAAGGTCAAAGGCAGAAACTGGGGAGGACATGTCCAGCTGGGGGAACTGCAGTGATGGTGGCAGAGCAAGGTGGCAGCCATCAAGGGGGCAAACCTGCCTATAGTGTGGTGGGCTGAGTGGCAGGTGCGTTGGCGTGGGATGACAGAGAGGGATCAACATGATGAAGGACTTGGCCTGAGCCCCTGTGGGCTGGTGCAGGTGCGATGGGCTCCGAGAAGCAGGTTTGGTGTAAGCTACACAGTGTCCAGGGGGACAGGGTGGGGGACAACTGGGAATGTGCAGCCTGAACTGGGAGATCCATGTTATCCCCGGGAAGAGAGGGTGCCACACACCCTTCACCTGTCAAAGGGTCTCGGACAGAGCATCCTGATGTGTGAGTCCTCAAAGCCATAGCAAGTGGAATCAATGGGAGAAGGGATGACAATTCTTCTCTCTCCTCCCTCCAGGGACACTGGGCCATGTCTGGGGACATGTGTGGCTGTCAAACTGAGGAGCTCCTGGGCATGGAGTGGGTGGAGGCCAGAGACACTGCTCAGCACCCTGCAGTATCCCCTGTGCCCAAGGGAGAAACACTTCTATAAATAAACCAAAACCAGCTGCAATTTTATCCTCATTTCACAGAGGAGGAATTGCAGCTCAGAGAGGGGGAACAGCCTGTCCAAGGTCACACAGCAAGGCAGAGCTGGTGCTTCTTTGTGCTAGCGCACCTGGATGTTTGGAAAGTGATATGCTGTATGACTGTGAACCCCTCACTTCTGTGTGGTGACGTTTCAGGATCACCCCGACTTCTGCTTCTCTGGAAGCCCCCCATCTCACCAATTCCTGGCCAGACTCCCACCTTCTGCTGCTCCACACGACCTGGCTTAGTCCCCTGCTAAGGTCCTGTCCCTCCATATCCATTCTTCACCTGCCACCCATGTCCCTGGCACTTCTAAAATGCCAGCCATAATGCACAAAAGCCGTAGGGCAGAAATTTCACTGTGTGCACTGTGTGTCTCTAAGCCTGAGAACTGTGCCAGCATCCAGCAGTCACTTGATAAATGTTCACTTGAATCAAGGAGCATCTCTCCAAAGGAACAATGTGGCACATTTTTGAGCTCTGTGCCAGGTACTGTTCCAGGCACTGGGGATGTGGCAGGGACCAAAACCCAAACCACCTCCTCGCACGTGCAGCTGACATTTCCCAGGGTGGAAATGAATGGGAGCAGGCAACAAACCTGACAGCGTCAGAGAGGCATAAATGCCACACAGAAATAAAGCAGGGGATGCTGAGTTGTCAGGCAGAGGTGGTGAATCTGAGGATTAAGGAGGATCTGGGTAAGAGAACATTCTGTGCAAAGGCCCTGGGGCAGGACCAAGCTTGGCATGTTGGAAGAGCAGTGAGGAGGCTCATGTGGCTGGGGCAAAGGGAGTGAAGGGGAGAAGGGAGGAGGTTAGGCATGGAGGGGACAGGGAAGGTCGTTCAGGTCTCTATGGGATATGTATGGGAATTGGGCTTTGACCCTGAGGGAGGACTGTGAGCAGAGGAGAGAGGGACCTGACTCAGTGCTCATGGGCACCTCTAGCTGCTGTGTGAAAGACAGACTGTGGGGCATGAGGTGTGAGCAAGAACCGGGCAGATGGGACCCCATTCAGCACCCTGTGGGTGTTCAGTGTGTCCTGCCCTGGCAACAGATCCTGTACCAGGGGGCTTCCATGGGCCCTGCTCTGCAGGAGCTCCCAGTCTGAGAAAAGACTGAACAAATACAGACACCCCAGTCTTCTGGAGGCAGAGCCACGGGCTGGGTCCTCAGTCTGTCTACCTGAGCATTTACATGGTCTTGCGTCCTCTTTTGTCCCCAGCTGGAGAGCTGTGAAGGAGCCCAGCTACATTTTTGTTTAATGAGTGAATTACAGTTTCTGTCTTTTGGGGGGCAGTACCTTTTTTTTTTCCTTGGTGGTACTGGGGTTTGAACTCAGGATCTCACGTTTACCAGGCAGGTGCTCTACCACTTGAGCCACTCTGTCAGCCATTTTTTGTGATGTGTTTTTCCAGATAGGGTCTCACAAACTATTTGCCTGAGCTGGCTTCAAACCACAATCCTCCTAATTTCTACTTCCTGAGTATCTAGGATTACAGGCATGAACCACTGGTGCCCAGCACAGTACCAGGGTTTGAACTCAGGGCTTCACATTGCTAAGCAGATCCTCTACCACTTGAGCCACTCCACCAGCCCTCTATTGTGCTGTTACTTTAAACCAGGCACCAAGGCAAATCCTAATAAATCGTTGAGTCCTCGCAGAAACTCTCTGTGGTAGGAATGTTTTGCTATGAAACCCACTTCACAAGGGGCAGGTACCAGTGACTCACTCCTGCAATCCTAGCTACTCAGGAGGCAGAGATCAGGATGACAGTGGTTCAAGGCCAGTCCAGGCAAATAGTTCAGGAGACCCTATCTCAAAAAAACCCATCACAAAAAAGGGCTAATTGAATGACTGAAGTGGTAGAGCGCCTGCCTAGCAAGCGTGAGACCCTGAGTTCAAACTCCAATACTGAAAAAAAAAAAGAATAAAAACCCAATTCACAGATGAGGAAGGTGAAGGTCACAGCAAGTGAGTATTGTGACTCAGATAGATAAGTGGTAAATGTGCGGAGGGGGATGGAGTACGGGATTCAAATTCAGTTGTCAGATTGCCATTGGCAGAGGAGCGAACAAATGGGCAAGTGAATGAAGGACTGCATGCATGAATGAATGAGGGCATTCATGACTGGCTGCATGAATGAATGGGCGAGTGAGTGGATGAGTGGATGGGTGAGAGAGTGCGTGAATGAATGAAGGAGCGATTGAATGACTAGGTGAGACAACGACTGAATGAAGACATGAATGAGTGAGCGAAGAAATGAATGGATGGGTGAGTGAATGAATCAGTGAATGGGTGAACGAATAATGAACGACTGAGTGAGTGAATGAGCGAGTGAATGAATGGGTGAGTGGTGAATGAGTGAATTATGACTGCAAAGGAGAGGAAATGAAAGGTTGGATATGTCAAGGTCCCTCACCTGGAGACACCTGCGCACCCGCGACCTGCTCAGAGGAGGAGGAGGAGGAGGCGATGGACGCAGGAGGCTCCACCACCCAAGTCTGCAGCACTTGGGGTGACTGGCCGGGGCCCCTTCGCCACACCCTCCTGGTGGCTAGGAGGTCAGGTGCTAAGGGACAGCGCCCTCTCCAGAGCCCAGCCCCTCCCCGGAGCTCCTCCCACCGTCGGGGCGTGGCGGTGCCGGACGCCCCGCCCACCCCGGCGCCGCCCCGCCCCCGGCTCCTCGGTCCGTGCGCCTCCGGGAGACGGGAGACCCGCCGCCCGCCGCCCGGCGCCCTGGACGCCATGAAGCAGCTGTGCCTGTGCGCAGCCGCCTCCTTCGCGGTAGGGCCCCGGTGGGGGGCGCGGGTCCTTCCTCCCTCCCCGTCCCGCCCCGCCCCGCCAGGCTCGCGGGGCCTCCACCCCACCCCCACCCCAGGTCGGGGACAGAATCGGGGGGCGGCTTGTGGGGATAGGCGAGAAGTTTGGGAACACACTAGGGTACGTTTGGGAAGACCGTTTTGAGACTAGATGGGACATTTAGGAGAACGAAGAGGACAATTGGGGGGACACGTTGGAGACAGACGGGGCTATTTGGGGGACAAAGTGGGCATTACTAAGGTGGCACTGTTGTTGGGAAGAGATCCTGACATTTGGAGAATAGTTTCTGAGACTTGAGGGATTTTCTTTTCTTTCCTTTTATTGGGAGGGGGACATTTTTGGGACAGATTATTTGAAGCCAGTGATTTTGGAGAACACTAGGCGTTTGGTAGTGATATTTTGGAATACTTCTAAGGCAGTAATTTTGGTGGGCAGGCCTTGTATATTCGGGGGACAGTGTGGCATTTGAAGTGCAGTTGTGGAAGGACAGATGCAGAGGGACTTGTCAAGGGGTCTCTTGGAGGTGACATTGCAGGATATCTTCACCTCACGGATGCTTGGGGTGGGGCAGTGTGAATGAGATGGTGAGGCTGAGGGATGAGGCTGGTGGTGGATTTTGGATGGATTTTGGGCAGATGCTAGGAGGATGCAGGCTTGGAAAATACTGTCTCAGGCCCCCCCACCCAGGACCACCTGCCCCCACCCCCGCAGCTTCGGCTCAGCCCCACCGACCTCGGCTCCTGCCCGCCCTGTGGCCCCTGCCCCATCCCGAAGCCGGCAGCCAGAGGCAGGCGCCAGGCAAGTGCCCAGGGGCGGGCAGTGAGAGCCTGGAGCCCTGCCTGGGGGGGAGTAGGAAGGGGGCAGCAGCCCACCCAGCCCATGTGCCTCTGGGTGTGCCCCACAGGGCCAAGACTGGGGCAAAAGTGACCAGCGGCTCCTGCAGGCCGTGGAGAACAACGACTCAGCCCAGGTGTCTGCACTTATCACCCGCAAAGGGCTGGTGCCCACGAAGTTGGACCCCGAGGGCAAGTCTGCGTGAGTGCTCATGCCCTAGGGCTGGAATGGCTGAGGTGGAGCTAGGCTGTGACTGACCACCCTCTCTGACCTCCAGGTTCCACCTGGCAGCCATGAGGGGCGCAGCCAGCTGCCTGGAGGTGATGTTGACACATGGCACCAACGTAATGAGCACAGATGGAGCAGGTATTACCAGTTGGGGCCTGGTTAGGAGGCAGAACTTGGACCAGATGCAGAGGCAGGGGTCCATCTGGCCTAGGCTTCAGTGTCCCCTACAGGAAGAAGGGAGTTTGCTCAACTGTCCCTAAGGAGGCATGTGGGCATGACAGCCTGGTACCCCAGGACAGAGACCATGGCTGGCACTTAGCCAGAAGACTCCACAGCTTGTGGGTGGGGGAGGGGGGCAATGGGACATAGCCATACCTGAAGCTTCAGGGTGACAGATGAAATGGTGAGGCACATGAGGAGGTGGGGGTCATAGAGTATCCAGCAGGTATATAGCTGGCTGATGGATGAGTGGGCACATACAGAACAGCCATGCTAGCTGTCCTACCTTGCTAGCTAGGACTCACACTGCTAATCCTAGCTACTGGGGAGGCTGAGATCAGGAGGATCGCAGTTTGAGGGCAGCCTAGGCAAATACTGTGTAAGACCCCCATCTCCAAAATAACCATAGCAAAATGGACTGGAGGTGTGGCTCAAGTGATAGAGCGCTTGCTTTGGAAGTGCAAAGCCCTGAGTTCAAATCCCCATCCCACCAAAAAAGAAAGAACAGCCGAGCTTGTGAGGGGTGGAGCAGAGCTTCCACATAGAACATATAGAGGAACTAGGGTTTGGGGACTTGGAAAGTCACCACGGTTGACACAGACATGGGGAGCATGTCTGGGTGCTCCTGGAGTATTTGGAGCTCTCACCATCACCTGTTCTGTTTAGGTTACAATGCCCTCCACCTGGCTGCCAAGTATGGGCACCCACAGTGTCTGAAGCAACTCCTGCAGGTCGCTGGCCTTCAGCCCTCAGCTACTCCCCAAGCCCCAGATTCTCCCTTGGCCCCACTGCTCCCGAGCTCCAGCAAGTCCTGAACCTCCACAGACTTCCGGCGTCCACACAGGCCCTGGCCGCTTTTACTCTTAGCCTTGGCTACTCCCTGGACACATAGATACCTGAGTGTCCAGATACTCCCCACACTCCAGAGAAACCCCCAGATATTTTCTGAGCCTCAATTTCTTCCCCAAACTCCCAGCTATTGCCGCTTTGTTAATAACCATCATGAAAGTCAAGAGCCACCTGGGGGCAGGGACTGGGATGGGCTCCCCAGAGCAGGGAGGTGGGTAGCAGGGCAGGGGGAGGCCTGAACAAGGGATGAGGTGGCTCTGAAGTCCAGCCACTAGGCGGGGTGACTCTGCACCACGTGACGCATGCTCTCTTCCCAGGCCTCCTGTGCTGTGGATGTGGAGGACAGCAGTGGGTGGACGGCTCTCCATCACGCAGGTGGGTAGTGCCCGGTCCTGTCCTGTCTGCTGTGGCTCGGAGAGCACCAGGACTGGAGGCTCCCTGCCTTCTTTTTTGGGAGAGCTCAGCTGGAACCCTACTGGCCCTTTGAACCTAGGGTCCCATGCGCCATTGAACAGATGAACTCCAACGAGGTTAAATGGCTCACCTACAGTGAGCAGTAACGGACCCAGGTGTCTGCACCCCAAAGTGTGTGTTATTGAAGGCCAGGCCTCCGTGGTGAGGGAGGGGAGCATGGAGTTTGAATTTCCTTGAGGAACTCTTAGGAAAGCCTGAGGTGCAGGCAGCCCTGCCTTCATAACCATCAAATCCAAATTCCAGCCCCCAAAGAGAGGCAGAACCCACCCGCTTGAGCAGAGCCGGGCCCAGTGGCTGAACCCCAGTGCTCATGAGAGCCAGACACATCTGTTCTGATAGAGACACACGACAGAATGGAGTCATGGTTGGGCTGACAAATTCCCTGCAGTTGGAGACCACTGTCACCTAGTGATGGCACTTATTTATTTATGGATTGATTTAATTTGGGGGTAGAACTGTAGTTTGAACACAGGACCTCCATTTGCTTGTCAGGCACTCTGCTACTTTGAGCCATGTCCCCAGCGCTTTAGCTTTTTTTTTTTTTTTTTTTTTTTTTGGATAAGGTCTCCAGTTTGTGCCCCAGGATACCTATACCTCTCTCCTAGCTTGGATGACAGGCGTGATTTATTAAAATGAAGTCTCAATAAGTTTTTTGACCAGGCTGGCTTTGAACTTTGATCCTCCCAATCTCCTTTGTAAGGTTTTTTTTTTTTTTTTTTGCTGTACTGGGGTTTGAACTCAGGGCTTCACACTTGCTAGGCAGGTGCTCTACCACGTGAGCCAATCCACCAGCTCTTTTTTTGTGTTGGTTTTTTTCCGAAATAGGGTCTCATGAACTATCTGCCTGGACTGGCTTTGAACTGTGATGCTTCTGATCTCTGCCTTCTGAGTAGCTGGGGTTACAGGCATGGGCCCCAGGCACCTGGCTTAAAAAGTTCTTTATCCAGCAAACATTTCTTAGGTGTCTGCTATGTGTTGTAGCTACAACAACAAACACAGCTCCATGACTCCCTCAGGCTCACAGTAGGTACTAAGATAGAGTTTGTTGAATCAATGATGGATTCTTGAGGTTAACTGAATTTGAACATGCTGGGATTTGAACCCAGGGATGGCAGAGACTGTTTTCTCATCTCAGCTGGACAGCCTCCAGGCCAGCCTTCTGGCCTCCACTCTGGCCCTGTCCACATACCTGGGGGAGGGTCTCTTAAAACACGTATAGATAACCTCACTCTAGATAAAATCTACCCTTGGCCCTTTCGTTTAGGGACACGAAGGGTCAGGGTCTCTGATTTCTCCAGTGACACCTTGTACAAAGCCCTCCCTTCCCTCTTTGAAGCCCCAACATGTACACCTCCTGATTCCTTGGCTCTACCCAGATCCTCTGACCCCAGGCCCTTTTCCCATGCTGTGACCTCTGCCTGGTGCATTCTTCCTTCATCCTTTCACCTTTAAAACTCAGAACTCACTGGAGGCCTGGCTCAAGTGGCAGAGCACCTGCCAAGCAAGGACAAGACCCTGAGTTCAAACTCCAGCCTGCTAAAACAAAACAAAACAGAACAGTCACAACTGAAGTCAAACCACGCAAAGTCTATCTAGCCTGGGCATTTAGCATTCTTTGAAGAAGGGTTCAGCACAGTAAATGCTGGTTAGGTCTAAGAGGAAGAAACAGATAAAAACTGGAATTACAGTGGCTCATGCTTGTGAGTGGCTAGCTACTCAGGAGGCAGAGATCAGGAGAATTGAGGTGAGGTTCGATGCCAACCCGACAAATAGTTCGAGAGACCCTAGCTGGAAAGTACCCATCGCAAAAAAAGGGCTGGTGGCATGGCTCACGAGGTAGAGCATATGCCTAGCAAGTGTGAGGCCCTGGGTTTAAAACCTAGTACTGAAAAAAAAAAACAAAGCCTATGCCTTCCACCTCCAGACAGAACCATGGCACACCTTGCTGAGAACGAGGACTGGAAGTCACCAGACCAGCAGACCAGCCTCCTAGGCATCACTCTCTCTGTCTCTGACCCCACTGGGTGGCCCTGAGTGTAGCAGGGCCTGTTTCTCATTGTGCCATGGAATCAAGTCTTCATTATGGGTCTCCCAGGGGAGGGGGAAGGTCATGTCCTGCCTACTCCCTCTCGTCTCTTTCCCAGCTGCTGGCGGCTGCCTGTCCTGCTCAGAGATGCTCTGTTCCTTCAAAGCCCATCTGAACCCCCGGGATCGGGTGAGCTTCTGGGATCTTTGGGGAAAGATGCCACCTTTGAGGTGCGCTGCCACCAAACGGCGGCCTCCCAGGCATCCATTACAAAGATGAGGTCTGGGGTGAAGATCAAGGGTGGTCATCTAGGCTTCCCTACCTCCCGGGGTCATCTTCTCATGCCACCTCACCCCCCACTTCCTCCTCCCTACCAGTCGGGCGCCACGCCCCTCATCATAGCAGCTCAGATGTGTCACACAGATCTGTGCCGCCTCCTCCTACAACAGGGGGCTGCTGCAAATGACCAGGACCTGCAGGGCAGGTGAGCACCTCCATCTCAACCCGTCCATCACGTCCTGTGTGACCCTGGGCAACTTCTTAACCTCTCTGAGTGGGGAACCTAGTCGCCTCCTCCTCCCAGCCCGAGCGTGGGGGCTTGGGGACGTCCTCACCTCTTCAGCACCCCCCTTCCCCGCAGGACAGCCCTGATGCTGGCCTGTGAGGGGGCCAGCCCCGAAACCGTGGAGGTGCTGCTGCAGGGCGGGGCCCAGCCAGGCATCACGGACGCACTGGGCCAGGACGCAGCTCACTACGGAGCCCTAGCGGGGGACAAACTCATCTTGCACCTCCTGCAGGAGGCAGCCCAGCGCCCCTCACCTCCCAGCGGTATGCAAGCCCCTCTCCCCCGTCTCTTTCTGGGCAGTCTCTGGTCACCCCTCTTTTTCTCCATTGCGGGTAGTCTCAGGGTACCTCTGTCTGCTGTTTTGTGGGAGGTTTCATGGCTCCCCTGATCAGGGCAGTTTCAAGGAGCCCCAGAGCATGTAGACTAGCCTGGGGGTCCACTCTGATTTCCTGGGCATCCTTTGTCTTAGGGCTTTGCCTTTCCTGAAAAGTGGCAGCCCCCACTCCACCCCACCTTGGAAGCGCCCTCTGTCTCTCTCTCTTTTTCTCTCTGAGGGTCAAGGCCCTTCCTATCAGCATTCTTCCAGTGGTGGGTTCCTATCTTAAAAGCCCTGCTGCTAGGGCCGGGCATGGTGGTATACAGCTGTAATCCCAGTCCTCAGGAGGCTGAGGCAGGAAGATCTCGAATTCCAGGTCAGACTGGATTACATAGTGAGACTCTGTCTCCAAAAAACAATCAAAAGAGTCCCTGATTCTTGGGGGCATCGGGAGCCCCGCTGCAAGTCCCCTGGGCTTACTAGTGCCCCTCTAGGAGCTGGGAATGGAGTCCTTCGACTCTAGTGCCTGACACTGCTTTCCTCTCCCTTCCCTCCTAGAGGACGACTCTGGCGAGGCCTCATCCCAGGTATGGATCCTAAGGAGTGATGGAGTTGCGCTCCCCGTGTGCACACTCGCTTCCCCTGTCCCCAAGTTCTGCCCCATGGTTGCCTGGAAGGACCTGTTCGCAAAGAATGTTACTGTCCCGGTACACTGCCACCTAGTGGCGGCCTCATGTATAACATAACTCCCCAAACTGAGGGCGAACACTGGAGAGATGGCGCTAAATGGTGGGGTGGCAGAGGGAACTAAAGGGAGTGAGGGCTGGTGTCTCCTGGGAAAGAGGGACATCTGGCTTCTTTCCCTCTCCCAAGTCTTCCATGTCTCAGATCCACAGGGAGCAGGAATTTGAAGACAGTCTGATCCAGCCAGAGAAAGTCCCAAGGCCCAGAGAGGGCAGAGACGAAGAAATTAGCTCTAGAAGATTCAGTGGGTTGGCGCCTTAATGATCGGATGAGTGAGGACAAGGGGGAGGCAGGGACCCAATATGGGTCCAGAGGAAGTCAGGGCAGAGATGGTAGCTATGGGCCGGCTGCACTGGGTCACTTCAGAGGGACGCTGGCATGGTCCCCATGTGTCCCCTTCACCCTCTGTCCACCCCAGAACTCTGTGTCCAGCCATGAAAAGCGAGGGGCCTTTAAGAAGCGGAAAGCGCCACAGCCTCCCGCCAGCATCCCTGTGCCGGTGAGAGGTGCTCCAGCTGTGGGGGGAGGAATGGGGACCCCAGGGCAGGGTGGGGCTCTGGCTCAGACGCAGACCTCATCTAACAGCCATGGCTCCCGGGTGGGGAGGGGAACAGGATGATCAGGAAGCCTATGAAGAGATCGTGCGCCTGCGGCAGGAGAGAGGCCGCCTTCTGCAGAAGATCCGAGGCCTTGAACAGCACAAGGAACACAGGAAACAGGAGGTTAGGAGGCTGAAGAGACCCAGACCTGGGTGGGGGCAATTTAGGGAAAGATACCCTCTACCTCTGCCATCTCCTCTCCTCCCTAGCTCCCCTTTGATCCTGCTGCTCCAACCACTGTTTCTCCAACATGCCAGACTCAGTCCTGCCCCAGGGCCTTTGCACAGACCCTTTCCTCTGTTGAAAGTACTGTTCTCCCAGATGTCCCCACACCTTCCTTCCTCACATCCTCTGCTCAAAAGAACCCCTGTTAAAGACACCTCCACTCCCCTTTTTATTTAAAATTGCAACAGCCCCTACTCCTTAGTTTTCCTTATTCTTCCATAGCACTTAAGACTTTGAACACACGTAAATTTTACTCCTGTTCACTCACTCACTGTAAGCCCACCAGGACGGGCTTGGTCTGGCGCACAATATGATACTTCATGCTTACCGATGAATGAAAATTTGGATGAGAGAATGAATGAATTAGTGAGCCCAAAATGGGCACTGGCTAAAACACTTGAGTGAATTTGTGGACAGAACTGTGTCTGGCACCCAGCAGGCGCTCACTAAATATTGCTGAGACAGGTGGCATGGGCTGGCACACAGCAGATGCTCCGCAGACATCTGTGGATGGAATGGGGGACCTTCTAGGCAGAGGACCCATCTGTGAATGGAACTGGGGTAGGGAAGCCCTCTACCCAAATCCAGCCGAGCTCCCCCTTCTCCTGTGCAGCCCCAGGAGGCCGAAGCCAGCTCCCTGCACAGCCTGGAAAGACAGGTAAGGGGTAGGGCGGAGCGGGCCGCTGGGCTGCCGGGCGTCTCCTCCCGGAGGCGGTTGAGCCCCACGTCCTGCTCCAGGTGCAAGAGCTGCAGCAGCTGCTGGCGGAGAGGCAGGAGGAGAAGGAGAGCCTGGGGCGAGAGGTGGAAAGCTTGCAGAGCCGGCTGTCCCTGCTGGAGGTGGGCAGCAGAGGTGGGGCGGGGCCAGAGGCAGGGTGGGTGGGGTAAGAGGCGGGCCAGGGCAGAACCAGTGGTGGGATGGGTCAGGGGTGGGGCCAGAGCGGGAGGTGGGTGGAGCCAGGGCGGGGCTAAAGCTAGGGCAGGGGCAGAGCCAAGACTGGATCCGGAGGTGGGTGGGGCTGCAGCCAGGGTGTGGCGATGGGGTGGGGCTGGAGCCGGGTGGGCCGGGCCAGGGGCGGGACTTCTGTGACAGGGACATGACCATCACACCAATATACTTAATAGCTTCACAGCAGATACTCCCCACAAACCCACTCACACAAATAACAGCCACAGATACACACATACCCGTGATGGACGATTTTCCAAACACGCAAAGATGGGCAAGCACGGTCCTCCACATACATTGCACATGCAACAGAAAGCACACGTACAGTTTATAGACACCCAAGAAGCTGATTCATGAGTGCATCATGGCATACGTACATGTCATATGCATGTGTGCGCACACAGCAAACCATCTCATTCCATCTCACACAGACCACAACTCACAAATACGTAGACACACAATTACTTCTCGAAATACAGACACACAGACAACTGCAATTGTAAATACACACTTACACAAACACTCAAAACAACCATGCACACACACAGCGCAAAACATAATCACGCACAGGAGAGGAAGGGGCCACAGCTCACGCACCCCCAAAACTACCCTCACACATAGAATCCCAAACACAGCTGCAGCCAACCACTCTCACGTACGGAAGCCCCCACACAGCTGCATAGCTGCACCCCACTGTGGGTCCCCATGTCCAGGAGGGGAACATCACCTGCACATTGGCCAGGAAACTTGGGGATCCAGACCCACAAGAGGTTAATATCCAGACAGAAACTCTAGCAGGTTGTTTGAAAGCATAAAAAAAAAAAAATGGGCATGGAGGGCTATGGGGAGCGCTTGCCTAGCATGTGTGAGGCCCTGGATTCATCCTTAGCACCGCAAAACAAGGGTGCGTGTGGCAAAAGACACAGTGGGTGGTTGGAAGTACTCACAGCCAATCCTTGCTCATGAGGAGTCCTGCAGGTTTATTAACACCTCAGTCCACTCTGGAGTCTCGGGGTGGGGAATGGGGGTGGCAGGGAGCAGGACCCCAAGCCGGAGTCTGCCTCCCACCCCAGAACGAGCGAGAGAACACCAGCTACGATGTGGCCACTCTGCAGGATGAGGAAGGGGAGCTGCCTGACTTCCCAGGTGGGTCCGGCCTCCCCACCCCCATCCATGGCCACCTGGTCCTGGGCTCATGACTTTGCAAGTGTGACACTTGTGCACACACTGTTAGTCACTCTGTGTGCTGAGCCAGCCCTGGGGTACCTGATGTGCTGCCCCAGACTCCCAGCTCCTGTCCCATGTGGCCTGTGACCCCAGTCTGTCTCTCCGTCCACCAGGGATGGAGGCGCTGCTGTCCAAACGGCTGAGCCCGTCAGCCCAGGAGCTCCTGGCCACACTGCAGGCGCAGGTGGCCGAGCTCACAAGGCAGAACCAGGAGCTGATGGAGAAAGTCCAGGTGGGTAAACCGAGGCCCCAGACAGATCTGAGGACCTGGGGGCTTGTTCTCAGGGTCGGGATGGGCAGGGAAGGTGGCGCAAGTGCCCCGTGCCCCCAAAGACACTTCAACCCCCTCTGCCTGCCTCCCTCCCCCAGATCCTGGAGGAGTTGGAGAAGGACGAGGTGCAGATGGAGGGGAGTGGTCTGCCCGAGGTTGTCCCGCTGGTCCTCTATGACTCTCTGCGGGCCGAGTTTGACCAGCTCCGACGGCAGCACGCCGAGGCCCTGCGTGTGCTGGAGCAGCAGGAGGCGCCACAGGCCCCCAGAAAAGAGGGGGCAGCCCACGGGGAGGGCGAGGGGGAGGGCGCCAAGACCACCCAAAACGGACCGTGCAGTGCAGAGCTGAACGGCAGCGTGGCTCTGGAAACCAAAGTTAACGGAGTTGAGACCACAGATGAGAAGGATGGAGAAGTTGACACCAGAGAAGCCAGGACTGTAGCAGCAGTGTCCCCAGTGCCTGAGGCCACAGGAACCAGGGCCACAGAAACAAAAAACATGGGTGCAGAGGCCACAGAATCAGGGGGTAATGGAGTTGAGGCTATGGAATCAAAGACCACAGAGGCTGACGTCCAAGGTATGAAGGCAGCAGAAGAGAATGCTGAAACTAAGGCCACAGGAGCTGAGGCCACAAAAACAAAAGCAGCAGAATCTGAAGCAGAGGTCAATGGAATGGATGCAGTGCAAGTAGAAGTTACAGAGACACAAAACATAAACATGGAGGCCACAGTAGCTAAGGCCACATCTGTGGAGGCCACGGAAGTGGAGGCCACCACCCCAGAGGTCCCTGTCGGGCCCGTCCTCCACCCTGGTGCTGCTGAAGCCTCGGAAAAGCTACAGGCTGAGCTGGAGACCAGAATCCGAGGCTTGGAGGAGGCGCTTCGGCGGCGGGAGCAAGAGGCGGCCGCGGAGTTGGAGGCAGCCCGTGGCAAGTGCGAGGCCGCAGAGGCTGAGGCTGGCAGGCTGCGGGAGCAGGTGCGAGAGACCGAGGGCAGTGGGGGTAGTGGTGGTGACACTGTCCAGCTGCGGGCGGCCCTGGAGCAAGCCCGGCAGGACCTTCACGATCGTGACTGCCGCCTGCGGGAGCTGGAGGCGGCTGTGGCCTGGCTGGACGAGGCCCGGGCTGGCCGGCTGCTGGCTGAGGAGGAGGCCCGGGGCCTGCGGGCAGAGCTGGCCCAGCGGGAGGAGGTGCGGCTGGAGCAGAGCCGGGAGCTGGAGGTGCTGCGGGAGCAGCTGGCCACGGCCAAGGCCACAGGGGAGCAGCACCGGGCTGCGGCCGCCGAGCTGGGCCAAGCGCGGGCCGCCGCCGAGGCCAGGGCCACTGAGCTGGCCGTGGCATGCGACGAGGCCCGGCGGGGCCTGGCGGAGCTGCGGGAGGCCTCCGAGGCCCTGCGCCAGTCCTCAGTGCCCGCGGCCGAGCATCACCGGCTGCAAGACGAGGCTCTGGAGCTGCGGGGCCGGGCGGCCAGCCTGGAGCAGGAGGTGGTGGCCACGGGCAAGGAGGCCGCCCGGCTGCGCGCAGAGCTGGAACGCGAGCGCATGGGCAGCGTGGCGCGCTCCGAGCACCAGCGAGTTGTGGCAGCGCTGCAGGCCGATGTGGCCCGGCTGGAGGGACAGATGGAGGAGCTGGCCAGACGGCACGAGAAGACCAGTGCTGAGGTCTTCCAGGTGAGTGTGGTCAGTCGTGTCCCTCTTTCCCCCCCGACACGAAGGTTTTGACCTCGCAGCCATGGGGTGTTGGAAACCCCATCATGTCTCTGACTTCCTGGATGTCACGAGTTGTATTTTCTTTTCCTTCTTCCTTCCTTTCTTCTTTCCTTCCTCCCTCCCTCCCCTCCCTTCCCTCTTTCCTTGACAGGACTGGGCTTGAACTCAGGGCTCCACACCTTCGAAGCAGGTGTTCTGCTGTTTAAGCCACTCCTCCAGTCCATTTTGCTCTGGTTATTTTGGAGATGGGGGTCTCGTGAACTGTTTGCCCGGGGATGGCCTCAAACCACGATCCTCCCAATCTCAGCCTCCCAAGTAGATAGGATTACAGGCTTGAGTCACTGGTGCCCGGCTCACAGTGCCTGCAGTTTTTTTGTAACCAGTGAAAGGTTTCTCCCGCTGTTCTTAGCTAATACTCTTTTTTCTGTTTGTCACTTTTTCACTCAGTTCTTCTCTTTTACTTTAGTTTCATAAGAAATCTACATATTTTCACTCCATTGTCAGAGAAAAGGACATTAGGGATAATAGAAAATAATATCATTAACTCGAATACAGCACTGACTGTGTGCCAGATACGGTCCTAAGCATGTGCTATGTATTTGCTCCTGTGTCCTCAGCAACCACGCTATGGAGTTATGAAGTGGTGGCTTTTATTAATAGGCTCGTTTTACATATGAGGAAACTGGTGCCCAGAGAGGTCGAGTCACTTGTCCAAGCACACACAGCTAATATAGTCCAGAGGTGCACAGCAGGATCAGAATGTTCACAGGGCCAAGGGGAAATCCAGTACTCCCCTGAGTCAGATCCCTAGAGAGCACCATGGACTTGGATGTCCTCAGGCTAAAATTAAAGGGGCAGAAGCAGTCTGGGATTCAAGCATCCTGAGAGTCACACGTGGGCTTGGGCCACAGGTGCAGCGTGAGGCATTATTCATGAAGAGCGAGCGGCACGCAGCTGAGGCCCAGCTGGCCACGGCGGAGCAGCAGCTACGGGGGCTACGCACCGAGGCCGAAAGGGCTCGCCAGGTCCAGAGCCGTGCCCAGGAGGCCCTGGACAAGGCCAAGGAGAAGGATAAGAAGGTGGGAGCCCCCTCTCCCACACTGTCGGGGACTTCACTCAGCAGAAGTTGCAGAGAATCTAAGAATATCCCAGCTGGACAGGTTGTGGAAAATCAGCACATTTTCCAGATGGCAAACTGAGGCACAGACAAGCAAGCAGTCTCAGCTCTAGCCACGAAGGCTGTATTGAGAGCTTACTGCATGCATTTAACCCTCACATCACATTCCAAAAGGGAGGGACTTTAAAAAGCCCCATTTTAGGAAACAGCCACAGAGACATGAAACCACTGCCCATGGTCACACAGCCATTTGATGGTCCAGCCTATGTTAGACAGCAACAATAATAACACTGATGACAGAAGCTTCTAGGTGCTGGGCAAATGACCACTTTCTCTCTTCACACGATCCTAAAAGCCAGAAAGCATTTTCATCCCCACTTTCCTGACGAGTTAAACTGGGGCTCCCAGAGGGGAAAGGAGGAGCTGGAGTCACACAGCTTATCACTGGACAGTGAGTGAGTTCCCTCAGAGACCCCATTCTCTGCAGGGCGTCCTGGGCCTGTCCCCTGGTGGGAAGGACAGAATGGCCCATGACCAGGAAGCTGAGATCTACAGTAAATAATAAGGTTCATCATTTATTGAGTGCCTGCTGTTTAAACTGAATCTCCATGCAGGATCACAGCCACAAGGGGATAAGTCACCTTCCCACCCTCGATAAAGGGGCAGAACAGAGTCTTGAACCCAGGGCCACCTGACCCCAGCCCAGCCAGTTCAGGTGGCTTTCAGTTCTGCTGCTCCCACAGCATTCATTTTCCCAGTGGCCCAACAGAGACCCCAAGAGGGGACAAGAAGGATCAAAATATTTGCTGCTCTGTAGGGTAGACCATCTCTGTCATAAGCACTCCATGCTACCATGCGAGCAGATATGAGACAAACACAACCAAACAGGCGGGGCCGTGTGCCATTAAAACTTTACTTATAAAGGTCTAAATGTGAATTGCCATAATCTCCACGTGTCACTAGCTAGAGTTCTTTTGACCTTCCCCCCTCGCATTTAAAAACGTGGAAACCATTCTTAGCCCGTGGGCAGTATGAAAACAAGCGGGGGGGCTGGATCTGCCCCTCCCCCTGCCAGTTTGCAAACCCCTAGGACATGACTTTCCTAGCAAACATTGATCAGCTGCCCAGACCAGGCCCCCAGCCTGTGGTTCCAGGTGGCAGCTAACAGTGCCCTCCTTCCAGATCACAGAACTGTCCAAAGAAGTGTTCAGTCTTAAAGAGGCCCTGAAGGAACAGCCGGCCCCGGTCAGTCCCGAGGTGGAGGCCCTGCGTGACCAGGTCAGAGCTTTGCAGCGACAAGTGGAGGTAAGGGCTGCGGTGAGCAGAGCTCAGCATAGTCACCTCCATCCTCTCCAGCATAGCACAGGGCCCAGACAGGGACAGGGCAGATGGGATGGCAGGGCATGGGCAGAAATATTTCCATCCTGGAGCCACTGGCTGTCACCTGGTGCCTGCCACTGTAGCTCAAGCTAAGTGTGGTGGAGCATTTGGATGTGTCTTGCTGGGGGGCGGGGTCCCGCTTTTCTGAGCGCCCCTCCTCCATGCCTGCAGGAGGCTGCCAGGGACCACTGTGCTGTGGTAGCTTTGTACAGAAGCCATCTCCTGTATGCCATCCAGGTGAGTCACTTGGGGTCCCAGCTCCATCTCAGCCTTGGCATACTTCTGCTGTTGTCTGGGCCTCAGTTTCCCCTTCTGTGCAGTGGGAGGCTGGGCCAGGGAGAGGCTTGTGGCCTCTCCACATGCATCTCCTTCCTCATTAGCTTCCTTCCTTGTGGTGGTGGGGGGGTGACAGAAGTCAGGGGATAGGGAACCAGACCAAGTGCCCCCAGGGTCTCTCTCTCTTTCTGTTCCTGCACCCCAGGGCCAGATGGACGAAGATGTGCAACGGATTCTTAGTCAGATTTTACAGATGCAACGACTGCAGGCCCAAGGCCGCTGAGGCTGGGAGGGCTGCACAGACTCCCTCACCCTCCATAAGCCTCAGTGCCCTCCAGGCTGGGCTCTGGAGGACCAGCTGCCCCTGGCCTTGAGGCAAGACCAACTTGCCAAGCACCCACAGGCCAACCTCAGACTCTTCCTGGCTATATTGGCCCTACTGGTCCCTGCACACTCTGGTCAATCTGGCAGCTCCTTTCCCTCCCCACCGGAGAATCTGTGACTCCCTATGTCCTGTCCGTGTCCCATCATGGACACTGATACAGGAATAAAAGCGTGTCGTGCACAAAACAAGGTGTAGCCTCATTGCAGGGTGTGGGGGCAGGGAGGGGACGGGGCAGTCTAGAGCAGGAAGCCCTCCTCCCTTCCTCCCACCCAGCCTGAAATGGGTTATCATAATAAATACGATTTTAATGCAGTCTTTTTAAATTTAATTAAAATGGGTGCAGAAAAAGCCCACAATAGTGAGCTTGGGGTGAGCAATTGCCAGGTGCAAGGGCCCGGTTCTACCCCAGCACTGGGAGCAAAAGAGCACAGGTGGGATTCTGTCTCTTTAATATTTCCAGATGTAAAACTTTGTTCACTGTGGGCCTTTCCTTTTTTCTTTTCTTTTTTTTTTTCAGTGCTGGGGATGGGACCCAGGGCCTCACACATGCTAGGCAAGCACTCACCACTGAGCTGCACCACAACATAAATCTCTTCCTTTCCTTTCCTCCCTCCCTGCCTCCCTTCCTTGCTTCCTTCCTTCCTTTTTCTTTTTTTTTCTTTTCTGTATCAGTGCTGGGGTTTGAACTCAGGGCCTACACATTAAGCCACTCCATCAGCATCAGCCCTTTTTTGTGATGGGTTTTTCAAGATAGGGTCTTGTGAACTATTTGCCTGGGTTGGCTTTGAACCTCAATCCTCCTGATCACTGCCTCCTGAGTTGCTAGGATTACAGTGTGAGCCACCAGCAGCTGGCACTTTCCTCCCTTCCTTCCTTCCTTCCTTTCTTTCTTTTCCTTCCTTCCTTTCATTCTCTCTCTCCTTTCTTTCTCCCCCCTCTCTATTTCTCCCTCTCATTCTCCCTCTCATTTTTTGGAACGGTCTCACTAAGAGCCCAGACTGGCCTCAGCCTAGAGCTCCTCCCGCCTCCCAAGGGCTGAGATTACAGGTGTGTACCAGCATGCCCACCTTCCCAGCCCTTACTTCTCAATTAACCCCTCTTTCCTGGACCTAAACCTTGGCTGAAGTTCCTTCTTCCAGCCTCTCCTGTCCTTGGCAAGTCCCCCTAAACTCCCAGGGGCTTCTTCGCCTTTTCCAGCTAAGGGAGAGGCAGATGTGGCTGGGAATCCCCCCCCCCCCCCGAGTGCCCAGCCTGTCTCGGGGGGTTTCCTTGCACATTCATGGCAGGCTTCGTGCACAGCGGGGACTCAGTGTGTTCCTGGGGCTCCAGATGGTGTGGAGAAGGCTGTAGGGTGGGGCTGCTTCAGGGCCTAAAGGCTGGAGTGGGGTTGGAGACCATTCCTGTGGTCAGCAAGTGAGTGACACCCCCCTCTCTGGCACACCCTGTCTCTGTGCCTGTGTCCCTCTGAGCCCCTGTTCTCGTTCTTGGCACTCCATCTCTGTCTGTCTCTGTCTCTATCTCTGTCTTTGCATCTTTTGGTCTCTGTACCTGTGTGTCTCTATCTCTTTCTGTGTTTCTCTCTTCCCTCCTCTGTCTCTCTCCCCATCTCTCCTCTGTGTCTCTCTGTCTCTTGCTCTCAGGATGTCTCTCCATCTCACCCTGTCTCTGTCTCCAGCTCTCCTCTTCTGTCTCTGCCTGAGTCTCCTTCTGTCTCTCTTCCCTGATCTCTTTCTCTGTCTCCATCTCTGTCTCTGTCTGCATCTCTGTCCCTCGGGCTCTTCCTCCCTCCATCCTCCTCTGGCCTTCTCTGCATCTGTCCCCCTCCCTGGGATTTCCCCCATCATTCACCGGTTCAGCGGAAGGAAGGCCACATGTCCCTGTGCTGGGAAAGGCCATGAGGTCACTTCTCTCTTTTGGGGCCTCCTCTCCCTACCCCCACCGCAAGTTTTCCGCTCTGGGGTGGCCAGTGGGGGATGGGAACTCTTCTGGCCAGTTTGTCAGACTTGGAGGGGGCTCAACAAGGGCTGGGCTTCCCCTGGGCAGGTCCCTAGTCCCCTGTCTCCTGCCCAAGCCTTGAGCGTTCCCACTCCAGCTCCCGAGAGCAGAATCACCACAGCCATGACCCTGACGCTCCTCCTGGCCTTCGCCCTCTGGGTTGGCTGCCTGCCCTGCAGTGGAGGAACAGGTATGTGGGACCCTTGGAGTGGGGGCCAAGCACAGAGACATTGTTTGGGGACTAGGCCTTGACTTTCAGCCTCAGATCAGGTCTGAAGTGGGTTCCCCACTGTGCTGATGGGGAAACTGAGGCACAAAGAAGCTGAGTCCCTGGCCAGAGTGACAGCAGGCAGTGCCAGTCACAGCCTGGAGCCACCTATAGACTTACACAGAGTGTGGAGTTGGTCCTCTGTGGCCACAGCTTCCACACACATGGCTTCAACAACCAGGGGACACAAAATATTAGGGGAAAAAACTGCATCTGCACTGAATGGGTACAGAACTCTTCTTGTCATTAGTCCCTAAACGATATAGTGTGACAAGTATGCACACAGCACTGACATTGTATCAGCTGTCCCCAGTCCTCTAGAGATGACTTAAGGTCTATGGGAGGAACAACTCAGGCTCTGTACAAACTATGCCATATTGTAGAAGGGACCTGAGCGTCCACAGGGGAGGGAGTTCTGGGGACCTGGAGACCGACGCCCCACGGATACGAAGGGTCGACTGGAGGGATAAATTCTAACTGCATTCATTTTTTGGGATACAGTGCACATCCATCAGCGTCAGAGCAAAAACAGGAGAGGGAGGAGGGATACGCTGCCAGGCGCTGGTGGCTCATGCCTGTAATCCTAGCCACTTGGGAGGATCGTGGTTTGAAGTCAGCCTGGACAAATAGTTCTCGAGACCCCATCTCTAAAATAACCAGAGCAAAATGGACTGGAGGGGTGACTCATGTGGTAGAGTACCTGCTTTGTGAGTGCAAAGCCCTGAGTTCAAACCCAGGTCCCACCCCAAAAAAAAAAAACCAAAATTAGGAAGATCAAAAGGGATATAGCTGAACCTCTTCCTGCCTGTTCCCCTCGTGACTGATTGATAGTGGGGGCTGAGTGCAAGGCAAGGGCTGTGACAATGTCGGGTGAATCGGAGGCTCACCTCACTCTCTGTTTCCTTCAGGGGGGCCCTCGGAGGTTCCAGGCCAGCCCAGGGTGCAGTGCCGTGCCTCTAGGTACCCAGTTGCTGTGGATTGCTCCTGGACTCTGCCACCAGCTCCCAACTCCACCAGAGCCACATCCTTCATTGCCACTTACAGGTCAGTGGGGCTGCAAAAAAAAAAAAGTCAAGGCCAGCCTGGACTAACGCAGTGGGGAGACCCTGCGTTAATGTAAGCAAAGTAAAAAGGCTTTTTAGAACCCACGTTAAACAATGCAAGACACTGGGTGAGGTTAATTCTAATGTCTGACTTCAATATTATCTGAATATGCCAAATATATAGTATGATTTAATGTAACCTGATGTGTATTTATATTGATAAGTTAATTTAATATCACGCAATATGAGTATCCAAAATATCAGTCTCTCTTTTTGTTCGTTCTTGGTGTTTTTGTGTTTGTGGAGTTTTTTGTTTTCGGCTTTTTTAATATATTAATTTTGGACTGGGTGTACGACTTGGTGATGAGTACTTACATAGCATGTGTGAGGCCCTGGGTTCCGTCCCCAACACCCCAAAACAAACAAATGAGGCAGGGCATTGTTTCCTTTTTTTTTTTTTTTTTTTGCGGTACTGGGGCTTGAACTCAGGGTCTACACCTTGAGCCACTCCACCAGTCCTTTTTGTGATGGGTATTTTCGAGATAGGGTCTCATGAACTGTTTGCCCCAGCTGGCTGTGAACGCCGATCCTCCTGATCTCTGCCTCTTGAGTAGCTAGGATTACAGGTGTGAGCCCCAGCGCCAGCTGGTTTTGTTTTTTGAGATAGGCGTCACTATGTAGCCCAGGCTGACCTAAAACTCTTGATTTTCCTGCGTCAGCCAACCAAGTGCTGGGATTACAGGCGTATATCACCAAGCCCAACTTGGATCATTGTTAATGTTGCAGAAAGGTCAATGGCCCAGTGCTGACCCCAGGCCAACATCCTAAAGTCTGACCGCTGCATGTTCCTCAAATTGAGAGAATGTGAGTTGGATTCCATACTGAACCCACTGACCTGCCAACTGTTGGAACCTCCCCTGGAGTCACATAGCCAGCTGGGGACAGAGTCAAAGCAGGACCTTACCCAGGACCTGCAGGGTCCACCCTCTTTGGGGGTGTAGGGCCAGCGGGAAAGGCTGAGACCCTCACGGGCCACTCCGTGTCCAGGCTCGGCGTGGCCGTCCCTGGGGAGAGCCTGCCCTGCCTGCAGCAGACGCCGGAGGCCACCAGCTGCACCATCGCCGACCTGCAGCTGTTCTCCATGGTGCCCTATGTGCTCAACGTCACAGCCGTGCACCCAGGCGGCACCAGCTGCAGCTTCCTGTCCTTCGTGGTCGAGCACATCAGTGAGTGCAGTCCCCACCACCCCTGTGGGCCACCTGTAGCTGTCAGCCCTCCTGCTGCTCCACCTTCCAGGCTATCAAACACCTGTGCTTTCTTCCCTTTTCACCTGTGTTCCAAGCCCTCCACCACCTGTCCTCCCATAGGAGCCACCAGGGGGCACCCGTGAGTCAGGTCCCTCCCTCCCCTGCACACAGCCCACCATGGCTCCCACCTCCCTCAGGCTCAAAGCCCAAGTCCTCCCTGTCCCCTCCCTGCCTCCTCCTCCCTCTGTCCCCCTCGTTCCCTCTGCTCCAGCTACACGGCCCCCTTGCTGCTCCTCCATCACCCAGGCTTGTCCTGCCCCAGGACCTTTGCACAGGCTGTGCTCACTATCTTGAATTCTCTTCCTCCAAATCCTCATGAGTTATTTTTTCACCTCCTTCAGGTCTCTGCTCACATGTCACTTTCTCAGTGAGGCCTCCTCCCCTTAGTACATTCTTAAAAATTGCAACCCTCATTATAAAAAATTGCTGGAGGTGAGTTGTTAGAAAGAGGTACAGCAGTACCTCAAACACCAGTAATAGGCTTTATTCTTTAGGCAGGAGCCCTGTGGAGGGAGACCCCAGCAAGAGAGCTAGAACCCATACACAGGCTTGCACTAGATATAGGGGGGCCACTGGAAAAGTACCAGGAAGGTCACTAAGGGATACCATCACTGGGCAACCAAGAAAGATAAGTTGTAATTAGGTCACTGTCTGCTCAACTGTCCTTGGCACCCATCCAGAGATAAAGATTAACAACTGTCCCTTTGTCAGTCTTTGGGGTTGGGTGGGGAGTTTCTAGTGAGCCATCTGCAAGGTGGGAGGGGGTCTGGTCCTAACGTGGCTGTCCTCACTGTTAACCCCAACATTCCTGCCTTTTGGTAGCTAGCTAGCTAGCTAGCTAGGAAAAAGGACAATGAAATTTCATTTAGCTACTTTTTGCCAAGGCAAGGTGTTGAGGTCTCTTAAGGAGAGGGTTATCAACAGGGTCTCTTGCTTTAGCAGGCCTGTTGGAGGAGCAGGATTGAGTTGATCTGGGTAGTATGTGGACAAAGGCCTAGAGCCTTTAGCCCAGAAAGACCACTGTCCCCAGCTGTCCGTTGTTTGTTGTTGGAGGTTGGCCACACATTTTGTGGTCTCTTAGGGATTTTACGAACAATCCCAGACTAGTTGACATAAAAGCAGCATCTTTCCTGTAGAGGCAGCGTGGTTTGGAGTGGCAACCTGTGTAAAGGAATGCAGGCTTTGGGGGAGAAGGTGAGACATGCGGTTAAACACACATGGCCAGTGATTATCAGCATGAGAAGGAAAACCAAGGGATCTTGGGGTACAGACATCGGCTACAGGCCTAGGTAGACAAAAGAACTCGGGGCAGGGGATGAAGGCATGCACAGGAAACCGTCCCAACCACAGGTGAGACTGGGTCGGTCACCATCTCAGTTCTGGTTTGGGGAGAGGTTCCGGGGTTGTTATCTGAACAGTGTTTCATTCTGAGTAGAGTCTGTGGTTGGGGGTAGTTTCAGTCCCTTGTTACAAAGATGTCATCGGTCATTTCTATCCTTTCTTGACTCCAAGGTGGCTGAGGAGAGAATGGCTCAGAGCAAAGGACAGTAGACAGAATGGAGAGCTGTTGTGTTTTCTGTTTTTAGTTACTCTGTGGTCCCAAGTAGGGAGTCAGTGCCTTTTAATAAAAGCAGTCCAAGTACCTGGGGATCAGGGAACTAGGGTCTTTTGGCCAGTGACAAATACAGGAAAAGGGGACAAAAGAACTTGCTATTTAAGTTTAAAACTGGAAACATTTTTATCAAGTAGAATACAGAGTAAGTAAAAGTCAGAAAACTCCAGTTAAATAGACTACCCGGGAAAACAACTCCATGAGCAGGGACTACTAAAAAGATAAGTTTGGAGCCAGCAAAAATAATATGTCTTTTTTTAAAAATAAACTTTAATACATTTTGATGTAAACATTGTGAAATCATAAATCATTTTTTCTTTTCTGGTGGTACTGGGGTTCGAACTCAGAGCCTTGAGCTTGCTAGGCAGGCGCTCTACCACTTGAGCCACTCCCCCATCCCAAATATGTCTTTACTTAAATAGAAGGCCTTGTCCTAAAATATGCGTTTGTGTTCTGTCAGAAGTGCCTGCAAGGGCTTGGATGTCTAGCAGATCCCTCTTTAAAACCTCTCAGCTTTAGTAACTTTTGTGAGGTTTGCCACAGTGACTCCATCTGGATTGCGACAGCTTTCCCCTCTTGTCTTCAAACTGTCTCTCAAGAGTCCCCTGTGAAGATTTTTTTCAATTAACTGTTTTGGTTAATGAAAGTCCCTTAGTGCCAGAATAGCTTTTCCAGATGTTTTCCACATTGGAGGGGAAGGACCAGGCAGGTCAGGTGGGAATCAGTGCCAATTAAGACCCATTTGGCCAAATTATAAGCAACAAAAGAGGTTTGGAAGAAGTGGGCTTACCTGGCATCTATTTTTAGTTCTGTCTGGACTATAGATGATATCCTGACAACTTAAAAATGCTGCAGAATGTCAACAGACAAATTAAAGGTTTTCCAAAAGCCAACAAAAACAAAATTTTTAGAGGCTGACTCAACGGAATAATAGGTAATTGTCAGAATCATTTCTGGGGATTTGATTGCAAATGCTGCAGAGAAGGACCCAGATTGCTAATGACAAGACTTAGAACAGCCAGGGTTAAAGTGCTGAAAAGTAGTTTAGGAACTGGGCGAACATCTATTATTTTTATTGTAGACAGCATTAAAGAGGCAACACTGAGTGTTCCTTGTTACAATTAGGAGCACATGGACACAGTGCATCTGCTTGGTGAAGTTTGTTTTGTTTTGTTTTGGTTTTTTTTTTTTTTTTTGGAGCAAAATGTAGAATTTTGGCTAGTAAGATAATAGGTATAGAGCACTGACGAAAGTCAAAATTTAGATCTCTTAAAAGTTGGGACAGTGCCTGGGATTTTAAATAGTCTTATTTTTTAATGTACAAGTACATTTTATATATACATTGCCACTTATTTGGCTAAGACAAATACAGGCCAGGTTTTAAGTAGCTGGATTGCCCAAATGGCAGGTTGTTTCTGAATGTTACTGATTACAAACAGCAGAACTGCCAAAAGTTTCATTAACCATTTTATATGTCGAAGGTCTAAGTGGAATGCTTTTGGATAAGAGAGCTTTAGCTGGTCATTTTATACATATTAAGCGGACAATGTTTGTACAATATTTAGGTAAAGTCTAGACAGAGCTCTACATACTTTTAGTCACAAACCTATACTGTACCAATTGTGCCAAAATTACCCAAAACAACAGTTGTTTTATCGCACAGATATAAGAAAAAGTCACTTAAGAGACTTTTACGTGAACAAATACTTAAATGAACTCTGGTTTAGTTAAGGCTTAGTTTTTTGAGGAATTTAAAAGTTTGACAAAATCAACAGAAAACACAAGTAATTATTTTGATAAAATCTTTCTTTATGATTTTTTTTACGGATCTTACTTAGAGCAGAACAATGTTAAGATAGCTTTGTTATTTTATAGACATAGAGAACCAGGTTCTAGTTTAACACGACCTTATAAAATCTTTTAGGTAACTCCTAGATTACAGTCAACTAACTTTATCGTACGCCAAAGCTTTTATTTTACATTTTTAAGACCTACTCAGAACCTTTATATAACATTTTGAATCTTATGATGGTTTGTCCTTTCCCCTCTTTTTCATTTTTGAAACAATCTTTAAGGCAAACCTTTTTATAAAATCCTTTTTCATTTAATAGTATTTTTTTATTTCCCTTAACTTTTTCCAAAAATATTTAATACCTTTTTATAACCTTTAAGAAAGACAATCTTAAGCTGTTTTTTTATACAATAAGTACTTATAAGTTACTTATAAAGACACCATTTGTTAATAGACCTAATTATAAAAGAATTGAATGCAAATTACACTGACCCAGGATGAAACAGATTAAGGTTACTGTCCATAAAATAATGCCTGTATTCTACTTAGACCTGATTGCCATAAAACATTAAAAAATTGGATTATCTTAAAAGCAGCAGCAGAGGAGGTGGGGAGAGAAGAGAACAGAGTTTTTTTTTTTTTTTTACATTAACACTATAATAAGAATCATGCATATGTAAAAAGTTTTAAATCAAGCAGGCCATAAACGTCAATTTAAGTGTGCATAGACTCAAGAGCTCAAGAATGTGTAAAAATGAACTGAGTGGCCATAAATACACGGATCAATTATTTTTTTAATTTTTAGGAGCAGATTGAGGTGTGTCCCATTCTGTTCTTTTAGGACTTATTTTGGGCGGCTTGATAGCTGAAGTAAGCGTCAATTTTAGGAAAGTATTCAAAGTCAGTCTCAATTTTTAATAAGACTGTTGTCGCAGCTATTAGATTTTTGTCTCTAATAAGTTAGTCATACAATAGGCATCACAAAGTTTACACAATGATATGAAACCATTACTTTAAGTGCACTCTTAGATATTGAAGGCTTTAGATTACCTCTAGAGGGTGTTTTTTTAAAAATAACCTCTAATGATAACTTACCTTCAGTTACAGTAGCGTTTTAGCCAAACCTTTAAAGTAAATTGCTGGAGCCTAGGCTTGGTATGGTGCTGGCATCCCATCCTTGTCAGACAAAGGACATGGGACGCACGAGGGGTTGCACAAGTTTATTCTCTTATTTTATATTAAAAATTTGTTTTAAAATTAGGATTAGTATGACAGGCTGGACAAAGGGCAGAGTGTTGTGGTAAAAAGGATGACATTTCTACTGGAACCAGAGCTAGGGAGCTCAGCCCTGAAGACTTTAGGTAAGGGGCCTAATAAAAAAAAAATCTAAATGCCTAATTGAATCCATAGCAGAATCCCGGAAGGCTGTGCTTTTGCCTTTTAGTCAGTGTCATAACCTGGAATACTGACATTTTAGTTTTAAACACATGGGGCATTTTAGATGGAGAATTCAAATTGTGTCCTTGGTCCCTCCAGCTTGTGCACTTGTGGGACTGAGTCGTGAGTCCATAACTCTGATCACATGGCAGCTTGGCCAGGACAGCAAACAGGCCAGCCCAGGGTCACCACCTGCAGTGTCCTGGATATGATCTGGTTCCCCTCCCGGCCTTGACATGTCTACAATGGGAAAACTGCCCAGCTCAAAAGCGAGACTTAAAGGAGAAAGCTGTTAGTGAGTGTTTAGGCGGACTTAGAGGCTTAGCATTAGGAAGAAAAAAATCCAGGAGGTTGAGACAGAAAAGTATCTCAAATCCTCAGCCATATGTCATTTAGATTTATAATTGATTTTATGTTTGCAGTCCTGGGATTGTGTGAGTCGCTCCAGAGGCTAAGAAAACTGACAATATAATTTGAGGAGGACTTTTTTCTTTCTTTCTTTCCTTTTTCTTGTCTATCTCTGTCTTTGCTGTCCTCACTCGGATGACCAGTCCAGAAGAGGTGAAAGAAACCTCCATGATGGCCGAGACGGATTCAGAGAGAAGAGTTTTAAAGTGAAAGCTTTTTTATATACTGCGAGATGAGGAAGGGGGAAGGAGGACATAGAGTTGGGCACAGTCAGAGGAGGAGGACAGAGGCACGCCAGGGGGATTTTTGCTTAGGAGGAAAATATGATGAGGTGAACAAGATGGACAGAGGGAGAGTCTAGAGGGAGAGAAACGAAGCTAGACATAGGGAAACCTTACGCCATGTCCCATAGCACTGCAGGAAGTTTTTCAATCATGCTGAACTTGGAAACTGAAAATGTCCTGTTTTGTCCAATTTATATTGGTGTCAGCCTGCGTTACATTAGAAAATCAGTTCAGGCTTAAGATTTCTGTGTGACCCAGGGTCTGGCGGTTTGGGAGGAGACATCTCAGTGGACTGTCCCTCAGGGGGTTCTGGCTTATTTTTGTGGAAAAAGGTGGTGAATAATCCCCATCATGGTCCCGCCTGGTAGGACAGACTTATCAGAGGGCAGGAGCGTCTTTACTACCTACTGATAGTCTATGAGATGCCTCGGGGACAGTGAACCTGTATATTTTCTAGGCATCCCCAGAAAATACTAGGTGAGGGGTGGACAGAGGGAGTCTCTTGCCTGGCCGGTGCTTCCATGGTCCACAGTAGGACTAGAGAGAAATCTGGATGAAGGGGAAAACTCACCAAAATTGAAGACCAGTGTTGGATGGAGGGCCCAGCAATGGGGAGTGGTCCCTGATGGAGCCATCAAAGAAAGGAAAGGAAGGAAAGGGTGGGGGAGATAGAACAGTGAAAAGGGAGGGAGAGGCAGCAGGGAACTGGGGGGGAGGAACACGGGGGGGGGGGGGACTCCAGCCTCCATTTAGGGGCCCAGAATGAACCTGGGAAGAGCTGTTGTTGTTTGTCACTTTTTAGGTTGTGACAGCGGAGAGCTGGAGTCAAACCTATATTCCCTGGCAGTGTGAACAAAGGGAAGGTCGGGATCTAAGGTGGAAGAAAGCCTGGAAATAGGGAACCTCTTGTTCTTTGCCATTTCTCACACTGAAGTTGTTTAGGTCTCAGAGGACATTGGGGTTAAAAGTTTTAAATTTGGGCCATTTAGAGGAATTATCTAATTTGTATTGAGGTCAAATTTTCGTAGAGAAACTGATGAGGATTTTGGGTTTAGATCGCCTTTTAGGCCCAGTTTATAGGGTTGTGTAAAAGACACCCCGGGGTGAGGCAGAGGGAATCTCTGAGTGGGCATTGCCCATGGCGAGGGTTAGGAAGTTTTTCCTAGGGTGTCCCCTAGAGAAATCTTGCAAAACTGGAAAAATGAACATGGGGCAGTAGGTAGTCTTTAACCTATGTAGCCAGGGGCCAAATGGCTGGAGGGGGAGAGGAAGGGGAGAGAGAGGAACACTGAACGCAAGAATGGCCGGAGACTCACACACAGAGGCACCATGGAGTGCAGAGGAGAGGCCGAGGGCCCTGCAGGAGGTCACAGAGGAATGGGAAATATAATAGTTAAGAGTCATATAGAGGATGGTGAGGAGGGAAAGAAGGGAGAGAGGAGAGAGAGAGAGAGAGAGAGAGAGAGAGAGATTTGGAGAGAGGTCAGGGGGATTGAGGATGAATGCTGTTCCTCCTCACTAGAAACTCTCTCCCGGGTTTGGTTTTCTAACACCAAAAGTTAGAAAATAAGAGGCATGGAAGAGGCAGAGAGATGGCTCAAACACCAGTAATAGGCTTTATTTTTAGGCAGGAGCTCTGTGGAGGGAGACCCCAGCAAGAGAGCTAGAACCCATACACAGGCTTGGGCTAGATATAGGGGGCTAGTGGAAAAGTACCAGGAAGGTCACTAAGGGATATTGTTGCTGGGCAATCAAGAAAGATAAGTTGTAGTTAGGTCACTGTCTGCCCAACTGTCCTTGGCACCTATCCAGAGATAAAGGTTAACAACTGTCCCTTTGTCAGTCTTTGGGGTTGGGTGGGGGAGTTTCTAGGGAGCCACCTGCAAGGTGGGAGGGGGTCTGGTCCTAACATGGCTGTCCTCACTGTTAACCCCAACATGGGTGAAAACAGGTTAGCATCCTTGAAAGTGCTGTGCACTGATACTCTATAATCCAGCTATTCCACCCGAGAGAAATGAAAACTCACATTCTCTTAAAAAAAAAAAACACTTGTTCATAACATTCATGCAACATTATTTCTGACAGCCAAATGGCGAGGACAGTCTGTGCCCATCTGTGTATGAAAGGACACACACAGTGTCCAGCCACACACTGGAATATTACTCAGCCATGAACAGGAACGAGGCTCTGGCAACATGGAGGGACCCTAAGGTCATGGTGCTCAGTGAGAGAAGCAGACATACGAGCCCCCACAGCCTTGTGACTGTTGATAGGAAATATCCAGGACCAGGGAATCCGGGGACAGGAAGTGGACTTGTGGAGACCAGGGCTGGGGAGGGGAGAGGGTGATGGCTGATGGGGCAGGGATTCCTTTTGGAGTGATAGAATGTTCTGGAATTATCCATGAGTTTGCACTCCACAGTGGTGAGTTTTGTGATCTGTGATTTACATCCCCAAAAGTCGCCACCCCTCTGTACTGGCCTCCTGGACTTTTCTCCCCTGCCCTGTACAACCTGCTGGCTTGTTTTTGTCTGTCCCTGGCGGGGCAGTGTTGGTCACCCTGTGTCCTCTGCCAGGCGTAATGAAAGGTGCCGAATTCGCACTTGTTGGTTGAGTCACTGAGTGAGTGAGTGAGAGGTTAGATGCCACTGGGTTCCCTGACCCTGCTTCCTGCTGCCCCATCAGTCAAGCCAGACCCTCCGGAAGGTGTGCGCCTGTGCCCTGTCCCTGGACAGCAGCTGCAGGTGCAGTGGCAGCCCCCACAGTCCTGGCCCTTCCCGGACATCTTCTCTCTCAAGTACTGGATCCGCTACAAACGTCATGGGGCCACTCGATTCCGCCAGGTGAGGAGGACAAGGGGGGTCCAGGGGGAGCCAAGGGACCCTGCAAGAGGCAGCAGGCACTGTTTTGGGGCCTTGCACAGAGCTTGGGGCTAGCAGTGCGTAGAATAAAAGCAACCAGGGTGTCGACCCAAAAGATTGAAAGTCAGGAATTCACACAAGTCCTTGGATACACGAGCTCGATGTAGCATACTTCACAAAAGCCCAAAAGCAGGGAAAGCCCGGTGTCCATGGAAGGACAAATGGACACACAGCTTGATCCATTCACACACTGGCATATTACACATCCATGAACAGGAACAGCCTCTGAAGAACCCTGAGGACATGGTGCTCAGTGAGTGTATCAGACACACAAGGCCCCCACAGCATGGGGCTCCATGGACAGGAAACTTCCAGAACAGGATAATCCTGAGACAGGAAGTGGACTTGTGGAGGTCAGAGGCTGGAGAAACGGCAGGGTGGCTGCCCCTGGGGACAAGGCTTTCTTGGGCATTGGAATGTTCTGGAATTAGAGGTGTTGGTTGCACAACTTTGTGTATGCTAAAAAATTTATGCCACTGAACTGTCCACTTTAAATGTTTATGTTACATAAATCTCATTTATTTTGCCGTACTGGGATTTGAACTCAGGCCTTCACCTTGAGCCACTCCACCAGCCCTTTTTTTGTGAAGGGTTTTTTCAAGATAGGGTCACATGAACTATTTCCCTGGGCTGGCTTTGAACCCTGATCCTCCTGATCTCTGCCTCCTGAGTAGCTGGGATAACAGGCATGGGCCGCTGGCTGAACAATTAGTATGTACAGAATGTTAGCTATTAGTATCTTAAAATTATAATTGACTAGGCTGGGTGACATAGTGAGATCCTGTCTCAAAAAAAATTATAATAAAAATGATCCGTCATTATTTACTAAGTCTTTTTCTTGGTCATAAAAGGCACAAAGCACGGTGTATTTACCCTCCCTGTTGACCCAAAGACATTTCCTGTGGCTTCAGAGATGGGGTGACTTTATTTAAATTCCCCAGCTTTGGGGGATGGGAGTTGATGTCTTGACAACCTCTTACCTTGATGCAAAATGGGATGAAAACCTGGAAGTGGACAGAAGAAACATGGACTGGAGTCCAGTAGGGGTCTACCAGGCTGGTGAGACGATGGGAAGCCCGTCTGTGTCCTCTGAGAGAATCTGGTCCTGGTGGCTGAAGTTCGTAAAGGCCATTGTGGAGAGCGGAACTGCCCCTGGCCAGAGGGGGACCAGCTGCCACTGTGGCAGCCCTGACTATCTCACTGCAAAACCTGTGTTCTGCCTACAGCTCCACACAGCCCAGGGTCTCAAAGCTTTCCAGGAACACCCAGCTGCAGGGGGCACTGTTTTCTGCTTTCTCTCTCCCTCCTGGGTATTACTGAACCTCACTGGGCTTAACTGGGGGTGACTGGAGACTCAGAAAAGACACAGGATAGACAGACAGATAGACAGTGGAGCCAGGTGTGTTGGATGCTTGGGTGGAGATGCACAACCTTCATTGCTTTTCCTCTATCTTGATTCTTCAAGGCCTTTCTCCTTGCAGTTCTTTAAAACTTTGCTTAAAACCTCGTTCCTTAGACTTGCACTGTCCCATGTTTGCTCTCAGCTCATCTTTAGCCAAATTGCTGTTAAAGTCTTTTGCCCCCAGGCTTGCAGCTTTTCTTTAGCATTCTCTCTTTAGCTTTCTTAAAGCCATGGTGCTCAGACTTGCAAATTCTCAGTCCTCTATCTGCACTGTCACACATTCTCTTGGGCTTTTCTTTAGCGTCTAAGGCCTAGGTTAAAGTTCTCGGTGCAGACTTTCTATCAACCCCTCTTCAGCCATTCTTTTCCCTTCAGCAATTCTTTTCCCTTCCAAAAACTTCCCACACCAAAATGCCCAAAGCCAAAGCCCAGAAAACCCTCCAAGGCCCAAAGTAAAAGACAAAGGCAAAAAAGCACAAGCCCCCAGGCCTCCTCAGGGGTGTTTTATAAACAGCTGCAAACTGGGTGGAGCAGTGGTTCTCGGGGAGGGGCGTGACATTGTAGCAGGAGAAACTTACATTCCTGTTTCTCTGAACACAAGCTTAGGAAAACAGCTGTTCTGCTTTTCCTGTTTCCTGACCAAGGCTGTGCCTATCTCGGCCCACAGGTAAAAGCAATTAAGCCGCATGTCGCCTTGCTTAGGTCCAGTTCTCATAGGCTTTTCATAGTCCGCTCCCAACACCCAGCTGCCCTTAGCCTCTCTGCTCTGCTCTCAGCCCTGTGGCTGGCTTTGAACAGCAATCTGATCTCTGCCTCCTGAGTAGCTAGGATTACAGGCTAGGAACCATAAGTGCCCATCTTTTATTTTGTTCTGTTTTTTGTTTTTTTGTGGTACTGGGGATTGGACCCAGGGCCTCAAGTCCTGCTAGGTAGTCACTTTACCACAAGCCACACCCCCATTCAGTGTTTGGAATTTTTAAGTTCACATAGAATTCACCCTTTGAGCCGGACATGGTGGCTCATGCCTGTAATCCTAGCTTCTTGGGAGGCTGAGTTGGGGAGGATCGCAGTTCAAAGACAGCTGGGGAAAATATTTCTTGAGACCCCATCTACACAATAACTAGAGCAAAATGGACTGGAGGAGTGGCTTAGGTGGTAAAACACCTGCTTTGTAAGTGTGAAGCCCCGAGTTCAAACCCCAGGACTACTAAAAAAAAAAAAAAAAAGAATTCACCCTTTGAAAGCACAAAATCAGTGGCTTTGAGCACATGCCTTTTGATATCCACAGGGCACTGGTCCACGAACTGCGTGGATGCTCGGATCCCTGATGCACATGGTGTAGTTAGCACAGAACATGTGCACATCCTCCGGCAGACTTCCCACCACCTCTAGATGACTTGTAACGCCTGCTCCAAAGTCAGTGCCATCTACTCAGTTGCTACATTGTATCGCTCAGGGAATAATGACAAGAAAATAGTCTTAAACTGGGCACCAGTGGCTCATGCCTGAAATCCTAGCTACTCAGGAGGCAGAGATCAGTTCGAAACCAGCCCCAGCAAATAATTCATGAGACCCTATCTTGAAAAAAAACCATCACAAAAAAAGGGCTGGTGGAGTGGCTCAAGGTGAAGGTACTGAGTTCAAACCCCAGGACCGCATAAAAAAAAAAAAGAAAAGAAAAAATCTGTACCTGTTCAAACAGACACAAGTGTTTTTCCCTAAAACAGGTGGATGTTGACCCCTCAGATTCAAAGGGCCACTGTAACATTAATCTAAATTTGAAAATTCTAAAACCATATCCAGTGACTTCATGGGACAAGTCTGGAGGAGCCATGAGAGAGTATGTCAGGCCTGGGTGAAGGAGGAGGGCCTGGAATGGAACGTTCTGGAAGGGGGACTGTGGAGTTCTGGGGACAGGAAGGACAAAGCTGGAGAGGTTTCATTTGCACCTGCAGGACTTTCATTCACAGAGGGACAACAGAGAAGCCAACGCTTTTGGAAGAAGAATTTCTTACTGGGATTTCCAGGACCAGTCCCTGCAGGGGCACACAGGACGCCCTGGGCTTTGTTCAGGACACCAAGGCACAGCAAGGGGGAGGCCAGGGTCCACTTTCTGGGGGTTCTGCAGGAAAGGCAGGGGAGGATTCAGCAAGCTCTGGCTGCAGGGCACGGTGGCCTCCAGGCCTGGTCCCCAGCCCCAGGGTGACTCAGCCAGGGAATTATTGGCTTGGGCGGGACCATCGGAGAAGGGAGTGGCTGGGAATTTAGACATGGGACTAGCCAATTTGCAAATGAAAGTTGCCCTCTGGTCAAACCCTTTGCCATCTCTAAGACGTGCCTGACCCTGGGAGGGGACCTCTCCCTGCCAGCAAGAATTTTGAAAAGTGAAAGCACAGGATGGAACAGGAAAAAAAACCACCATGAGTACCGAGCAGCTGGGGGAAGGGAAGACCCCAGGCTCTGAGGGTGGAGAGGATATTTGGGGCTGGGGTTCCCAGTGTGGTCCAGGAGGGATCCCCAAGTCTGAGCACTGAAATCCAGTGAGGTTAGAACTCAAAAGGACCAGAGATGTGAACGGTTACATTAGTCAGATTTTCGTTACTATAACGGGATACCCAAGTCTGTAAATGTTAGAAGAAAAGAGAAGAGGCTTAGTGTGGCTCATGGCTCTGTTGCAATGTTGAGGAACTGCATGTGGTGATGGCTTTCTTGCTGGCAGTGTCCTGAGGTGGCAGGTGTCTGTCTGTCATGTCTCTCATGTCTTTCTCTTCTTTTTTTTCTTTTTTTTTCCTAGTGCTGGAAAAAAAAACTTTGAACTCAGGGCCTACATTTTGAGCCACTGCACCAGCCCTTTGTGTGTGTGTGTGTGTGTGTGTGTGTGTGTGTGAGTGTGTGTGTGTGAAAGCTTTTGTCTACATAGAGTCTCACAAAGTATTTTCCCAGGGTGGCTTTGAATCATGATCCTCCTGATCTCTGCCTCCTGAGTAGCTAGGATTACAGGCGTGAGCCACCAGCATTGGTCTGGCTCTCTCAGGGTCCAATTATAGGGGCTCCATCTTGATAATGTTATTTAACCCTTGGAGGCCCCCACCTCTACACACCGTGGATGGAGTAGGTTTCCATCCTCTGGATTCCTCACAATGGGGTTGACTTTCAATGCATGAAGACTTGAGGGACACACAAGCCACTCCCATAATGACAGGACTGCTTAGGGCAGGCCATGCAGGGTGGGCAATTGGGAGCTGAGTCCTGGGCCTGAGCCAGCAGGGAGGGGAAAGATTAATGCCTGGTTCCATGCATGAGTCCAGCTTCCTCTCTCCTCACAGGTGGGGCCCATCGAAGCTACGTCCTTCACGCTCAGGGCTGTGCGGCCCCACGCCAGGTACTGCATCCAGGTGGCTGCTCAGGACCTCACGGACTATGGGGAGCCCAGTGACTGGAGTCTCCCTGGCACTACCCCCTTCACCCTTGGCAAGTATTGGGGGGTTCCCAGCACCCCTAAGGAGGGCCTGGGTTCTGACTCCACCCCCTGCTGATGTCCACTTGAGGGTGCGTGGAGTCTGCCTGAAACTGGGTTTGCATGCTGACCTGCTGCTGCTGAGCTGTTGGACATTCTGGGACCAGTGACTTTGCCTCTCTGAGCCTCAATCTCCCCACCTGGGAAATGGGAAAATACTCTCTCCTTTTATCATAGTGCAGGGCTTCATTAACTGTGAATGTCAGATATTTTTAATTAGATATTTTAATTAGTAAAATTATTTTTGGAAGGAGGATGACTCTGGCTCAGTCTATTTTTCTTCCTCTTTTTTTTCTGCTATAACAACACCACAGACTGCATCATTTCTTTTTGAGACAGGATCTCAAACATAGCTCTCCATCCTCCCACCTCAGCCTCCTAAGTGCTGGGATTACAGGTGGGCACCACTGTGCCCAGCAATGACTGGGTAATTTATAATGAATGCAAATTGATTTGGCTCATAGTCCTGGAGGCTGGGATGTCAGAGAACAAGGAGAAAGCATTTGGTGAGGCCCTCTGGCTGTACCATCCCATAGTGGAATGTGCAAGGGTAAGGGAGACGTGGGTGGAAGAGGGGAAGAGGTCCAATTTACCGTTCTATACAGAGGACACTGTCCAGATGACTAACCCTCTGCTGAGATCATCAATTTCTAGTGATCCCACTGAACGTGGGATAGTGGGGGCAGAGCCCTCACTAATCACCTCATAAAGGTCTCACTCTTTTTTATGTGGTACTGAGATTTGAACTCAGGGCCTCACACCTGCTAGTCAGGCGTTCAACGACTTGAGCCACAGGTCCCACTCGTGCACAACTGCACTAGGGATTAACTTTTCATCCCATAGGGCTGGGGTATGGTTCAGTGGGGAGCATGAGGCCCTGGGTTCATCCCCAGCACTGCAAAATAAATCGTGTCTGGCTCTTGAACACTGGAGACTCACTCAAAGCACAACGCCTCCATTATTCCGGAAGAGGCCCAAACAGCACTCAGTGACAAATCTGAGATGCAAAAGACAGAAAACAGACCCAACAAATCCCCACTCCCTGTGGCTCAGGGCTAGACCAGATGGACAAACCAGGATCTGGGGAAGTCAAGATGGGGTCACTGAGGGCTCTTCCTGGAATGGGTGGCAGAATCCAGTCAGCAATTTTGTCCATTTACTTCCCCCAAAGCTGCCCAGCTGTGAGTCCCTGTAGAAAGTGAGGTTGACAGTCTGTGAAGATGGCCCTGAGGAGCAGGAAAGGGAGCATGGACTAAATGTCAGAGAAAACTCATGCTTGATCTGGGGACTGCATTCAGGTCTCATGTCAAAAGTCACCTGTAGCTGGCCACGTGTGACTCAACACCTGTAATCCTAGCTACTTGGGGGGCTGAGCTCTGGAGGACTGAAGTGTGAGGCCAGCCCAGGCAAATAGTTCTGAAGAAAACATCTCCAAAATAGCCAGCGCAAAATGGACTGCAGGTGTGGCTGAAGCGGTAGAGAACCTGCTTTGCAAGCCTGAAGCCCTTAGTTGAAACCCCAGTCCAACTAAAAAAAAAAAAAAAGTCACATACACCCCCCACTCCAACATGAAAACCCTAGCCCCCCGAACTCGTGAATATGGTACTCACCACAGCAGGTGGGATGAAATTAAGACACTTGCAGCTGGGTGTGGTGGCACCTGCCTGTCTTCTCAGCACTCAGGAGGCTGAGGCTGGAGGATCACGAGTTCCAGCTCAACAGGGACTGCAGGGCCAGATCCTGTCTCAAAAACAAAAACAAAGAAAGACTCTTGAGGATCCTTAAAGACTAAGATCTTTGTTTAAATTAATGGAAATTAAGGGGCATTGTCCTGCTGCATGTGGGTGGCCTGATATAGTCCCAAGGGTGCCGATGCCTCATGCCTGTAATCCCAGCTATTCAGGAGGCAGCGATCAGGAGGATTGCTGTTTGAGGCCAGCTGAGCAACAGTTTGTGTGACCCTATCTCAAAAACAAAAAAAAATAATCACACACACAAAAAAAGTGACTCAAGTGGTAGAATGCCTGCCCAGCAAGCAAACCTCAGTGCTGGGAAAAAAAAAAAAAAAGATGGAGACAGTCCTAGTGACTGGTAGAAGGTAAAATGACTGTGGAGGCAGAGGGTGGATGAGGTGGAGTCAAAAACAAGGAATGCAGTGGCCGCTCGATGCTGGAAAAGTCAAGGAAACAGATTCCCTCCTGGAGCCTCCAGGATAAAGCAGGCTGCCTAGGCTAGCCTTGAACTCTGGGACTCATGAGCTCCTTCTGCACACCAGTGTCCAACTGCTCTTCAATTTTTGAGTTCTGACCTACAGAACTATAATTCATTTTTATACACTGAGTTCATAGTCACTGTTACAACAACCATGGTAAAGCCATCCACTTCTAGAGCAGTCCCTCGCATGGGCCACGGGCATGGCTCAAGTAGTAGAACACCTGGCTAGTAAATGGGAGGCCTTGAGTTCAAGTCCCAGTACTGCAAAAAATAAAAAAAATAGTTCCTTCCCATTCCTGTTCACACACTTCCCCTTACCCCAGCCTACAAAGTTCCTTTTTTTTTTTTTAACAGTACTGGGGCTTGAACTCAGGGCTACACTTTAAGTCACTCCACCAGTCCTTTTTTTGGGGGGGAGCATTTTCTAGATAGGGTCTCATGAACCATTTAGCTGGGCTGACTTGAACCTCAATCCTGAGCTCTGCCTCCTGAGTAGCTGGGATTCTGTACAGGTGTGAGCCACTGGTGCCTGGCCAAAGTTTCTTTTTGTTTATTTTACCATCAGATAGTGAGCTCTTGAGGGCTTGTCTTATTCTTTTGTGCTGTTGTAACAAAATCAGAGTGGGTATTTATTTATCACCTATGCATTTGACACTGCGTTTTGTTATGTAGCACTGGCTAGCCTCGAACTCTGCTTCCTGAGTGCTGGGATCATAGGTACCACAACACCGATTCAGACCAGGTAATTGATAATGAACAGAAATGTATTTGGCTCATGGTTCTGGAAGCTGTGAAGTCCAAAAGGGACGGAGGGTACCTCTTCCTGCATCACATGGGCAAGGCCTTTCCCTCCACTAAGTCAGGAGGGGTGTCACCTCTGAAAGTCCCACCTTGCAACCCTATTGCACTGGGATTGTTCCCCACATGCCAAATGAAGAGTGGTGAAGACAGAGAAATGAGGTTTAGGACGCTGCATGGGGCCACCATGGGAAGAGACACAGTAAGCAGACATGAACTCTAGGTTTAAATAGAAAAAGAATTAGTGCAGGGCATGAGCGGTATGCATAGTTAATCGGTCCCAGTCATGGTGTGGCTTGGTTGATCATGACCTCAGTCCTGGTTTGGGGAGGGGTTCCAGAATTTTTATCCCTGTCATCACTTGAGGGAAGCAATTTGGTCAGATAAGCAAGTCCCTGTTGCCTGGCAGTTGGCTGGTCTTGAGGAGGCTCTGCTGTTCTGTCATCGATTGGTCCTGCCCTTCCTGCATTCCAAGGTGGCTGCAAGGTGAATGGCTCAGAACAAAGACAGATACCAAAGTGGAGGCTGGGATGCCAAGCTTTTCTCTTGCTTTCAGTTGATGTGTAGGCCCAAGTAAGGTGTCTATACTTTTTAGCGTAAGCAGTTTAAATACCTGTTACAGCCCCAGTTACTGAGCGAGGTATAAAACTAATCTTGATGGGAATCAGTAGGTCACACCTGTAATCCTAGCTACCTGGGAGGCTGAGATCAGGAGGATCGAGGTTTGAAGCCAGCCTGGGCAAATAGTTCGCCAAACCCTATCTCCAAAATTAACCATACTAAAAGGGGCTGGAGGGTGTGGCATCTGCTTCGGAAGCATGAAGCCCTGAGTTCAAATCCCAGTTCCACCAAAAACAACCACCACAAAAAAACAATAAACGATGAAAGGAGAGGAGGCGGGGAGGCACAGGTGGGCAGTGGAAGGACATATGAGAGAGCCTTGTGTATTTGGGATGGGTTTGGACCGTGATCTTTAATTCTATGTCTGTGATGAAGATAACGCGGGTGTGGCTGTCCTCTGCGAGACAGATGGAACCTCCAGTTCCGTGTGAGCACCAAGGAACACAGCACACAGCGTAGCGCTAAATACATATTTGCTGTAAAAAAGAATGAAGAACAGGTAGCGTCAGGTCCAGCAGCCAAGTCATGACAAAATTTTATCCAGTCGCTTCTGACTTCTAGGGGGCGCAGAGCATCCGTAAAACTACTTCTCCAATCCAGAGGATCCCGGAACTCTTATTTCCCGCTACTGACGTTGCAACTCCGGAGGGAAGATAGAAAGACTCAGAGCTTGATAGACAGGGATCAGAGCCAATAAGAAAGGCAAGCTGTGTAAGCTGTAGCCAGTAATAGAGGCCGAAGGAAGTGACGACAACGGAAGTACGCTAAAACGCCGAGTGTCTCCATAAAGACCTAACCTATCCAGTTCATCAAAGCTTGAGAGAAGAGTAAGAGGCGAAGATGTCGGAGCGCAAAGTCTTAAACGTAAGTGTTCGGCCATAATGGATTTCTATCTGGAGCGGGATATCTGGAAGCTCCGGGAGAAGCGGGATTCTTTGTTGCGAGTTCCTTTTGGAAATCCGGGCGGGGCTTCCCAAACTCCTCCCAATCACCTTTCTTGAGGGGTGGGCCTTCGCTAAGGCTTCCCTTCCGGGCTGGGAGTACCGTGGAGGGCGGAGCTTGGTTTCGTTACGACCTCGCTTCATTCGATTGAGTTTCCCGAAGGTTATTATCCAATCACCTTTGAGGGAGTGTCTCATAGGCCCCGCCCTTTGGCGTCTCTAGCCAATCATGTTCCTTGGAGGCATTAGGTTTTTGCTTAGTGTTTCGGGAGACCCTCCAAAGTTCCTCGGTTCCACTCACTTGTGAGGGGAGCATCTGGAGTCCTTTGGCCCATGGACCTACACTGTGTCACACCAGTTTCCCCCAGAGTCATGTCACCAGATCTAAATCCTGAGTAACTGAAACTTGGGGGACTCAGTTTCCTCCTCTGTAAAGTGGGTGCATTTTGATCTCCGTCTCCTAGATTCTTTGCTAGGATTCTTTGACGCAAGGAAGATAGCGTGCTCTGTGTGCTGACTGGCGCCCACTAAGTGCTCAAAACACACAGCGCCTTATTTTCTGATTTTTCCATTAGTGGTGGAGGGTTTTTTTTGTTTTTGGATATTTGAGACAGAGTCTCGGTCAGTAATCCAGGCTGGCCTTGAACTCACACCTCCTGCCTCCACCTCCCAACTGCTGGGATGACAGGCCGTGCACCTGACTGGGGGTGCTTTTGATAACTCACACTCACTGCCCCTTCATCCCCTTTTTTACACCTTGGGCTCCTGTGTGGGACAGACCTGAGACAGCCTGCCTAGAAAGGTGCTGACCAGCTTTTGCCCTTGTCTGGGAGCTGGAATTTCCGAACGGTGTCCTGTCCTGGTCAAGACAGTTGTCTGTATCTGTGTAGTTTGTGCCAACGAGAACGTTCATGCTGAACCCCAGGTTTCCTTGTAGGAATCTGTAGAGTCACCCCATTAAGCATAAGGGACTACGTGACCCCCCATGTCATGAGTCCCCCAAAAAAGCCTGGGAGCTCAGGGGCTGGCAGAGTGGCTTAAGTGGTAGAGTACCTGCCTAGCAAGCAGGAAGCCTTGAGTTCAAACCCCAATACCACCAAAAAAAAAAAGGTTTGGGGTCTCTAGAAGCTTCATGGAGGACAGCATTTCCTGCCACTTGTTCCAACTGTTTGAAGGAGTTCTGAGCATCCTGTTACTCTGCCGGGAGAAGATTCTGGAAGCTTGTATGTTACCCCTGGGCCTTGTCCCCTGGCTAATTGTGCTTGGAATATACCATGGCAGTGGTGATAGGTGTAGCCGGGTTCTGGGAATCCTCCCTGCCAATCATGGAACTAGGGTGCTCCTGGGTCCCCCATCACAGCTTCCAGATCCCTCTTCCCTGCGCCCATGGCCTGCCTGCCTCTGCATCAGAAAAAACCACCCCTGACACCCCCTTCCTCCCTGCAGAAATACTACCCGCCGGACTTTGACCCGTCAAAGATCCCCAAACTCAAGCTGCCTAAGGATCGGCAATACGTGGTGCGGCTCATGGCGCCCTTCAACATGAGGTGAGTGTCCCCTGAGTCAAGGCAGGCACGTCCCAGACACGTGTTTCATCCCATCCTGGCTCAGACATTGAGTCAAAGACCACTCCAAGCCTCGTTTTTTTCACTTTCGAGTTTAAACTCCCCAGGGCTAAAGTGGTAGAGTGCTTTCCTAGCTAGTGCTAAGTTCTGGAAAACAATAAGAGGAAAAAAAAAAAAAAGATTAGGGGCTGGAGTTCTGGAGATGTGGATGATGTGGTAGAGCACCTGCCTGGAAGCCCCCAGGCCATGAGTTCAGACCCCAGTACCACCAAAAAGAAAGTAAATAAGAGAAAAGATTAAATGCCCTGACCTCTTATAGTCCCCAGCCCGTGCCAACTCAGGGTCTCAATCAGTAATCAGTGAACAGAGAACTGAGGCCCAGCATGCTCTCTTCATCTCCTCCAGGGTCAAGCTGTTCCTGCCTCAGGCCCTTTGCACTTGCTGTAGCCTCTCTGAGAACACCCACGTGGCCATCTCCTCTCCACTTGTTACATCCCAGATCAGATCTCATCCTCAGAAAAGCCTCCGTCCTTCCCCTCAGAGGACCCCAACCTTCACCTTGGTGGCCTTTGGACACTACTGTGTTTAACCAGTTCTGAATCCCATAACAGTTTACACTTCAGTATATCTAAAATCTCACACAACCCTCAATCAAAGCCACCTTTGGGACTGTCAGATTCAGAATGTCCTGTGTGTCGCTGACCTGTTTATCTTCTCTCTCCCCTTCATTTGTTCATTCACTCCCTCAACTGTCATTTGTTAGTAGCTGGCTGCCAGGATCTACATTGGGCTCCCAGGACAAAGTCCTCGGCCTCATGGCGCCCACAGTTGGGGGTGGGAAAAAGAAATACTGGGTTTGTGGGACAGGAGAGAATGACTGTTGGAGGTAGAGAAGGTGGGCAGGGCAATGTGAGAAAAAAATGCCAGGGGAGCTGCGTGAGGAGGAGGAAGGGGTCTTATGCTGTGGAGATGGCAGAGCAAGGGCTCTGATGCAACACCAAGCTGAAGGCCTTTGGAGGAATAGCAGGGATCACGGGGCCTGAGCAGGAGGGAGGAGGCAGCCAGGGTAGCAGGAGGCCAGCCTTCCCTGAGTCTCTTCTTGGATGCCCTGTGACTCCAGCTTGTGTCTGGGAGGGCTGGGCACACAGTCCTCCCTAGTCTCGCTCCTTCCTGAGATGGTGAGGCTAGGGTGGAGACCTGGCAAGGCAGGCAACAAGAAGAGGAGCCTGCCATACAGGTTCTGGGGGTGGGGCTCTCCAGCCTGCCTTGTATGGCTCCATCGTGCCCCGTGGGTGCACAGTAGCAAGCCTGCACACATGGCGCTGCTGTCTCCCCAGGTGTAAGACCTGCGGGGAGTACATTTACAAGGGGAAGAAGTTCAATGCCCGCAAGGAGACGGTGCAGAACGAGGTGTACCTGGGCCTGCCCATCTTCCGCTTCTACATCAAGTGCACGCGCTGCCTGGCCGAGATCACCTTCAAGGTAGGGCTCCCTCCTCCAGCTCCTCTCACTGGATCCTGTGCCAGTCCTCTTCCTCCAAGGGAGGTCTGGGGGAGATGTTTGCAGCAGTGTTGCATACAAGTGCAAAAGGCTGGCAGCCAGGCAGGTGTGCTCTAATAGGGACTGGATACTCAGCGACATGTTACACAGCCAGTGAAAATTTAAAATCTTTTTTTTAAATTTCCTTTGGCAGTGCTGGGAGTGGACCCCAGAGCCTTGCACACACTAGACAAGCATTTACCCCTGCATTGTACCCCCAGCCCATGTCTTTCTCTTTGATTGTTATCTTAATGATGTGGGAAGGGAAAAGGAGAACATAAGACTTACCTTTCTCCTCCACTTCTGCAATGCTTGAGTATTTTTTATTTTTGCTGTAAATGTTTTTTCTTTCACTAAAAAATCAGATTTGATTGCTAGGTGTGATGGCGCACACCTGTAATCCCAGCACTTCCTTTCCAGGCAGGAATACCATGAATTCAAGGCCAGCCTGGGCTACATAATGAGACCCTGTCTCCAAAAAAAAAAAAAAAACAAAAATAATAAAATATGATCTGATTAAATAAGTGAAAAGTACATTTTTAAGTTACATATTTTAATTATGTACTTTTTAAATAACAGCTCTGTTGAAATACAATTCACATACCATAAAAGTCCCACTTTCAAGGTGTGCCATATATTCACATTGTGCAGCCGCCACCACTGTCTAGTTTTAGAACAGTCCTGTAATCCCAGAAGGAAGCCCTGTCCCACAAGCAGTCATCTGTCCCCTCCCCAGCCCCTGGCCCTCACGAGTCCACTTCCTGCCTCTGGATCCTCCTGTCCTGGACGTTTCTGTCAGTGGAGTCACACGCTGTGTGCTTGTGTGTCTGCTTTTCACTGAGCACCGTGTGTTCCGGGTTCATCCATGTGTAGCATGCATTGTGCTCCATTTTTTGCAGCTGAATAGTACTCCATTGGATGCATGCTGCATTCGTCCATCTAGAGATGCTTGGGTTGTCTCCAGAAAAGTCTGTATATATTTGCACATTAATGAGCACACATGTATTTGTAAAAGACTTGAGGCCCTCTGGTAAATTACTGGGCCTTGCTCTCTGTCATGAGTCAGTAACTAGGTTTGCATCTGCTTTTGCACACATGTGCTGGAGTAAGAACACAGTTCAGACATTACTGCAGTAACTGCTCCTACCCACCCGGCAGCTCCATGCAAAGGAGCCAACGCTCCTGAACTACACACTCACGCATGCACACACACATGCATACGTCACTCTTTCTCTGTCTCTTCTGTTTTTTTGAGGTGCTGGAGCTACTACACCAGCCCTTTTGCTGTGATGGGTTTTTTTTGAGATAGGGTCTGTTGAACTATTTGCCTGAGCTGGCTTCAAATCATGATCCTCCTGATCTCTGCCTTCTGAGTAGCTGGGATTACAGGCATGAACCACCGGTGCCCCGTCAGAATACATATGGAGTTAACAGAAAAGTTAAGAAGATGGCTGGCCGAGACCATTCCCATCCACCCCTCCCCTGCTCTCTTGACATTAGCATCTTCCAGAATCACAGAGCCTATGTCTCAACAAGACATACGAATGTTAGCCTTCACCAAGTCCAGCCATCTCAGGAGTAGACGTCATTGTTTACGCTAATGTCATTTTCTGATCCAGGAGACTGCGTAGCCTCTGTCTTTCAGGAACACCCATTAGGCAGGCGCCGGTGGCTCACTTCTGTAATCCTAGCAGCTACTCAGGAGGCAGAGATCAGGAGGATTGCAGTTCCAAGCCAGCCTGGGAAGCAGTTCGTGAGACCCTATCTCGAAAATACCCAATTAAAAAAGGGCTGGTGGAGTGGCTCAAGTGGTAAGAGCACCTGCCTAGCAAGCATCGTGAGGCCCTGAGTTCAAACCCTAGTGCCACAAAAAAAAAAAAAAAAAGACCCCCATGGAAGTAAGTTGTGTTCATGCTTTCCATATGTAATTTATAAACAAAAAAAAAGTTAAAAGTGCACACACACAAAGGAGGCAGAAAGCACAAGGACTACAAAGACCTCAAGACTTCAATTTGTAAACACATCAAGGGTGTGGAGTGGAGGTGGACAGTGGAGGGGGCAGGTGAAGGGGACTTAAAGCCCGTGCTTGGGAGTTTCTTTAGAGGGGATGGTGGGTGTTAGAAAGAAAGACCCATACCTGCCAAAGCAAGTGAGACAAGAAGAAGAAAAGATGGCAGAAGGAAAGAAAAATTGTGAAAAGGGGTCCAGGCTCCTGGTAGCCATGTCCAGTGCCCAGGGATGCAGAAGCTGACATCTGTCTTCCCTCCTCCCAGACAGACCCAGAAAACACAGACTATACCATGGAGCACGGCGCCACGCGCAACTTCCAGGCAGAGAAGCTCCTAGAGGAGGAGGAGAAGCGCGTGCAGAAGGAGAGAGAGGATGAGGAGCTGAACAACCCCATGAAGGTGAGCTGCGTGCCGGGAGGGCGTCCTTGTGCTGGTACTGCCACTGCAGATCCCCAGGCCGGGTGATGAGGTGGGCAGCACAGTGGAAAAAGTTTTAAGATGCAGCCAGGCATCTAAGCCACTGAGGAGGCAGATTCGGGAGGATAGTGAGTTCAAGACTAGTTTGAGCTGCACAGTGAGACTCTGTCTCAAACAAACAAGCATAAACCTGGGCACTGGTGGCTCATACTTGTAATCCCAGCTACTTGGGAGGCTGAGATTGGGAAGATCAAGGTTCAAGGCCAGCCTGCAAAAATGAAACCGAATATCCAAAATAACCAGAGCAGCCAGGCTCTGGTGGCTCACATCTAATCCTAGCTACTCAGGAGGCAGAGATCAGGAGGATCTTGGTTCGAGGTCAGCCTGGGCAAATAGTTCATGAGACCCTATCTAGAAAAATCCCATCAGAAAAAAGGGCTGGTGGAGTGACTCAAGGTGGAGGCCCTGAGTTCAAATCTCAGTACCACAAAAATAAATAAATAAATAAATAACCACAGCAAAATGGATTGGAGGTGTGGCTCAAATGGTAGCGAGCCTGCCTTGCAAGTGTGAAGTCTTGAGTTCAAATCCAAGTCTCACCAAACAATGAAAATCTTCTAAAATGCCCTGTGAGGCCTCTCTCCTGATCCCCACGCCCAGCATGGTGGTGAGGATGCCCCCGTCCTTGACTCGCTTCTGTCATTGACAATTGTGGCACAGCTGGCCTTACCCAGGGAGAGTCTCAGCTTGCCTCCTTATCACCTGTGCTATGTAGTCACATCTAGAGTCAGACACAGAAGCTTGAAGGGGGGAAATTAGGGAGGAAATCACAAGGCAGCTCTAACAGTCAAGTGTCCCCCACTTAGCACCCAAGACAAAATGGGGACTTGAGGCCTTCAACCTTGGAGACCTGAATTCTGCCAACCACCTGAATGATCAGACAAGAACCTAAGCCCTGGGTGGACCTGGCCTGAAAGCCCAGCCAGACCCCCCCGACACACATACACAACAAAGCCTCAAGGCCTCGAACTGGTTTAGTGTGCTGAGTTTGCGGCAAGTAGTTACAGCAGGGAAAAGGGGAGCGGGGGTGAGGGGGGAGGTTGCTCTTCAGAGGAAGGGGTTTCCTGAAGACGGCCACTCTGTTTCCAAGAAGCAGCCATGGCTCTGCAGACCAGAAACGAGAAAAAGCCCCTGTGAGCACCTCTGGGCTCTCTGACCTTGGGAAGCCACTTGGTCTCTCTGGGCCTCAGTGTCCCCATCTGTAAAGTGGGGTTGATAACTCTGCTCTCCTAAGACAGAGTGAGAACAAGTGCGTCCATACACGGAAACCATCTAGAACTCTGTTAAATTCCTTTTATTTTTCTTGATGGTACTGGATTTGAGTTTAGGGTCTAGCACTTGTTAGGCAGGCATTCTACCACCTGAGCCATGCCCCAGCAAGCCCTGTGAATGTGCATATGACTACAGTTATTCCTGCAAAGAAACTCTTTGAACTGGGCATACAACTCAGTGGTGAGCACTTGCTGAGGATGTGTAAGGCCCTGGAAAAATTGTCTCCCACCCATCCCCATGTGTTAGTGCTGTGTAACAAGCTACCCCCAAATGTCACAACTTCCAGCAGCAAACGCTTGTTACTTCCCACAGTTTCTGGGAATCCAGAATCCCAGGTGGCTTGGTTGGGGATCTGGCTCTCCATCTCTTGTGAAGTCCTGGTCAAGCTGCTAGCTGGGGCTGTCTCATGTGAAGGCTTGGGTGAGGCTGGAGGGGCAGCTTCCCAGCAGTTCCCGCATGGCTGTGGGCAGAGGCCTCAGCCTCTCACCTGGCAGGAGCATGGTGACTGCCTCCTCAAAGCCATCTCTACTCTCATGGGAGAACAAAGAAAGTCATGTGACTCTTATGACCTCCTGTCAGAAATGATGTCATTTCCATCCTATTCTATCACAAATGAGTAACCACCACCAGCTCAAGGCTCCGCCTTTCACAGGAGGAGTGTCAAAGAATCTATGGACAATCTTAAAACCACCATGGTGGCCACTTTCTAGAGGGCAAAGACAGCAAGGCCACACGGTCAGGAAGAATCAAGGCAGCCTCTAACCCAGGTCTGGCTGGCTGCATGACCACCTCTCTGAGACCAGGGACAGCTGATCTTGCCTTCCCTGAGTCTCAGTTTCCTTTTCAGTTGTTGGGAGGTTAAATGTGATGGTTTGGGGTCATTGTAGCCTGGGACCTGTCAAATAGCAGGGGCCCAGGTTGCTTTTTAAATTACTCACCATTATTTCTACTTAATGATAGAGCAGCCTGGAAATCCAGGCTTCCTGACTCTAGGGCCAGACTTTCCACACTCCTCTGCCTGTGGGTTCAAATCCCAGTGTCACCACTGACCAGCTACGCAGCCTTCAGAGGTAGCCTCCTTTCCCAGAGGGGAAGGGAATGTTCAGTGTTCCCACCCGGGGAATGGGCACAGCAATGGGGCCTGGGCTGGAAGTCCCTGGGCAGGATGGAGGGTCCTAGGCAGGAAAGACTGAGGCCGGGCAGAGGCCCATGATGCCAGCTTGCTCCTTGTCGCAGGTGCTGGAGAACCGTACAAAGGATTCAAAGCTAGAGATGGAGGTGCTGGAGAACCTACAGGAGCTGAAGGACCTGAACCAGCGGCAGGCACATGTGGACTTTGAGGCCATGCTGAGACAGCACCGGCTATCCGAAGAGGAGCGCCAGCGGCAGCAGCAGGAGGAGGATGAGCGGGAGACCGCGTGAGTCATTGAGGGCTTCAGGGCCACCCTGAAGGCCCTTCGGCATTCTCCCACGGCTCCCTATAGTGTCACCTCCTCAGGGAAACTGCACTGAGTCCCCTGCCTGTCCTATTTTCTCTCATAGCCCCACAACCACTCCAGTGCTGTGATACCCCCAGGCACCCCAGGACTCAGCACGTGATGTCCTTGTAGCTGTGGGTTTTATCTTGTGTTTGTGTTGCTGGGAATGAAACTTAGGGTGTTGCATACACTAAGCAAGTGCTTACTGCTGAGCAGCACCCCAGCTCTCGGAGCTGGGCAGGGTTTCCTTAAAAGAGGGTCCTGGGCTCTGGGTTCCTGCAGAACCGGTTGTCATCCCTCTCGTTCTGTCCCCCCAGGGCCTTGCTGGAGGAAGCTCGGAGAGGCCGGCTGCTGGAGGACTCAGACTCAGAGGATGAGGCTGCTCCTGCCCCACCCCGGCCGGCCATCAGGCCCAACCCTACTGCCATCCTGGATGAGGTGAGCAGGGACCCCTCATGCTCATGCCCACAGGATAAGAGAAGCCAGGGGTGGCTTGGCTTGTTCCTAGGAGGCCAATCTGCATCTCAGTTGCTCCATTCTGCTCTTAGATCCTGTGTGAAAGAGTGGGCTTGGTTGTGTGTCAATAAAACTTTATTCATGGGGCTCAATTGGTAGAGTGCCTGCCTAACAAGTGTGAGGCTCCAAGTTCAAACCCCAGTAACGCCAATAAGTCTATCTATCCATCTATTGATCCCAGTAATGCCAATAAGTCTATCTATTGATCTATCGATTGATTTATCTTCTATCCCTCTATCTATCCATCTATCCATCTATGTGTCTGTTGATCTGTATTTATTTACAGGGTTTATTGTTGGAGTGGCTCAAGTGGCAGAGTGCCTGCCTAGCAAGTGCGAGGCCTTCAGTTCAAACCCCAGTGCTGCCAAACAAACACTTTATTCACCAAACCAGGTGGCAGGCTCACAGTCTGTGCTTTCCCATTTCCCATGGAAATTGTGGAAGCCAAGGGATATAAAGAATGTAGTGGAGCTGGACACAGGTGGCTCACACCTGTAATCCTGGCTACTTAGGAGGCTGAGATAAGGAGGGTGGAGGTTCGAGGCCAGCCTGGGCAAATAGCTCGAGACCCCATTTCCAAAATAACCAGAGCAAAATGGACTGGAGGTGTGGCTCAAGTGGTAATGCACCTGCTTTGCAAGTTTGAAGTCCTGAGTTCAAACCCCAGTCCCACCAAAAAAGAAAGAAAAAAAGAAGTTTGTTTCTCAGTCACCTGATAACGCTAGGTCACAGTCCAGGACTTCCACACATCTCTGCTCTACAAAGTCATTCAAGGATCTCGGCTCCAGGCGCATTGATCCCTGCTCTGTGTCACAGCTCTGGATGGTGAAGGGTGAGGGGACACTTGTGTGGACTCAGTGGTTACTTTAGCTCCTCTCACACCCCGTTGGCCAGAACATGGTCATGCAGCTGGCCTAGCTGCAAGGACAACAGGAACACAGTGGGTTATGGCCTGGGCCTGGCCATGCTCCTGACTGTAAAGGAGGGCAGAGGGATGGCACTGGATGACCAAGTCCAGGTCCAGCTGCTTGACGAGACCCAAAGTAACTATAGTTTCAACCGAATAGAAATCTGCTTCCCTCTCCAGCCACAGCTGTCCAGAGTGATCCAGAGCGGGACAGGCAGCCACACGGCATGCCCAGGCTCTGCTGTCTCATTGTCCAGTGGTCTCCTGGCCACCCACGTGGGTGGCATTTCAGTGCACCCTTGGGGAGGAAGACACCTGGCGTTTGTATCACTTCCCACACACCTGCTCGAGCCAGTCCTTCTGCTCACATCCCATTGGCCAGTACATAACCTGACCATGTCCTGCTGCAAAGGAGGCTAGGAAATGTAGTCTTTAGTGGTGATGGCCACTAAATATCATGTACTCTTCTCCCATTGATCTTCTGATACAGAACCATGACTTGCTTGCTTTGCTCCTCCTTCCCACTCTTCCTTCCTTCCCCTATAGCCCAGGCTAGCCTTTAACTATCAGTCCTCCTGCCTCGGCCTCCGAGTGTGCCTTGAGACTTCTTTTTCTTTTTGCTTTAGTTATTTTTTGGAAAGGGTCTCACGATTATGTCCTGGCTGCCGTGGACCACGAACCTTCTATTTATGCTTCCCTGCACAGCTGAGATGACAGACACATACCACCGAGCGCAGCTTTATCTGTTGAAATGGGGTCTCAAACCACAGTTCCTGATCTCTGCTTTCCTGGTAGCTAGGATTACAGGCATGTGTTACCACACCTGGCAAGACTTTCTTTTTTTTTTTTTTTTTTTTTTTTTTTCATTTTTCTTTTATTATTCATATAAGACTTTCTTTTTTAAGGACATTTTCTTTAAGGCTCTATCTCATGCTTAATTCTCCATCTTTCCGGCATTTATTGTGTCCAGTTCCCTTTATTTTTTCAGGTGGAACAGGAGATTGAGCTGTCTCCCAAGCCATGTGCCCTTGAAGGTTTACTTCCCTGTCTCTCTGGCTCTTACCTCCTCCTGATCCAATAT